>NC_052406.1:449146-774037 GCF_009389715.1 Phoenix dactylifera
TAATTTGAGCAATTATTAACTAGAATTCTCTTACAATATTCATTTCCTTTTATTTGTATTGAGAATATCAGGGGAGTTCCTTCATCCCAAGTCTTTATTGAGGAGATGGGTGCCACCAGCTGAAATAATTCTCTTTGGCATAATTCTCTTAGGTTTTCTTCAAATTTTTCTTGTCTATCAACTTTAAGTTGGTCCATTAAATGCCTGATCATGCATATTTGGAATTCAAGTTACTGAATGTTACATTCTCAAATAAATTTTATTTTTACTTGTTTAGCATTCATATTAGGAACCTAAGCCCAGAGAACAAGGCTTGCGTTGATATTCGCCGATTAGGAAGCGTTCACCACGATCTAGATGTTGGTTTGAAGCGACAAGATCTTAATCAAGTAGATGGTGTGGTGTGTACATCCTTTGTTATGTAATCAAATAATTAATTTTTTTCTTTATTTTTTGTGTCAAATATCACTGTTAATCACTTTACTGCAGACATGGTTTCTTATTTATCTTGATGAGTAATATATGGAATTCTTTTCCATGATTCTTTAGCATGCATATTTAAACTTGGAATATCCTAATTGTGAGGTATGTTCTCCTCCTCTTCTTCCTTTCTCCTATCTTCTGGTTTTCACTGATCTGTCGTTACAGGCATTCCTACCCCCATCTGGTGCTGCATCAACTTGGTATCAGAGCAAATCGGTTTTGCTTCTATTGCCAAAGCCCCAATCCACTTTCTTCCCTTTTTTCTTTCCTCTGTCAGTTCTGCTCACCAGAAAAAAAAAAGGGGGGTCCCTCGCTCTCTCGGTTCTCACAAGAAGGGACAGAGGGAACAACCCCTCGGTTTTCAAAAAAAGAAGAAGGAAAAGAAGAAATCCCTCGGTTTCCCCGTCCACCCGTCATCGCCGTCCATTGCCTCCACCACCTGCAGCCACCGGTGTATGGCCGAGCATCGACGGATCCCCGGATTCCGGTTGGCGCACGAGATCTACGCGGTACCCCGACCACGGACACCGGGAGCGTGTCGGACGGGCCACGAAGTGGTTCCCCGTTGCCGGAAAGAAGAAGAGGTGTCGCCGCCCTTCTTGCGGCCTTGTCCCCGAACCCGACGAAACAACCGCGGCCACCACAGACTAGCAGGATCCACCTGCCATCATGTCAGTCATCGCAAGTCTGGCAGCCGCCACTGCGTCCTCCGCCCCGCCTGCAGCCGCCACTGCGTCCTCCGCCCCGCCTGCAGCCGCTGCTGCATCCTCCGCCCCGCCCCCAGCCGCAGCCGACCGCAATATCGTGGTCATTTGCTGCGCCGCCGGCCCCCTCGGTCGATCCGCAATGGCCGCCGAGCAGCTCGGGTCGTCCTCCCGTTTCGGACGGAAGGTTGAAGACGAGTGAGTAACGGGTAAGTTCTAAACCCGTTACCCCCAAAACCCTGGTAGCCCGAGGTCCAAAATCCAACAAGTTAAAAAAAAAATTGCACGTGACCTACACGTGCTCAACTTCACGGTTATCGGAGCGGGTTGCAACTGAAAACCCGAACCTGTTAAGGTTCAAAAAAAAATCCGTAGGATCACGTGACCTGCACGTGTCCCGGAAAAAAAAAAAGCTTACCTCTGTTTCTGCCGAAAGGAAACCCAAGGGGTTTCCGTCTCCGCCGCCGTCGCCAAGATCTGCCTCTGCCTACGCCGCTGCACCTGCCGCCGTGCACCACCAATGTCGGCCGTCTCCTTCTCGCGGTTGACCGCAGACGACCGACGCCGCGTCGCCGCCACCGTTGCCGAGCTGTGTCACCTCCGTCCGGACGCCGCCTCTGCCGAGTGTTCCTCCTCCGAGCGCTGCCAGCCTCCAACGCCTCCACCCGAGCCGTTGCCGCTCGAGGAACCTCCTGCACTGTTTCCGGCCGTTCCCGCCTCCGCAGCACCTTCCTGATTTCGGCCACCATCTCCGCAATCACCTCCCACATCTCCTCTCCCTCTCTCACTTCCCCAAATTTCCTCCCCTCCAAAGTTCCGCCATCTTCCTCCGGCCCATCCCCGCCGCCGACCTCCCCTCCGTGTACCTCCCATCCAAACCCCCCCTTATCTCCCGTCTAGACCACACCCGAGTCCTTCTTTTCCCCCACTCCAATCCAGCCACCCCATACTCACTGGTCCACCCGCCTAGCCCTTCATCAGGCCCAACAGACCCGAAGCCCAACACCATAGAAACCCTCTTCCTCAGGGTTCCTTACGAGCTTAATTCCTTAGGGCCGCGCCAACCCCGCTGCCTGTTCCCCTCTTCATTACACGGGCCCAACTGCAACCACAGGCCCACGGCAGCATCCCTTTGGCATCCATTTCAGCCTTGCAACAGTTTGGCTTCAGCAATCAGCTCCACTGAGTCCCTTGTGCTGCAGATCCAAACCCATCGCTCCAGCTAGCTCCACCCGACGCCAATTTCGTGTTCGAGACTCTACAACGGACGCTTCCGGTTGACTGCATCCGCCACAGGTAACAGATTCTTCTTTCTTTTGGGCTTGTTTATCTAGTTATGTTCTAGTTTTCTTGCATGATATTCCTATTTTGCCAAAACTTATTTTCCTGTCAAATTGCAAAACCTAGAACATTTACTACCACACCCATCCTATCCACTATTTAAATCTAGATATTAAATTAGCACACCCTAGCAACAGGATATTTCTCAACATCCATAGATCAGATTACTTTAGGATCAGAACGACCGTATTACGTGTTTGCAACCTCATTTCTTATAGTGACTAATTTTCTACCTTAATTCTGAAATAACCAAAGTGCAAATTAGTAATATTTAATTTTAAGTTATTTTTGGAAAAATTTGCTGATTTCCGAATTCATAGTAGATTATATTAATAGGTTGTCCTGCATTGCATTTGGTAAGTTAGGGTTCATTAGTAGCATTGCATATCATATCACCAACTAGAGTAGTCCCTGCAAGCCAACCCGTAGTGGTAGAGAGTACCTCCTCACTGACTCTCAGACCCCTTTACCCACCATGGACCCCAGAGTTCTACAAGATATTTTGGAACAATTAGCTGCATTACGAGCTGATCAAGACGAATTCAAACGAGAGATCCGTGCTCTAGTGCAACACCCTAGGACTCCTGAACCATCAACCCCAATCGCAGCTTATCCCGAGCTTGGTTTGACCACACCACCTGTAGCTTTTCCCCATCCCCCTAGGAACCAACTTCCTCCTGATCACCAGCGCGATCTTGACGAGCGACTACTTCGTACCGTACGAGTAGATGCTCCCACATTTGCTGGTATTAGAGCCGAGTGTGTACCTTGATTGGAGAGCAGCCATGGATAACTATTTTGAGTGGTACGAAATGACTGATGATAGAAAAGTACGATTCACTAAAATGAAGCTGATTGGGCAAGCTCACTGGTACTGGCATAACGTTGAACATATGCGTGAGACCAGAGGCTTCCTCGTATCACCACCTGGGAGGATATGAAAGAAAAACTGAATGAGAAGTATCTGCCATTCTCTTACCGACAACGCCTTATGGATAGGTGGCAGAAACTAACTCAAGGGACTTCAACCGTTGCCGATTACATTGCACGATTTGAGGAGTTTCACATGAGGTGCGGTGTAATCGAAGAGGAGACTGTTACTCTTTCTATATTTCAGGCAGGACTCCGCGAGGAGATCCAGAAAGAATTAATCCTCCGAGAGATTACCACCCTTGGCCAAGCATACCAGTTGGCTCAAGATGTGGATAGTTTTTTATGAATCCCTGTAGTGAGGCGTACCGACTCTCGGTCCATACCCCCAGTAGCCCAACCTAATCAAAGCTATTTCCTGCAATCCATACTATTTTCCAACCATCCTAATCAGCCTGGCTCTAGCCAAACACCGACTAGGCCGTTCCCGATGCCTGCTCAAAGTCCGTCAACTGATAAAGGAAAAGGCATACTAGGTTCCAATCCGCCCTTAAGAAGCAAACCCAGTATTTCAGGTGCCAAAAGTTTGGCCATATCGCGTCCCAATGTAATGCCAAGACCTATCTAATGACCGAACTGGAAGTAGGGACTCAGGAGACTGAGTGTGTCGAAGAAGTCTATGAACCAAACATCGAGGATTTTGTAGAAGACTTTGGAGACGAACAGACCGGGTTAGAGTTTGTGCAGCCTAAATCTCAAAATGAGCCCACTGATCGAAATGACCAAAACCCTAGGCTCCATGTGGTTAGGTGTACGTTAGCCCAAATCAAGACTGAACAAGATTGGCGTAGAACATTCCTATTTTACATGCTTATTAAGATCAATGGTAAATCATGCAAAATCCTATTTGATAGCGGGAGTTGCATCAACGCCATTGCGTCTGGAGTTGTTTCCTGCCTCGGTTTGAAATCTACCCCTCATCCTAACCCATATAAAATAGCCTGGGTAGATAAGACGTCCATCTCGGTGTCGGAAAGATGCCTTGTCCCGATTCAATTCCTATCTTATAAAGACGAGATCTGGTGCGACTGCCTTCCGATGGACGTAGGTCAACTCATTCTAGAGAGACCTTGGTTATACGATAGGGACGTCACACTTCATGGTCGGTCAAACTCGTGTAGCTTTATGTTCCAGGGTCGGAAAATCATACTGAATTCATTGCCTCCTAGAGATTCTGCCCTTGAAAAGAAGGGTGCTACACCATGAAAAGATGAGTCACTTCACATCATTACTTCGAAAGAGGTAATTAAAGATATCGAAAGCCAATCACCTGTGTTCGCCCTTGTGGCTAGAGTTATCAATGTGGAGTCAAATTCCGAGCAACCGTCCGCAGTAGTTCCCCTGTTGGAGGAGTTTCACTCTGTTTTTCCTAAGGATCTTCCAGATACACTTCCTCCGATGCGTGATATCCAGCACGTAATTGACCTCATTCCTGAAGCATCCTTGCCAAATCTTTCCCATCATAGGCTCAACCCAAACGAGCACACTGAACTGAAACGTCAAGTTGACGAACTCCTCACTCGAGGGTATATTCGTGAGAGTTTGAGTCCCTGTGCTGTACCCGCACTCCTCCCTCCCAAGAAAGATGTCTCATGGAGGATGTGCGTCGATAGCTGTGCTATCAATAAAATCATGGTTAAGTATCGTTTTTCCATTCCTAGGCTGGAAGACCTTTTGGACTATATGTCTGGTGCTACAGTTTTTTCCAATATCGACCTAAAGAGTGGGTACCACCAGATTCGGATTCGTCCTGGGAATGTATGGAAAACTGCCTTTAAAACCAAATATGGACTCTACGAATGGCTAGTAATGCCTTTTGGATTAACAAATGCTCCTAGTACTTTTATGAGGGTGATGACACAGATCTTTCGACCTTTCTTGAATAAATTTGTCGTTGTATATTTTGATGACATCCTCATCGATAGTCAAACTCATTAGCTCTATCTCTCACACTTAAGGCAGGTTTGTGATGTCTTGCGGAGAGAAAGCTTCTTTGCAAACCCTAAGAACTGTGCCTTCCTGATTGATCACGTCACTTTCTTAGGGTTCATAGTGTCTTCCAAGGGTGTCTCCACTGATCCGGAAAAAGTAAGTGCGATAGTCGACTAGCCTGAGCCCTAGACCCTAGCAGAAGTACGTAGTTTTCATGGTCTGGCTACTTTCTATCGTCGCTTCATTAGAAATTTTAGTTCAATAATATCTCCCATTACAGATTGCATGAAGAAAGGAGACTTTATCTGGACTAAATCGGCATCCCAAGCATTTAAAGAAATTAAGAAAAGGATGACCGAAGTGCCTGTCTTGCGCCTCCCCGATTTCACTAAGGTATTTGAGGTCGCATGTGATGCCTCTGGCGTTGGCATAGGTGGTGTGTTAAGCCAAGAAGGTCATCCTGTCGCGTTCTTAAGCGAAAAGTTAAGCGATGGCAGGTTGCGTTATTCCACCTATGATAAGAAAAATTCTATGCGGTAGTGCAAACTTTGCGACATTGGCGATACTATTTGCTACCGCAAGAATTTGTCCTGTACTCAAACCATGAGGCTTTAAAGTATCTCAATTTTCAAAAGAAACTGAACCATTGACACGGCCGATGGATTGAGTTTCTGCAAGCCTATACTTTTGTACTGAAACATAAAGCTGGAGTTGAGAACAAGGCTGCTGATGCGCTCAGTCGACGGATCTTCCTCCTATCCGTGATGAGCACTGAAGTAATTGATTTTGAAAGGATCAGGAAGCAATATAACACCTGTCCCGATTTTAGTGATGTATACCTGACCCTACGAGATGGAGTAGAGAGAGAACTAGATGATTTCTTTTTACAAGATGATTACCTCTTTCGCTCCGACCGATTGTGTATTCCCGGAACCTCATTGAGAGATTTACTAGTATGGAAAATACACGCTGGAGGACTGTCTGGGCATTTCGGGAGAAACAAAACCATTGAAACGGTGGAAAGACGTTTCTTTTGGCCGAGTCTCAAGAGAGACGTGGCCAAAATTGTCGGTCAGTGTCGCACATGTCAACTAGCCAAACAACGTAAACAAAACACTGGTCTTTACACTCCACTACCTGTTCTTGATTGTCTGTGGCAAGATGTTAGCATGGATTTTGTGTTAGGGCTTCTACGTACCTCTACCAAACACGATTCCATTTTTGTAGTGGTGGACCGATTCTCTAAAATGGCTCATTTTCTCCCATGTTCTAAGACTTCCGATACTTCTAGGATTGCGAAACTCTATTTTGACGAAGTCATTAGACTCCATGGCCTCCCAAAATCTATGGTGTCCGATAGGGATGTTAAATTTATGAGCTACTTTTGGAAAACCCTTTGGCACATGATGGGCACCAAATTAAAATTTTCCTCTGCCTATCATCCCCAAACTGATGGCCAAACAGAAGTTGTCAACCAAAGTCTAGGGAATCTTTTAAGATGTCTGGTAGGTGAGCATCCCCCATCTCGAGAGATCTGCCCACTTCTCAGACGAGAGCCAGGAGTGAGGTCAAGACTCGGTCAGCAACAAGATCACCTCCTTTTGCATCTGTCTCCCAAGCTGAGCTTCCCAGTCAGTCGGTCAAAGACAACTCAAGGAAGAACTCATCCTTCAGCCACTGAATCGAAAGAAAAAAGGGTTTTTTGTGAGTGGATAGCTAATCAAGAAAAATAAGAAGAGAGCGAGCTGGGTAGAACCCAGAAAACCGTATATAAGTGAACTCAAACTACATCGAAGAGAAATGGCTTCTGCTTTCTCTGTCTCCGATGAGCTTTCGTTTTGCTGCCCCCTAAACAGGACGAGCTCAGTTTCCGTGATGCTCTTTACAGGATTTGTGTCTGACTGCTATGAACGGACTGATCGATTCAACTACTTTTTGATGACCCACCGCCTTCCCCCGGACCTTCCACTCTATTTTCTAGACTGACTGATCTCACCTCAAATCGTATCGGTCGTATTCTTGAATTTGGAATGAAAAGAGGAGTAATGCTTCCTAGCACGGGACACGGAATAGGACCACTTAGATCGGAACCGGCCCCCACTGGGATTTTGCTTTCCTTATCTACGCGCGCACTGCGTCAGCACTGGCGAAAAAGAGGTCGGCAAGCGGGTAAGATGGTGATGAATTGCGATTGGTCCAAACCTTCTAAAAGCGGCTTCTGCCCTAGGGGCCGACCCGACACCGACCGGCAAGCAACTAAGCTTTAGATTTGCTTTAGCTGCCGCTTTTTTTCAACACAAAGTCGGGAATAACGGCCGGCATAGAAGTCTCTTGCACGCAAGGAGATGCTGCTGCTTAAAATTCTATAAGTATTGCATTTCTTGAAATCTAGGACTTGGGATCTCGTGTTACCAACCGCCGAGTTTGCATATAATAATTCGGTCAATAAGACCTTGGGCATGAGTCCTTTCGAAGTGGTGAATGGATATAAACCTAGGCAACCCATAGACTTGATTCCCATGTCTCAATAACATAGAGTCTCTGAGTCTGCACAATCATTTGCTTCACATCTGCATTCATTGCATCAGGAGATCAGCAAATATATTCACTCTAATAACTTAAAATATAAATTCCTTACTGATGTGCACAGACGTTATAAAGAATTGAATGTAGACGATTATGTCATGGTAAAAATTAGACCTAAACGACTCCCTACGGGAACGTTCAAAAAGTTGCAATCTCGTAGTGCGGGATCGTTCAAAGTTCTAAAGAAAATCAGTTCGAATGCTTATATTGTAGATCTTCCTGAAGACTATGGGATTAGTGCGACATTTAATATTGAAGATTTAGTCCTATACAAGAAGTCCACATTCATTCCTTCTGATCCTTTTGTTGATACACCCGCTGTTGTTGATCACCCTGACCCAGCACCTGCTATTGAGCCTCCACCTCCAAAGCTTCATGCACGCAGAGAACATATAGAACATATATTAGATGAGCAGGTTATCTCTACTAGGAGAGGAAGCTACCAATGTTACCTTGTTTAGTGGAAAGGTCGATCCGAATCAGATGTGACGTGGATTTCGCGAGCCGAGTTGCAGCGCCTCGACCCTGATCTTCTGGAGCAGTACGACAGCCGGCCGGATCTGCACTCGATGGGGTCGAGTTTTTTCCACCCGGGAGGAGTTGATGGGGACATCAGCTAGACCACCATTTGTGGGCTTATTAGGATTTATTTCTGTGTAAGGGGGTTTATGCAAATTGTGTATTTGGGCCCTATATATAGGGAACTATTTTCATGATTAGGGTTTTTAATGAAGTTATTAAAATTTTCTCCCCTACGTTCTTTCTCCTCTCTCTCTTTTTCCCCTCTTCTCTTCCTCTCTTCCTCTCTTTCTCTCCTCCTCTTCTTCCTTTCTCCTATCTTCTGGTTTTCACTGATCTGTCGTTACAGCATCCTTCCCCATCGTGGTGCTGCATCATATGACTAATAGCATGTGTGCAAGGAAATAGGATGACTAATTACGTGAAATTATATGTGCTTGTTTTCTTGAGAACTTCACCTATTTTCAAATACTTCTAAGTTCAGGTGTTAGAAAGCATCGATCAATGTATTTTAGCTCAAGATCAGTTAAATACTTGTTGTGTCAATCAGATTACTAAAAAAGACAGCAAGAATTTCTAAAATGTTCTGTGTGGAGCCTTAGACAAGAACCATTGACAAATATTCTAAATCCCCTTTTAGTGCACCAATTTAACCGTTTGGGAAAGCTTGTTATTGAGCTGTTGCTCCAAATTAACCTCAATCTTTTTCTTTTTGGTAAAACCACAGTCTTTTCTTTCTAAGAATTAAAATCAACTATAATATACAAGCAGGCTTGATATGAAGATATGGCTGTAGATTTCTTATAGAATTCATTATGCTCTAAGCAATTGAGCAACATATGACAACCACAATGCCTAGCAGTGTTACATTAGATTCCATATATGCATCTAGCTTGATCTATATCACTAATGTGAGGGATCAAACCTAAACTAGTGCGAATATTACCCCGAGGTGCATCTTCCATTAAACTATAAGCATTTGCTCCCATGGTTGAAGTTCCACTGCCACCAAGTGGGAATTTGCACCTCGCCTTAGGGTTGTCGACAAGGCATTGTTTTCGGCCAACAGTCACATGCCACAAGGCCGTCGTCACCACCTGTTAGGGCCCCAGCCCTGTTAGGGGAGCACTGGTCTTATAATAAACATCTTATCAACCAATTAATAGAATCAATTCTCCTAATTTATATTATGTGAGAAGACATTATGTAGTGATCCTCCTCTTGGGAGCGCTCGGGTTGAATCTTTTCCTCAAAAGAATGGTTAATCTTCTTTTATTATGTCGACCATTGGATCGTGCTCTGTATAGATCTCAAAGCACTTCGAACTCTATTCATCCGCCTGCACAACTCTTGAAGTGACTATTGCGCAATCTGATGGCGGATACATGTGAAGGAAGGGGAATCTGTCTTTCGTGCAAAAGATACAACCCCTGTTCCTCCTGGGATTGGCTTGTCAAACCGAATCCTAAGTTGAATATGAGGGAATCGCTAGCGCCGGTAAAGGTAGTTGAGCCCAACTGAAACCTGCCACCACCTTTAAACTATAAGGAAGATTAGGGATGCTCATTTGTTAATTGCTGCTTGCTTATGTTGATTAAAGAAAGGACTGAGAAGAGAGGAAGTAAACCAATGCAACAGAGGATCATGTGATGGAATGGAGAGGAAAAATTATGTGACCTAATGACTGATGTAATATCCATTAAGATAATTACATGTTTGAACATCCATTAGAATAAAATGAATTGACAATAGAAATTTAATGAAATGCACCATTATTATATAGTATCTGCTTTGGAAATCATCCTTTCCCTTTTCTGGCATCTTGCTGGTCACTTGACCTAACTGGTTTGATGACTACTTTTTCTGGAAAAGGGTTTAATAACTACTTGGAAGATGAGCTCCTATAAAATTTTCGCATACTAATAAGGAATAAAACTCAAAATTCTATAAAACAAAGCCTGAGGTGATAATCTAATGCTGATTGAGATCAACATGGAAAAGTCGGAGTAGGTTTTATTAGAATTTGATCTAGGTAGTCTTGGTTAAAAGATATTTTTATATGAAATAAATTAGCTAACTTGAGCTTATGTCAGTTGTTACACCCCCTTGCCTCTAAAAGAAAGGAGTCATTGGTTAGGTTCTTGAGCAGTAGTGCATGGACATACATAGAAGAAATGGATTTGAATGCATTCCAAGTATCTAACTCAGCAAAAAAAAGGAAAGAAAATACAGAAATATATAGGATAAATTAGAAATTTATATACTAAAATACATAATTATACTTTTAGTATTTTTATTTAAATATGAAAATATCAAGAAGATATTATTTATTAAGATCTTTCAGTATATATGTTTGTAATTCATAGTTTCTAATTAACCTAGAAATATCTACAACCTTGCCCAATCTCTAAAAAGACAGAATACTCAAATAGTGGGTCATCCGACAAATTTTAAAATTAGCTGCCATAGAACTTTATAAGCATGCAAGTCTCCAATGCATATTCGATAAGTAATTTTGAATCTGGATGCAATTGTCCAGTTAACACAGGTCTTGAGTGCTTTCATCCCTCAACATTTTGGTCCTGCCCTTTCAAAAAAATTTCTGGCCTAGAAAATCCTGCACTTACAAAAAAAATACAAACTGCTCCATCTCTGAAAAAAAAAATTGAAAAAGAAACAAGTTAGTGGCCTTGTATCATATGTTATCAGTAAATCAGACCATTTCAATTTTATCAGATATCTCCTATCAGATAAAATAATAGAAGGTCTGACCATCACTTCAAAGAGTCCATTCAGAAAAAGACAACCACCAAGAAGGACTAATACTGGTGCCCATGCTGCTTCTTTTTTTTTTAATACTGCTCTCTGATCTTTTTCAGGTCAATACTGTGTTCTCTGTGTCTCCACTTATGCCTGCACTGGGTGTCCGCCGATCTCCTCTATAAAGTATAAGTATACTTTTCTGTGGATGTTAAGCCTTCACTCGGCCTCCTTTCTTTCCGTGCCTTTTTCTCCCACAGCACGGTCTTTTAAGTTGCAACGCCAAAGCGGCGTTTGCGCTGGGCTGCGCAAAGCACCAAGTCTTGTGCTTTGGAACACTCGTCCCTCTTTTGTCCCCTTCGTATTAAGATCTCGAGTTCCATGCGGACCCATATCTTTTTGCATGGGATTATAAAACCACAGGATACCTACCTATTTGAGAGAGCTTAGTCCAAGAGCCAGGCATCCAAACACCATTTGGCGGATCTTGGACAGCATGAACCCTTTTGATGGGATCCACGGTGTTATGTCCCCCATTAGCCCATTAAGGTGATGTGTCCATGTCTTCTTAGGCTAATTAAGAAATGGTTACAATGTAACAAGGGGATCTTCCCTCTTTCTCAGGGATTTGCCTGATTTGGGAGGAGATCATAGGAGGTGAGAGATTATTAATTCATGGACGGGGTGTTATGTTTCTGTGAGTTTAGAATGCTTTCTGGTTGTAATCTGATTGGAGAAAAAGAAGAATTTCATCAACTCGCTTAAGAAAAGATAGAAAGGTGGCGAAAATAAGGTTTAGATTTTGTTTTCTTTCATTGATGAATCAAAAAAATGAAGTGTATAATCTCTATTTATGCTACTGAGATCCACTTTTTAATAATTTTAAATTGGATTTCTTTCTTAGTTGGAATAAGACTAGCTTTTTCAAAATATTCGTAACTAGTAGAAATAAATATAAAAAAGCTAAAGTCCTACGGAAGGTAGATTTCGACTCCTACATCAATTATTTTTTTTTTAGATTGAAAGATACGTCTAATGAAAGTTGAGATGTTATTAATTCATGACAGCGGTGTTACGTTTTTGTGAGTTCAGCATCTTCTCTGGCTATGCAATCGATGAACCACGTCCTCCACTTCAAAGGTGGGAGAGCTAATATGGCAAGCAAGTAATCCAAAGCTAGTGCTCTCGTGTGACCAATTTCCTCGAGCTATTTTGAGAGCGGGGGGACCGAGACATAGCTTAATGATAAAAGTTGTAGCACGATGAGCATAGATGGGGACATGACAAAGTGCAAGGCAGCTTGACATGATGCAAAGCAGCCTAGATTTTAGCTGGCTAGAAGTGGTAGGCCAATGGAATTGACAAATGCTATACTGCGAAGCTCAAAATTAGGATTTTGACCATAATCTTGTTTCTTAATTCTTGTCTGATAATCAAACTAGGGGATGCCCTCTAGAGTTGTCATTCTCCATCCATGGGCACGTATGGGTGATTTAGGTCTAGTTTAGTCTATACCTAACTTGATATGGTCCCTAGCGAAAAGGAAAGTTGATTAAGCATGGGGTTGTGTCCCAAGATGCAGATGTCATGATTTAAACTCACTTCAACATCCATGACAAGACATAAAGTTGTGCTAATCAAAATATCGTTCAAAAAGTTGGCCATAGCAGGATTGAGCCTAGACCTACATGCATACGTCCAGGCGTCCCAAAACCATATTGAAACCCTTTGGGAAATCAGCTCTATAGCATGGATTTAGCTCGAGCATATTTGGTTTTGAATCCTAAAGCAAACCAACTTGGCCTGGACCAGAGCTTTTCATCTTGGCCAAGATTGTAGCTGGGATATAAACCATATCTACTCCAATATGTTGGCCATATGTTATCGCCATCTTGAACAGGGAAGAGGCTTGTGATTTTGGTTGAGATAGAGTGATTTTTAGGTAAAATTGAGGAAGGCAAACATCACTGTGGAGAAGAGTGGGGAAAATGATAAACCTGTGTTAGGTTCTAAAAGTATTGATGTGGTGTGTACCATTTGGGGTTTTGGAGACTATGGCATGTGGAGTTGGGACTTGAAAACATGGACACAAATGATCCACAGAGGCAAAGAGACAGAGTTCATCATTAGATGTAAAATTGAAGATCAAGCAGGTCTCGATGAGACATAAACAAACATAAAGCTATGGTGGTTGGAATGAGAGGAGGTGGCGAACAACTCCATAATGAGGCAACAAAGCCGCAAGTTGCAAGAAGAAGATGGGAACTACTTGATTATTTAGCTATTTGAGATTGAACAACTTATATGAAGATAAGGATGAACATCTCTAAGCTCGATGTTACTTTGCATATGTGGCATATCTCTACTTTCTCTAAGATTCTACATTAGATAGTAACATCATAGTTAACCATAAAAGGAAAATAATATTTTTTTGTGTGTTAAGTGTCAACAAAGCATAAATGTTAGGAAGCAATACCACCACCTACATTATTAATGCCAAGTAGTCTATAGAGCCTATGGATGCAGATAAATTAAGCAGCTTGCGAGTTCTTCGAGCTCGACTTAAGTCTAAGCTTAGCTCAACTCGACTGTTACTGAGTTCAAGTCAAGCTCGAGTAGCTCGAACAGTTTTTCAAGCAAAGATTAAGTAACAAAATACGCGGCTCGAAATTATGATCAAGGTTTGAATTTGAGCTAGAACATAAGCTCAAGTATGGCTCGATTGATATTCGAGTCGAGTCAAATCGATGTGATAAGCAGGACGTCATCCGCATGCAAGATGCTTGCACCTGATATCCGAGTCGTACTGAGACTAGCCATTCCTAACTGACCCATATGTCCTAATTTTGCGGTGGTAGGTATACTTTTTCACCTATACAATTATCTCTCAAGAGAACCCTGGAGGTAAGTGTTCAAATGCCCTAACGAACTGCAAGAGAACCTCTTTTTGTTTTCTGAGCATTATCCTGACTTAGGTATTAGAGGATCCCTCGCTAGAGACACTCCAGCAAAACAATTTCTTTGTTTGTGCTATTTCAGGTCGAAGCGCGGCTATGCAAGATTCCAGTAGCCGCCGTTTGCTACAAGTCCTCATCAAGCCCAATTAGAGCAGCCGATCGTCGAGTTCTTTAGCATCGTTGCTTCTCTCATACGGTGCCTAGGATGGGCCGGTTCTCAGCAACAACACATAGTATTACTCAAGGTACAACACTATGTTCTGTATAAATATATGATACCAACGATAATGGAGGTACATAAATAACAAAAAATGAAATCCATTATTTTCCAAAATAAGAATAGCTTCCATGGTGGGAAAAATGACAAAGTTTTTTCCCTACATTGGACAGTATAATTTATAAGTTTACAACGGCATATATTCAATGTTGTAGTGAATCTGGAGCAAAATTGTCCAGGAAGGGACAAACACATTATTACCAACCAGTCATATCTCAGTTGGCAGCACCACTCTTCCAAAGACCTTGTATTGTTCAAACCCTTGTGGTGGTTTATCACCATTATGTTATAACTCCAGTCTTCCTAAAGCAACTTACTCAACTTATAGTTTTGCATTTAGCCTTTACCAAACTAGCAATACACATGCCATGCATGTGATAAATCATCATCTCCATGATTACCTTTTGAATGGTATAAGTAATGCTTATAGAAGTCCTTTTATTTATAATACCTTTATTAAATTTCCAATTTTGAAAGTATCTTTTACATGGATTTAGAAATTTTGACATCGCTCTTCTCAAATATATTTAAATCTCTTACCTGACTACGACCCTATTTGGGATTGTTGTTGGCAGTAGAGATTTTAAAGCATTTAGAAGTAGAGCTTTCAGAAAGCAAGGCTTTTGGAAGTAGACTTTTTATAAAAAACTATTTACTATTTGGTAACTACGTTTCTAAAGCGTTGTAAAACTTTAATATATATTTAATAACTAAAATAAGAAAGTACTTTTAGTATGATAAAATAACAATAAAGGATATTGCATAGTATTACATAGTACAATATAATATAATATAATATAATATTACATAATATTATATATTAAAATATTATTATTATGTATAATATTATTATAATATGGTGTAATATAATGTTGAAAACTATAGCATAATAATATAACATAATATGATACGATATGATATAATAATGTATTATCAATAGTACAATATTACTACAATATAACATAATATAAGAGATTATAATCTAATCTAGTAATAGATTATATTATATTATGTATAATAATATTATATATATTAAATATTATTAGTATAATGATAATACAAAATTATGATTGTAATAATATGTTATATTATGCTTATAATAAAATATAAGAATATATTATATTATAATTATGTATTACTACAATAATATAATATGTTATACTATTATAATATAATATAATATTTTTGTCAAATTATTATTATATTACATTACATTATATTATATTTATAGTATAATAATATGTTATGTATGATATGATATGATATACGATAGAATCATAAGATTTGTTGGTGGGTATTTTGGTCATTAGAAAAAAAATAATTAAAACTAAAATAGTTTTTCGACATTGGTTAGAAAGTACTATTGGGAAGAAGTTCCAAAATAAAGCTTTTCTCCAGTAGACTTTTATTTTTATTTTTTATTAAATACTACTATATCATCCAAAAGTATTTTTAGAGGGCGAGAAAGTATCAAAAACTTTGCTAAATAGGGCCGACAAAGTAAAAAATTTTAAGGAGAAAAAAATGACTTCTATGGGAGACTCAACGAAGGAAGATTTTTTTTTTTTTTTTGATGAAATATGAAGGTTGTCCTTGCAACTGAAATATTAAAGGATGTTTATTGCTTGTGAGAAAGAGATGAGGGTTGGCCACGAGATATGATAGGGAGAGAAATAGAGAGATACTGATCCCTCTAGACGAAGTACTCAAAGACTTTTACTTGAATTAGTTAAGTATTTTAATAGTGAAAAGGTTTTTGTAGCAAGGATTATAAGATGGGTGAGAGAAATGGGAGAGAAGAAGGGAGATGAGGCATGCATTTAATAAAAAAGTGTAATATTTATTGTCTTTTTTAGGACTGATACATGGATTAATTATTAAATTAATTGAATTAATTCATAATATATTTTAGCCATTTATATGAGAATGATCAAAGACCACAAAAGAATCAAAAATTTAGGAGTAGTTATAGATTAATAATTATAATACTAGTCCTATTTTTTTTCCTCATAATTAACTAACATTCTTCATTACATTGAACAAAATAACAAAATTGTTTTGAAGATCGATCCATGTTTCAACATCATCAGGGAAAAAGAGCATGGGCATCATTAATTTGAAGGCAGGCCTGGTTGGAAGGTCGACCTCACGATAAAAAAAAATACTTGGAAAGCATTGGAACTTGGGACGAGTTAAAAAGAAGAGTAGCTGACATTCTTTATTGACCACTCCCTGTTCGATCGAATCCGTAACAAAATAAAAATTTATATGAATCTCGAACGCTCTATGTGGAAATAAGGTGCACGTTTCCTTGTATCGACAAGCGGCAGCATCAAAATTTTTCAATAACACCAGGGACACAAATGTCACTTCAGCTTTTAACCTCCAGCAGAGAAGGTTGGTAGGGGAGGAAAGGAAAGAGAGGAGGGAGGGAAAAAGAGAGTCTGTGGGTTGGGAGAAGTTAATAAAGAAATATTCAATGGCAATAAAAAGGAGTGAAAGAAGAAAAGGGAAGGCTTTTTTTTTCTTTTTGATATTTAAGCATCCTCTGTTCTAGAGAGAGAAAGTGTGAGAGTTGGTAAAGGAGAAAGAGTTTGGAGCTTGTTGTTTGAATTCTTGTGGTCATTGGATTTGAGGCATTGGTTTTGAGCTCACTCTTCTTGTACTTTTGTTGCTCTGCAGTGGGCTTGGGTGAGTGAGGAGGCAGACAGCACATAGAGAGGAGGTGTGGGCATGGGAGGGGTTATCATGGCTTTCCTGCTGTGCTTGCTGGAGGGGCTCTGTTTATGACTTTAAGGTGGTCTCCCTTTTCATTTTCCTATTCAAAAATTTAATTATTTTCCTCTTCCGAAATAATGTTGGTTTTGTTGGCTCTTGGTTTTGTATTCCTCTGTTTCCTCGGTTGGTGGGGTGGGCTTTTGTGCTTGCTTTTGGCGGCCATTATCGTACACTCTTGAGTTTGGTGCAATCTTCTTTCTCCTGCTTTTCCTCCCCACTCCCTGTGAGTTTTCTCTTTTTTCATCATTTTTCTTCTCTAACATGCGGGACTCTCTGAGGTTTTTCCCACTTTAAGCTGGGTTTTGGTTCTATTAGGGATGACTTCCTAAAAGATTTGTACCTTTTGTTCTTAAAAGAAAAATCAACCTGTTTTGCCTGAGAATTTATAACTATATACTTGTTGGTATATTTCCCAACTTTCAGAATACATGAATTTATCCATTGCATTCGATCTATGATATCATATGTTTTTGCAATTAATTCACCTATACTGGTATTGTATTTTGATGTTATTTATTCTTCCATCCTGATATCCATTTCTTCATGCCAATATTTTTTCTCCTTCTTTGTTTATCGAAGGCAGCTTTCCATTTATTTTTTGACGGATTCTATTTTATTGTTTTAACAACTGCGCTGAAGTTTTAATGCAGTCTCACGTGTTTTCTTGGCTTCCATATAGTTATTCTATATGCCTTCAGATGTGCGTTTTTACCAACTTGATAAGATTCCTTCAAAGAAAGCAGTTGTTTTGGTCTCTTTGTTCCCCCTCCTCCCTGTTAAAAAAGATGCTCATTGTCGGGGGTTTCAGCGATCTCCTTCTCCTCACTTTAATGCGCTGTCATGGCCTTGCAGGAGTTGTGATCACACAAGTTGGGAGTTGAACTGGAGGAATGTGGATGCAGTGGCGTAAGCATTGAAGCATGGGACACTAGATCTTTTAGATTTTTGGAACAACACGAGAAAAGGGAAAAAAAAAAGGAGAATTGGAGAGCACAATATGCAACTGAGATCAGAGAGAAATCCATGAGCAAATGGTAGGGAAGGTGGAGGTGTCAGCTTAGTGTTTGTTGTGTGTCTCAGCTCTCCCTTAATTGTTTACTACTCTAGAGAGCCCATGGCTGTCTGCTGTGCCTGACCACTTGCTTCCGCACCCCATGGGCTCTGCTGCTGATCAGGGAAGCAATATACCTTCCCCCTTGGACAGCATGTCTGGGTCGCTTCCTCATTCAAGTGGCATGGCCCTTTAAATCTAGATCCGTTTCTATCTTCTTGGGTTGCAAGCTTTCCTTCCTTCCTATTTTCAGTAACAACGAAGATCAAGAAGCCTGTGTCACTGTCTTTGCAATAGCACACTTGGCGGTGTTCTCTCTCGCGGCTTTTATTTACATTACCAGGGATGCAGGGTGGTGGTATAGCTGTTCTTTTGACAGTTTAGTGGTTGTGGGTGATCTGCTCTGTGTTGCAGAAGTGGAGGGGAAGGTGTGTTCTTTTTATTGCATAATGAAATTTATGAAGCTTGGATCAAAGCCTGATTGTTTTCAGACAGATGGGAACGGCGTCAGGTGATGTGTCTTAAAGCTTCTATTTGTTAAAAAAATATATTTTAGAGCTTATTCTGCATCTTGCTCTAGTAATTCCTTATTCTGCTTTAATTATGTCTGTGTTGTTCCTTCTTGTGCCTACTTTCCCAATCTACTAATTGTAAAGTTTTGAAATTGGACTGCATAAGATCCGGTTTCTGGCTAAATCATTTACTGGGTACAACTCTTCTTGGTGTTAATTCTAGGGTCTGTAGATGATCCAAATAATTTGAAACCTTTGAAGATGACAAATATCCAGGGTATTTTGGAGATTTTGTTGTGATATCTGGGTGCATAGGTGGTTAGTGATTTTTAATCAGTTGCTATGCAAAATAATTTACTTTTCATGAAGCTTCATTTGATCTAAACTGACTTCCACCCATTGGCATCTGAAATTAGTTAGAAGGAAGAATAAACTGGATCTACTTTCCATCATGAAATGGTTTCTGCTAATTTGCTCTTCACTTCGTCCAACCTGATGTAATTCTGTGACATGCTATCTCTCTTGGTAATCAAGCAATGCGTTTATTTCTCCTCTCTTCCCTGTGAAATGGTTTCTGCATAAAATTTATTTGTTTAAGCTCACAATTATAAATTTAACTGAGAAATGATCTCTGTTAGATTGTGTCACGCCCCGAACCCAGCACCCGGGTCCGGTACGCGACCGGCCGCATGAGCCCTAGAGCAGTGCCCTAAAGGTCATGCAAGGCCTATGATTAACAAAAATCCCATAATTCCACAGTTAATCACTTAAATCAAATAGATAAATCCGACATGCCCAAATAAACATATTAGTTCAATTACAATATCTTCAAATGTTCATCGACATCAAAGAAGGATAAACAAACAAACTAACTAATGACTCTGGTACTCGCACTCTGCGCCCATCCCATCCAAATCTATGCATCCTGCAACTCTGATAAAGAAAAAGAAGAAAAAGGGGGTGAGCTTTACAGCCCAGTAAGAATCCCTACACATCCAAACCAACACAATAGTAATATGAATTCGAAAACCATGACAAATCAATGCACATATCATAAAATCATATACCGGCTATCAAAAGCTCGAATAATCAGTATAAATATGCAAGTCAAATATCAACAAAAATCAAGCCACTCATGTGTGATACGTCATACGATATCTCAAAATCTTCAATTAATGTTTTCAATGCTTTTTCTTTCCATTCTCTATTAACTTGATCCGGATCAATTATCTTTCCGACTTTGGGCTACATCCCGGTCACGTTTCCGGCCCGTGACGGGGCAATCGATAGTATCACATTTCCGGCCTGTGATGGGGCAATCGATAGTGTCACATTTCCGGCCTGTGACGGGGCAATCGATAATATCACATTTCCAGCCTGTGATGGGGCAATCAATAATAACGAGATAAGCCCAAAGTCCCTGTTCATTTAATCAATTCACAAACACACATCCATTCCCTTTTCCACTTTATCCGACCTAGACTAACCATGGTCACGTTTCCAGCCCGTGACGGGGCAATCAATATAACATGGTTAGTCCACGCCACCACATCCATAAATCCAATTATGCAGATATAGGTTATACACATACATGCATCCATCATAATTCCAATCACAAGTCAACACGACCAAAATATAATTAAATATAAAACTATTTTTGCTTTGTCTGGATCATAGCATATCAAACATATATATAGTGCAAAATATTTATATCATGTAGGATTGGCGTACAAGGAATCTTACCCTTTGCTGACAACCCAGACAGACCACCGTGATCTACGAACTAGGGTGCGTAGAACCTTGCTCAATGTCTCTTTGTCCAACAGTTTGTTGCCCTACAGAACCAAATCAATATTAAAAATTATCCGGAGTATCTGACAACCCAAAACTCTCCATTGACCTACGACTATCCAGCAATCCTTACAAACAATAGTCTCCTCGGATCAAACTAGAGAGAGAAAACTCCAATCTAGAGAGAGAAACTGGAGAGAGAAAACCCATAGAGTGAGAAAGTCTCATAGAGAGAGTCCTAAGAGATTGAAACATAGAGGGAGAAACAAGAGAGAGAAATCAAGGGAGAGGAGAGAGAAAGAGAGGAGAGCGGAAGAAGAGAAGGAAGAAGAGAGAGAAACCCTCTCTCTCCTCTCCTCACGTTCGGCCGCCTCCTTCCCCTCCCCCCTCAGAGGTCCAAGGGGCGGCGGCCACGGCGGCCCGGCCCCCCACTTGACGGCGGCCCCAGCACCGGCCAAACCGGCGGCCCCAGCCCTGGCCAAATCGGCGGCCGACAGTGCCGAAACAAGAGGGATGATGACCGAAACAGGGATGCCCTGTTTCGGCGATTTTCTAGTGATGCATCGGCTCCAATCACGATGAACAAGGCTGGAAACAACAGAGAAGAAAGGGAAGGAGAAGGAGGAGCCTTACCTCGGTCCCGTATGGCGCTCCGGTGGCTCTCCGGCGACGAAATCGGAGAGGAAGACCTTCGAATCCCCAAGCTTCTTCGCCCGATTTGTGAGGAGTCTTCATGAAGGGAAGAGGTCGCTTTGCGGCCGGCCGGATCTCCTCTCCGGTGCTCGTCTCCTCCGGCGATCGACCTCACGCCGGACGCCGCCGCCTCCCCCTTTTTTTTTTTTTGGTTTCTTCTCCCACGATCGTGCCCTAGGCACGATCGTATATGGTGGATGGGCCCGGTCTTTTCGGGCCGGCCCGTCCACCCCTCTCTCTCTTTTTTTTTTATTTTTTATTTTTTTATTTTTAGGGGTATTACATACTCTCCCCCTTAAAAAATTTCGTCCTCGAAATTAACTTACTTGAAGCCTCAAATTTTAAAAAAATTGCATCCATTATATCATCCCTGAGATTTCAAATAGTCTCCCTCTCGGAGTACCTACCCACAAGGTTTTGACATACAAAAATTACATCATCTCAAAACTTGATCCTTTCTATTTACCACACATAGTAAGTTCTTTTGATCTCCTTCAAAAGAATTCTAAACTCCCAACCTTGGATTAAAATGCCATAATTATATCCCAAAGAAATTAATTTCTCTTAATTCTACCCAGAGATCATAATTGGCTTGACAGAAATAGGAAAAATCTTTAGTATCAAATGCTCCTAATATTCTATAATCATTTTTCTTTTCTTTCTCCCATATCATTCCAACAAATAAGAGATCCATGTTAAAACATTCCAAGTCTAAGACCAACCAAGGAATCATCAACCGTAAATGCTAAATTTAACATGCCCAGGATTCTTCCAAAAGTTGTCAACAATAGAAGAATCCACTGGTGAAAATTACATAGCTACCTTTAGATCGTCCATAGAATCAACAACATTCTCCTGAAGCTAACTCAAGTATTCCATCGTAATGCCTTTTAGATCAAATATTAATGATCTTAACCAGTTTCAAAATAACTCAAACCACCACACTTCCGCTGCGCACTCTGATTTAATCCATTAAATGCTCTAAAGCCTTTAAAGATTTATGACCAAAATATCACTTTGCACTAGGACTAAGAAAATTCAAATTTCAAAACTTTAATTGGGCAGAACCTCCAAATCTTTCTGTCCTTAATTTATGTAGAGTATACTAACCATAACTAGCCTTCAAGGCATTAATCAAGTTTAACATCACTACATAATCTTCACAACCATTTTAGAATCCAAAATATCTAGGTTTAATTTAAAATAAGTTAACCTTGGATTTTCTCAGCAATTCGATTAGACATTCTATGTTGACCTTCTTTCAAAAGATTTACTTCAAATTCAATGGGTTAGAACTGTTGAGCCAATATCACTATAAGTAGGAATTAACTCTATCAACCTCCAAATCCTTCTTCACCAAAATTCTTAATGTCTATGGTCAATGCTACACATAATAACTCACATAAGCATTTCAAAATCAAAATTTCTACTCAATATTGTATTTTACAATGATAAAGATTTCTAGTTAGATCATAAGCCGAGACTTGAGTTCAAGTTAACACATCCAATAGTCTCCAACAATTATAAGAAAAATTCAGTAGCCCAATCTGAATATACAAATTCAAGTAATTAGAATTCTCCACCAATTTGCTTACTAGCCTTAAAAATTTAACCCACCAATAAAAATACACCTATTTAAAATATCCAAACATGTCAATACCAAATATAATCTCATATACAGGTTTAACCTCGAAGAACAATCTGCTTTAATATTATGAAAAATCGTTCTTAGCTCACTCCAATGCTATGATAGATTCATGCACAAACTCTACTTAATAATTACCAGCAAAACCAAAAGTGCGATCACATCTACACCCATATCATGTTTGAACTTTCAGGTCACTTAAATAACATCTGCACATGGTATAACCGATATGCCATTGTTGACCTTCCTACACTTATCTTAGGTCAAACCTCTCTTATCATGATCAAAGACAATTTATACTTTCCTTCTACACTCATCGAAAACCAAATCCGATGTATACATTTTATCACAATTTCCAGTGATCTTACACCTTAAGCACTGAATTTAAATGTCATATCCCAAGTGATCATAACCTGAAGCTATGATATATTTCTGTCACGATCCCTAGTGATCTTAAACATATGCTCAGATTCCAATTTGTCACAATTCCCAATGATCTTAAACCTCAAACTCTAATGCCACTAAGGCCACAGTACCTAGTGGTCTTAAACCTTAGATTATAATATCATTCCTGTTACAATCTTAAGTGATTATAAACCAAGACTCTGATAGTTTTCCTATCATAATTCTCCACTCACACTCACCTGAACCTAAACCCTAGGATACCTTAACCTTAAGCTCTGATACCACTCTGTCACGCCCCGAACCCAGCACCCGGGTCCGGTACGCGACCGGCCGCATGAGCCCTAGAGCAGTGCCCTAAAGGTCATGCAAGGCCTATGATTAACAAAAATCCCATAATTCCACAGTTAATCACTTAAATCAAATAGATAAATCCGACATGCCCAAATAAACATATTAGTTCAATTACAATATCTTCAAATGTTCATCGACATCAAAGAAGGATAAACAAACAAACTAACTAATGACTCTGGTACTCGCACTCTGCGCCCATCCCATCCAAATCTATGCATCCTGCAGCTCTGATAAAGAAAAAGAAGAAAAAGGGGGTGAGCTTTACAGCCCAGTAAGAATCCCTACACATCCAAACCAACACAATAGTAATATGAATTCGAAAACCATGACAAATCAATGCACATATCATAAAATCATATACCGGCTATCAAAAGCTCGAATAATCAGTATAAATATGCAAGTCAAATATCAACAAAAATCAAGCCACTCATGTGTGATACGTCATACGATATCTCAAAATCTCCAATTAATATTTTCAATGCTTTTTCTTTCCATTCTCTATTAACTTGATCCGGATCAATTATCTTTCCGACTTTGGGCTACATCCCGGTCACGTTTCCGGCCCGTGACGGGGCAATCGATAGTATCACATTTCCGGCCTGTGATGGGGCAATCGATAGTGTCACATTTCCGGCCTGTGACGGGGCAATCGATAATATCACATTTCCAGCCTGTGATGGGGCAATCAATAATAACGAGATAAGCCCAAAGTCCCTGTTCATTTAATCAATTCACAAACACACATCCATTCCCTTTTCCACTTTATCCGACCTAGACTAACCATGGTCACGTTTCCAGCCCGTGACGGGGCAATCAATATAACATGGTTAGTCCATGCCACCACATCCATAAATCCAATTATGCAGATATAGGTTATACACATACATGCTTCCATCATAATTCCAATCACAAGCCAACACGACCAAAATATAATTTAATATAAACTATTTTTGCTTTGTCTGGATCATAGCATATCAAACATATATATAGTGCAAAATATTTATATTATGTAGGATTGGCTTACAAGGAATCTTACCCTTTGCTGACAACCCAGACAGACCACCGTGATCTACGAACTAGGGTGCGTAGAACCTTGCTCAATGTCTCTTTGTCCAACAGTTTGTTGCCCTACAGAACCAAATCAATATTAAAAATTATCCGGAGTATCTGACAACCCAAAACTCTCCATTGACCTACGACTATCCAGCAATCCTTACAAACAATAGTCTCCTCGGATCAAACTAGAGAGAGAAAACTCCAATCTAGAGAGAGAAACTGGAGAGAGAAAACCCATAGAGTGAGAAAGTCTCATAGAGAGAGTCCTAAGAGATTGAAACATAGAGGGAGAAACAGGAGAGAGAAATCAAGGAAGAGGAGAGAGAAAGAGAGGAGAGCGGAAGAAGAGAAGGAAGAAGAGAGAGAAACCCTCTCTCTCCTCTCCTCACGTTTGGCCGCCTCCTTCCCCTCCCCCCTCAGAGGTCCAAGGGGCGGCGGCCACGGTGGCCCGGCCCCCCACTTGACGGCGGCCCCAGCACCGGCCAAACCGGCGGCCCCAGCCCCGGCCAAACCGGCGGCCGACAGTGCCGAAACAAGAGGGATGATGACCGAAACAGGGATGCCCTGTTTCGATTTTCTAGTGATGCATCGGCTCCAATCACGATGAACAAGGCCGGAAACAACAGAGAAGAAAGGGAAGGAGAAGGAGGAGCCTTACCTCGGTCCCGTATGGCGCTCCGGTGGCTCTCCGGCGACGAAATCGGAGAGGAAGACCTTCGGATCCCCAAGCTTCTTCGCCCGATTTGTGAGGAGTCTTCATGAAGGGAAGAGGTCGCTTTGCGGCCGGCCGGATCTCCTCTCCGGTGCTCGTCTCCTCCGGCGATCGACCTCACGCCGGACGCCGCCGCCTCCCCCTTTTTTTTTTTTTTGGTTTCTTCTCCCACGATCGTGCCCTAGGCACGATCGTATATGGTGGATGGGCCCGGTCTTTTCGGGCCGGCCCGTCCACCCCTCTCTCTCTCTTTTTTTTATTTTTTATTTTTTTATTTTTAGGGGTATTACAGATTGTGTCCAGAAAACAATCATTTTACTGAATTCTTTGTTTGTAAGTTAAGTATGCATATGTGCTGAGGTGACAAGAGGTGTGACCCCTTGTTGCCTCAAAACAAGCTGATATCTTGCAGCAAGCTAATTAGAGTCATTGGAAATTTGAGCTTAAGATTGGCTCCGAAAAGTAAAATGCATGCTGGTGTGTATGATACTCTAAAGGGCACATTCCAATAAACATATAGTAATATTTCCCTTTAGGTGTCTGGTGTAGGAAAACCATGTTGCTACTTCAGTCGAGTTAAACTTTGCACTTACAAGAGGTTTTAGCCCTTCTATACGTGCGAACCATGCCAATTTTTAAGTTAGAAAGCAAAGGAGGACCATCTAACAAGCCACTTGGCACAACATTTACTTGCCATGCTGCCCTAGGCTGTGTGCATTACTTCCATATCCTCACATATTGTCTCTCACATTTGGTTTTCTATTTTAATGTATGGTGCATGCCATTTCACATGGTCTTCACCTTATGTGTTCATTCCTTCAAGGTGTCCACCACATGGCTCGAGGTATTGTGTCACATGGAGTGATTAAGGGATCCTGTGCTGTATTGGTTCCATGGATCTATGCAACTCAAAAATTCTTAGTATATAGCACTTTGCCACACCTCCACATGGCATAAGGAGTTGCCATTAGCACTTCTTAGTATGATTGCCATTGGGGGGTGGGGGAGGGGGGCATGGGGGCCACAACCTTTTCTTAGCTCATGTGGCTATCCTTCTAAAACCTATAGGAGTATCTAGTGACAATATCTAGAATTCATTATTACATGTGTCCTTGTTATTGTTACATTATGTGGGAACTCTATTTTATTTAGGTACCACAGGGGGACTGCAAGTCCTTCATCCCCAGTGCAAATCTGAGTGTCGCCTGATCAATAAAAGACGTAAAATTTCTTATTCTGCTGATCTAACTCGACAAATTCTTGCCCTTGCAAAATGTTGAGATATGGCACAACATACTATTGCCTTTTCTTCCTACTTTTTTGACAGTGCGCTAGCCCTCTTTCTTAATACACCCAAGAATTAAAATATTGTATGTGATTCCTTTGACTAGCAGGGGCTTGGCAAGGTACATGGTATCGGAACTAAGCACCCACTAGTATGGAAAAAAGATACAAAATTCTTTTAACAGATTCACGTCTGGTACAGTATTGATTCAGCTCTTCTAAACAAAAGACTTTGATTGCTTTGTATAAGTGCGTAAACATATTCTAAACTAAAAACACATTTCTTGACTAACTTATAGAAATTCAGTATCAAAAAGTTATCGCAATTAGCCATTTTGGTTGTGCTGTAACATGTGCATCACACAGCTTCAAGTCATTGTTATAGAAATTTGCATAACACAATTTTTGATGCATCAACAATGCAAAATAATCTTAAAAATCATGATGAGAATTATAAGGGGGCATGTAACTAAGTTTGTACATTAACAACGTATTTTAAGCATTATAAGATATTATTAGTAGTATGGGTATTTCAGACACTTGTAATATCTTATATTCTATGGCATATCATGATTCCTAAATTGTGTTCCATTGTAAAAGTGCACATTTTTAATGATTTCCTTTGAATCCATAGGATTTTTTCATGATATCATTAGAAAAGGAAAAAATTAACAAGGAAAAGTTCCTGCCAAGGCTATTCAAATGGATGGGCATAGTTTTGATTTCGAAAAGCTCCTTTTATTCTTCAAAGGGTAAGCGCTGACTGCTATGGTAGAGGAGGAAGGCCCAGTTGGATCTTCTTTTCTTAAAAAGCAGCTTCCTGGGCAACCAATTAGTAGGTTGCCTTGGTCGGGAAGACCAATTAGGTATTCTTTTGTTCTTTGAGGGGTTGCCCTAGCTGCCATGGTAGTGAATGAAAGTTGATTGACTCTTTCTTTATCCTTCAAGGGGAGAGTCCCTTTGCTTGATCAAGTCTTTTTTTGTTCTTTTAAAGGTATCCCTTTATGCTGATTGAATCTATCTTTTGCCTTCAAAATTGGTATAATGGAGATCTATGACCTAGTTAGGAGGTTGATTCTTTCAAAGAAGTTACCCTGAGTGGTCATGGCATGGGGTTGCTGCGACAATAGGATGATGGTGAAAGACGCATGCAAAGAAGCTTGTACAAGAACTTAGTCTATTCTTAGTTCACTGGATAAATTTTGAGGGGATAAGGAAACTTATCTGGGTGCTATTGGTAAAAAAAGACTTATTTCCATAGGTAGGGACGTTTTGGCATTTGGTGTCACGATCCGGATCCGAAGGATGATTTGTCGCACCCCAGATCCGGAGCGTGATATAGCCGTGCTACCGTAGGGTATTGCCTACAATAACACAAAGCCCACAATGAAAAGTTTTCATAAAAAATAATAGAATATTAAATTTAGTTCATTTTGATTTGTTAAACAAAGAGAAGCGGGTACAGAGCGTCTAAACCCAACATTCGAACATTCAAGACTACATAACTGAAACTTTATAGTTATAACTACATTTATTGATAGCTTGCCACTATGCTTCAAGCTTTATTCTTTCATCTATCATTCATTTATTCTTTTCCGCTCCTAGTAACCTTAATTGTTTGAAAAAAAACATAACGAGATAAATGAGCTTTGCGGCTTAGTAACCATGCACCACCTTATCGGATCAAGCATAAATTTTTTCATGTCAATGCATCATTTAAGAAAAATAATAGTTATTTCAAAATAAGTATTTCATAATACAGTACAATAAAACAAGTCGTAAGCAAATCATGCATGCATAATCATTCATATTCCATAAACATAGCTTCAAGTTCATTTTGCAAATAAATGCATAAATTATTCTTCTGCCATTTAGCCATATCATAGCTCAAAACTTTGCTCATAGATATTCGTGCTACGGTCACTATAACCCGTAATAGGGTCGTCTTCATAATCGACGAGATTTCATAGGTCATATTCGTTACCAATTTTAATCTGTTGGCAGAGGGTCGTTCTCGTTGGATGCTAGCTCCAGGATGTCGATTGGCCTCCATTTCTAGAGGCAATCATAGTTATCTGAGAGCTTTTAGAAATCTTCATAATTTTACATAGGTTGGAAATGCTAAATGATATTACAAAAGTTTAAAATGCATAATCATGTCATATATATATATATATATATATTATTTTTATAGTAATATGCAATTTTTCATAATCATAATTCATCTAAAATAATGTATGCTATAACTATGCTATTTGGCCAAAAACTTGGATCATTTTCCATCATATGCTTGATCTTAAATTTTTTAGAAAATGCAGGATCAATCATGTCAAATATAATTCATAATTTTTGTACTAAAAATAAATCAATAATTTGAAATTTAATAAGGTTTGTGCCAGGGTCACTTACCATGATATGTCCAAAAATCACAAGGTTCAGTTAGGCAAATCTGTTGCACCTATCAAACCATTTAAAAAATATATATTACTTGCTATTTACTAATTAATAAATTAAGTACAAATTAAAATGCCCCAAGCAACCCGAAATAGACTTGAGCGGGCTTCAAATTCCAACTGGGTAAATCGATCTAGGATCTACAATTCAAGAGCGAGAAAAGTTGAACCTAGGCCGGGGCCTCTCTTACTGGTTCCGATCTTTTAGAGAGAGAAATGGGGAGATTAGTGAGAGAAGAGAGAAGGAACGAGACATAAAGAGAGGAAGAGGGGTGAGTTTTTTTTCTCTCTCCTCTTCTTCTTCCTCTTCTTTCCTTCCCTTCTTCTTCTTTCTTCTTTCCTTGGTAATCAAGGGAAGAAGGTGGGTGGATCAGCGGCTGCCGGAGTCGAGGTCCAGTGGTGGCTGCCGAAGGTGGTGACGGGTGGTGGGGAGAGACTGGCAACAGCCGGTGGGGACGCCCATGCTCGGGCAAAACTGGAGGAAAAGAATGATAGAGGGGCAGCGCCCCTAGCTGCCTCGAGGCAGCTTTCTCGGCCTAAAAAAACTCCAACAGAGGATGGAAAACTCACCGGCAAGGGGTGGAGGCGATGGACTTCGGCCTACGGTGGCAATTTCTGGTGGTTCCCAGCGACAAGATAAAGGATGGCTCTCGGAATAGGGCACTCGAAGCAGAGGGAGAATGAAGGGTTTCGGGCGTTGGTGCTTGGTCGAGGTGGCTTGCCGGCCATTAGAGGAGGAAGAAGAATGGAAACTGGATGGTGGATCAAGCAGAGGGAATAGGAGGGATTTATAGAGGGTTTGGGAGGGGATAAGCTCGGGTATCTATGGATCTCAGCGGTGGTTGTGCCCGCCCCCAACGGCTGGCGGCAGTTCAACGGCCCCACGACAATTCAATGGCCCCGTAGAGCCTTAAAAGCCATGGTTTGCTGTGGCTTATCTCAACGGAAGAGGGGTAGCAGAGGATCGCGAGCATGCTCTGTAACAACCCAGGATCTCATCTAAAAAAGTTAGCCAAAAGGTATTATTTGGGTTCATTGATCCTACATAAGAATTCGAGATCTCTTCGGCTAATAACCGATGTGGGACTAAACACATGTCTGCTCGGATTCTCACATACTCCCTCCATTCAAGCCCTGACACCCTTGTCAGGCTAAGAGTTCAAATTCATTCAAATCTAATCATATGCACCACGATCGGCTCATGGTCAGCTTTCATGAACTTGTGCTGCGGTGTTCTCTAATCCACATAGGCTATGGGCCGAGTTGGCTCTAACACCATTTGTCACAATTCAGGACCTCATTCAAAATGGCTAGTCGGAAGGTATTATTTTGGTTCTTGATCTTGTATAAGTATCTAAGATCTATTTAGCGAATAATCGATGTGGAACTAAACACACACCCGCACGAGTCCTCACATATTCCTTCCATTTAAACGTTGATGTCCTCGTCAGGCTATAAGTTCAAATCCATTCAAAACCATTCAAATCTAATCGCAACCTCCACAATCGGCTCATGGTCAGCCTCTATGAACTCGTGATGCAAGTCTACATAGGTCATGAGCCAATGCTACAAGTCCACGTAGCTTATGGGTTGGGTCCGCTCTGATACCATTTTTAATAATCCAATACCTCACTCAAAATGGCTATCCGAAAGGTATGATTTGGGTTTCTTGATCCTATATAAGTATCCCAGATCTATCCAACAAATAATCGATGTGAGACTAAACCATGCCCACATGGATCCTCACATACTTTCCTTGTTTAAGCTCCGACATTTTTGTTAGGCTAAGGGTTCAAATCCATTCAAATCTAACCACAAGCACAACGATCGACCCGTGATCAACCCCAATGGATCCGTGCTGCAGTGTCCCCTAGTCTACATAGGTTATGGGCCGGGTCTGCTCTGATACTATTTGTAGCAATCCAGGACCTCACCCAAAAAGACTAGCCGAAAGTTATTTTTTTGGTTCTTTGATCCTGTATAAGTATCCAAGATCTCCTCGGCGAATAACCGATGTGGGACTAAACACATGCCTGGTTGGGCTCTCACATCCTCTGTTTCGATCCTTTCTTCCATTCTCTTTTTTTTTTCTTGAATTTGAATTAAAGTTGGTTGGGCCTGCCGACTTTGGTCCATACCAGCCACAATGGCCTTATTCGTACATTTGGTTGCAGGAATGGGCATGCAGGGAACAAAGTGCATTTAGTGCATTAGATTTCATGATGTTACAGATTTTATCACAAGAACAAAATTGCCCTCCCGCTTTTTTGTGTGTAGAGTAGATAGGGGTTAAAAGTAATTGGAGGAGATATCTTTCCTCTTTCTATTGTATAAGTCTATTCTACCAAAATGATGGAATAGAATTATGCCCATGACAGGCCCACTCCCCTCCCTCCAGCAATGGTGTAAGCCTGTTCCCCCTCCCTTTTTTGGGTGTTTGGCAGATATTCCCCCAATTTAGGGGCAGATATCCCACTTATTCTCCAACCAAACACACCCTAAAATTTGCACGTCCAACTGCCCTCATTTCATTGAGTGAGAGGATGTTTTTTACTCAATGGATCCATTAGAATGGTTATAACAAAATAATTTTCTGCTGTTGGGTGACAGAGACCTCCTTCCATTGTCTTAAGAAAAAATAATAATTTTCTGCAAAGCCACTCATTTTGATACAACCATTAGAGGCAAGGGATTATTTTATACGGTGATTTGTTGCATTATTTTATTTTATAATATTATGGCTTCTTCCATGGGATGGAGAAAGTTTCCAATAGCTTCATTCATCAATTTGGTGGACAAATGTTATCCTTATCAACTAACATTACACCAACATTGATGCTAAACATTGGGAAGCATATTTCGAACAAACACCATTAAACAAGGTCTTTTGAACCTTTATTTGCTAGTTTCCCAAATGCCATATGTTAATGTGTTAAATGGACATAAATGCCTGCAAATTCTATGTTTATAAAGTAGGTTGTTATTGGGATCTCTGAACTCGTCAATGCCTTAAATAGTGTAAATATCATATGCTTATTTACAACTGCAGATGGAGTGAGAAGAAATGCGAGGCTGACCACTTTTTTATAAATTTAAGTGAGAATCTAAAGTATTTAAGAATATGCCCGTGGAGATGGAAATTCTGCATTGGAGGAAGACTATAGTTATGAGAGATTAAGTTATGAGGTCAATAATTTTACCACAGGCAAGTTCATAAAAATGCTACTGTGATCTTATTGTCATGTGGTTAGGCCTGGCCAAATAATGGAGTTCAAATTTGTCTTGAAGAATTGGAAAGAGGAAAGGCCCAAGGAAATCTAGTCAAAAAGGACTGGGATAATGATTTGGATTGGAAGATATCACATTGTTCCGGAAACTTCATTAAAAGAGCTATAATAGAAAGGTTCTAGGTAATATACGATCCAGTGGAAACACAACATGATATGAATTTAATCATTGGCCAATTATTTACATCATTCTAAAATTAACATGTGCATTATCTTGCATGATTCAGTCAAGAAACCATACTATCATACAGACGAAGCATTCTGGGAGATATATTTAATCATAACTTATGTAAATTTAGCAAAGTATGTCCAAGAATATGGAATGAAGGCCATTCCAATACGCACTTGATCCGAAACCACATAAATTCTTTCAGCTTAGATCCGATTTAATCCAGGTTTCTTTTTGTGCCAAAAGACTCTTATATATAGTTCCTTAGTGAAATTAGCTGAAGGAATGGATACTGTCCTACTGATCTGCATTGAAATTATGAGTTTGAGTAGTATTTGAAATTTGATTTCCATGTTATTCAAATGAAATAAATGAAACAACTTTGTTTTTTCTTGAAATAATGATACAAGCATCTTTTCTGCTGAAAATGGACTGATCTATAAAAGTAGTGAAATGCAAATTCAGAATGTGTGCCTCAGACATTTTTTTCAAATGAAAAAAAAGTTTTCTTCATGGAAAATCAAACATATTTTTTATCTGTTGTATGGAGATAGAGTATCTAGTGTTTGTTTAAGTGAGCTCATTATCACCAAGTCACACCTTATTCACTCTGCCAGCAAAATTTCCCCTTTCATTTCTTCTTGCTTGTACCTATAATAATACACATATTCAACAGTTCAAATTTGATTGTTTTTGCTAATTTAGCTGTCAACATTGCAAGTATTTATCTGTTGAAATATGATTAAAGAGTTGTTCATTTTGCAGGTTTGTGGCAACTGAGTTGGCAACTGACATGGTTGTTCATGTAGGAAATGTTAAATTCCGTCTACACAAGGTAGGAACTCCGGTTTTCTACAAAACCATAGTGAATATTGGAATTCGTTATGCATGGATCCTAAATGTTTGATTTCTGTGCCTTAATCCATTCATGTTTTGACGAATGCACACATACCTTCCATGTAGTGCATGGGCCTCCTCCCCATGTGGAAAGTGTACTTTAGTAATTTAGTTGCACTTTATTGTATTAAATGGGTAAGCGAGAACTTGAAGTTCCTGGCATGTTTGATTTTTTCTGCTAAATGGGGGTATTGGTTAATAATACAAAACAATGAAGAACAATAGTAACAAATTATCATAAGTCTTTTACTGCTAGGTTGTTGTGTTAGCACTTGTTTATGAGTAAATCTGAGTGGTGATGATTTTACAAGTAATTATTATGATATGTAGCACCCTTCTCACACCCAGGAACTATCTTTTATATGTTAATGCTTCCTAATTATGATGCCTTTTTCATGAATTCATCTTTCGAATACCATTGATGTTATTAAAAGATACAAAATTCAGAGGAACAAAAAGGTAATACATCTCTCATTTATGCATGTAGGAGAACATCAGTAATCCTTGTGTAATGTGTTTGATCTCTCGGTTCTGCTGGTTCAATTTCCTACAAACTCTCTTTAACCTTTTATATATTATGCTTACCTTTTCTGCACCAATTGAAAAAATGCAGTTTCCTCTTTTGTCCAAGAGTTCTTGCTTGCAAAAATTAGTGGCAGCTACCAATGATGAAAGCAATGATGAGATTCACATTCCTGATATCCCTGGTGGCCCTGCTGCCTTTGAGATTTGTGCTAAATTTTGTTATGGCATGACTGTCACCCTCAATGCTTACAATGTGGTTGCAACCAGATGTGCAGCAGAGTATCTTGAAATGCATGAAGCTGTAGAGAAAGGGAATCTAATATATAAAATCGAAGTCTTCCTCAAGACGAGCATATTCCGTAGCTGGAAAGACTCGATCATAGTTCTCCAGACTACAAAATCTCTGCTGCCTTGGTCTGAGGACCTGAAGTTGGTGAGTCACTGTATAGATTCTATAACTTTCAAGGCCTCTATCGATGCTTGTAAGGTGGAATGGTCCTACACCTACAATCGAAAGAATCTTCTATCAGAAAACGGACTTGATCCTCATTGGCATGCAGTCAAAAAACAGCCATCAGTACCCAAGGACTGGTGGGTTGAGGACTTGTGCGAGCTTGAAATGGATTTGTACAAGCAGCTTATAATGGCTATCAAAGCAAAGGGAAGAATGTCCAGTGAAGTGATTGGAGAAGCTCTGAAAGCTTACACATATAGAAGACTCCCGGGTTTTGGCGAAGGTTCCATGATCCATGGAGGTGATGGCATGAAAAGTAGGTCACTGCTGGAGACCATTATCTGGTTATTGCCGGCAGAAAAATGTTCGGTATCATGCAGTTTCCTTCTTAAGCTACTAAGACATGCAAGTTTATTGGATTGCAGTGACATGGCTAAGAAAGAGCTCATCAAGCGAGTAGGCAACCAATTAGAAGAAGCTTCAGTGCCTGATCTTTTGATCCCCAGCATGGCAGGGGAGGACACTGTCTATGATATCGACATGGTCCTAAGTATAGTGGAGAAATTTGTGATGCAGGACAACAATGCTGCTCAAACTACCCCAAAGGTATCTGAAGTGCTTGAGGAGACCAGAAGCCCAGCTTTAGTTTCAGGTGGTTCAAAGATTCTTGTAGCGAAGCTGGTTGATGGGTATCTTGCTGAGATAGCGAAAGACCCCAACTTACCTCTTCCAAAGTTTGTTGATCTTGCTCAAATGGTATCAGCCGACTCAAGGCCAGTGCATGATGGGCTTTATCGTGCTATTGACATGTATCTGAAGGTACAAATCTTACAATCTTTCAGTTGCCATATTCCTTCCCTTAGTCCTTGTAAATTATTTAATTTCTTGGGCTAATCAGTTAAGGACTGAAATTAGAAATTCTGTATAGGGATAAATTTAAGAATTCTACATCTAAGAACTATAATATATGTTTGAAAGCAAGGTATGCCGTACCAATCCGAATCAGACAGTATGGAACATGTCGTACTATACTGGTTCAGTGTCGGTACCCAGTACAGGTGGCATACTGAGTGCCAAACAAATTCTGTACCAAATCATACTAACATTGTGCTAGTGTGGCACCGGTACGGATTCGATACCGAGACAATGAATTTTGTTTGAAAGCATTGTAATCATGGAGTTATCATGTTATTATCATGGAATTTTCATTCTTATTGTTATGGGCAGGAGCACCCATGTCTAAGCAAGAGTGAGAGAAAGAAGCTATGTCGTCTGATGGATTGCAAGAAGCTTTCTGTAAATGCCTGCACTCATGCTGTACAGAACGAGCGCCTCCCACTACGGGTGGTAGTCCAGGTCCTCTTCTTCGAGCAGGTTAGGGCAGCAGCTGCTACTGCAGGCCAGACCGTGAACAGTGGTGGTTCCTATGGGAGTTCAAGATCAGGTGTCACCACCAACACAGAGGATGACTGGGATGGAGTCCCAACAGTAGAAGACCTCAAGTCGCTCAAGTCTATGAAGCTCATGGATGGCAAGGAAAGTGAGAGGACCAGCAGCAGCAACAATGCTAGCAAGAACAATGGCAATGACAGAGCTGGCAGTGTCGAGGTGAAAGGCATGATGATGCCAAAGAAGATACTGGGCAAGCTGCTGTCAAGCAAAGGACAGGGAGGGGAGAACAGTAGCTCCGACACTTCCGGTAGCCCAGGCTCAGCAAACCGGGATGAGCCAAAGTCTACACCTTCAAGGAACACCAGACACCATGTTTCATAACCAAGGTGCACCACTGGGAGCAAGCATGATGAAAGCTGAAAAATGAGTTCTTTTGTCCAATCAAGACCAGTTTTTCATGTATCATAGAAGAGGAAAGTGGTTAGTATGGTTTAGGTATGAGGTTAGAATGTTAGCGTGAGATAATATCAATGTGGGTAAGTGCCATTGTCTATTATCTCTTATTATTGTAGCAAAATCAGTTAAATCTTCTATGACATCCATCCAACTTGGCTGCAGTATTAGATGATGGGAAATACCACTGGTTCTTGATGATCAAAAGAAAATGAGGGTAATATATTCTTGCATGCAGGTTGCTTCCTTCCCGTGGTGGCTAAATTAGTCTACATCGAATTTGGTTATCTTTTAGATCACTTCTGAACAATTTAAAAAGAAGGGTTGGAGCCTAAAGAAGGGATGCGCTCTCCATAGCCTACACCTGGAGACTACTTATGGGTTAGGAAAATTGGGGGAGGGGGGTCACCGAAAAGACTGTATCATTGCCACTCGTTGTAGGGATCTCTGGCGTTTTGAAAACAATGCGAAGATGTACCCGACTCTCCACCCGATTTGGCTTCAATGGTCTATGACTGTAAGTAGGCAAATTGGCCAGAAAAGAATGCTCAGGTCTTGTAATAACCTAGAAACAAAAAAAAGGGCCCGTGGACAGGCTCGAAGATACTAGCCCATCTATGGGCTTGTGGGCCGGCCTGAATGGGCTAGGCCCAAAGTTGACCCGTGCTTGGAATGCGGGTGATTGGGGAAGAAGACCTTGGCTAGGTCTCCATCCTCCCTGATTTTGGTGGAAAGGACTTCTTGAAGGCAGTCCAAGTTTGAATCGAACTGAAGAATTTTACCTATTTAATTCTCTATCTCCTTTGAGTTCATCCATCCAAAATGCTGAGAATCGCCGCGATTCAAACTCCCCTTCTCCGAGCCTCCTCCTCGGTTCACGGTCGGAAAGGGCTACTGGAACCTTGCTGGACCGAAGTGAGAGCCCTTCACCTCCTTCTCCTTTTTTTTCGGTCATTGGCCCATTGTTTTCCTTGAATTTGGCTAGTGAGCCGTCGGATTGAGGTTGAACAGGACTCCCTTATTTTGATGCACCTTCCCTTTCGTTTAGCCGGCAATCGCCGGGCGTGGCTTGCCACCGGCACCGCCATGGGTGGTCAACCGTGGGGCATCACCGACTATGGGCAGCTACCCACTGCCGAACACTTCTCTCTAGTCGGGAAGAAGGAAGAAAGAGAGAGAGAGAGAGAGGGAGAGCTACTCGGTTTTCTCCTCTTTCCTTGTCCTCTATCCTCTCTCTTTCTCTCTCCTATGTCTAGTTCTCTCGCTTTCTGTTAGGGTTTCTCTCTCTAGCTTGATCCGGGGAGACCATTATTTTTGGAGGATTGTTGGATAGTCCTGGGATCCTAGGTACTGGTGGACCCTTTAGAGGATCAATAGAGGGTTCTGGGTTATCCGTTAACTTGGATAATTTTTAATATTGATTTAGTTCTGTAGGAAAATAATCTGTTGGACAAGAGGATGTTGAGCGCAGTTTTGCGTACCCGGTTCGTAGATTGCAGTGTGGGAAGGTAATTGGTTTGTCTTGTTGTCAGCAAAAAGGTAAGAATTCTTGTACACCAATATGCATAATATAAATATTTTTATACCTATATATGTATGATATGCTATGATCCAGATAAGTAAGAAGTAAGAATAGTTTTATGATAGTTTTTATATTAAATCATATTTTGATCATGTTTGCTTGTGATTGATAATATGATGGATGCATATATGATCATAACTTATACTTGCATGATCAGACTAATAGATGTAGTATTCTCGACTAACCATATTATATTGGTTGCCTCGTCATGGGCTGGAAATATGATTGTGGTCGGTCTAAAGCAAAAAAAAAATGATATGTGGATGTGAATTTGATTAAATGAACAAGGACTTTAGGCTTATTTCTTTATCATCGATTGTTCCATCACAGGCTAGAAATGTGATCGAATCGATTGCCCTGTCACAGGCTGGAAATCTGATACTATCAATTCACCGGCTAAAAATGTGGTATTATCGATTACCCCATCATAGATTGGAAATATGATACCATCAATTGCCCCGTCATAGGCTGCACATGTGACACTATCTATTGCCCCGTCACATGCTGGAAAGGCGATACTATCGATTGCCCCGTCATAGGTTGGAAATGCGAAATTATCGATCGTCCCATCATACTATCGATTGTCCCATCAAGAGCTGGAAACGTGACCAGGATTTAGCTTAAAGCCGGAAAGATAATTGATCCAGATCAAATTAAAATGAAATGGAATGAAAGACATTGAAAATACTAATGAAGATTTATGAGATATCGTATGATGTATCATTCTTAAGCGATCGGATTTTTATTGATATTTGATGTGTATATTTATATTGATTATTCGAGCATTATTGATAGCTAGTTTGTGATTTCATGATGTGTGTAATGATTTCTTGTAGTTTCAAATTTATATTATTATTATTATGTTGGTGTGGATATGTGGAGATTCTTGCTGGGTTATAAAGCTCACCACCCTTTCTTCTTTCTCTTTTTTAGAGTCGTAAGATACATAGTTTCGGATATGTTAGGCATAGAGTTTGAGTATCAGAATCATCAGTTAGTTAGTTAGTTTATTTTGATACCGATGAACATTGAAAATTTTTGTAATTGAACCAATTTGATTATTTGGATATAATGATATTGTCTATTTCAATTAATTAATTAATGAGTTGTCGAGTTATCGGATTTTTCTTCATCTTAGGCCTTACATGATCTTTTAGGCACTGCTCTAGGACTCATGCGGCCGTGTCATGTATCGGATCCGGATGCTGGGTTCGGAGCGTGACAGAGTGGTATTAGAGCTTAAGGTTATGATCTCTAGGAATGTGATAGAGTAGTATCAGATCTTAGGTTAAGATCATTGGGGATTATGACAGAAAAAATGTTAGAGATTAGGTTTAAGATCATTGGAGATTGTGATAGAAAAAACTACCGGAGCCTGGGTTTAAGATCACTTGGAATTGTGATGGGAATGATATCAACACTTAAGGTTTAAGTCCATTAGGGGTTGTGGCATAAGTGGCATCATAGGTTAAGGTTTAGATCACCAGAGATTGTGATAGATATGTATCAGATTTTAGGGTTATGATTACTTAGGACATAACAAAAGTAGCAGAATTAAATTCAGTTCTTACGTGTAAGGTCACTAGGCATCGTAATAAAATATAAGTGCTAGGTTTGGTACTCGATGAATATAAAAGGATTGGATAAATTGTCTTTGATCATGATAAGAGAGGTTTGACCTAAAATAAGTATAGGAAGGTTAACCATTGCATACTAGTTATGCCATGTTCAGATGTTGTTTAAGTGACCTGGAAGTTCAAACTTGATATGGATGTAGATGTGATCGTACTTTTAGTTTTGCTGCTAATTATTAGAGAAAAATTTGTGCACAGATCTTTTATAGTATTGGGGTGAACTAAGAAAGATTTTTTACAGCATTAGAGATTAAATATGTATGTGGATTATATTTGGTATTGTCATGTTTGGATATTGCAAATAGGTATATTTCTATTGATGGAGTAAATTCCTAAGGCCATAGAGTATGCAAATTGATGGAGAATTCTAATTATTTGAATTTTAATGCTTGGATTGGGTTACTAGATCTTTCTCATAATTGTTAGAGATTATTGGATGTGTTAATTTAAACTCAAGTCTAAGTTCAAGATTTGAGCAAGAGTCTTTCGTCATTGTTGATGAAGCTACTAGTAAAATATTATATTGAGTAGAGACTTCAGTCCAGAGATGCTTATGTGAACTATCATTGCTGATGGATATTTAGAATCTTGGTGAAAAAATATTTGAAGGTTAAGAGACTTAATTTCTACTCATAGTGATATTGGCTCAAAGACTTCTAACCCATTGAATTTGGAGTAAATTTTTTTAGAAGAAAAATTAATGTAAATTGTCTAATCGAATATCTAAGGGAATCCAATGTTAACCTCCTTTAAATTAAACTGAGATATTTTGAATTCTAAAAAATTTGTGGAGATCACGCAGTGACCTTAAACTTGACTAATAGATTGAGGGTTAGTTATGGTAAGTACACTCTACACAAATTGAGGACAAGGAGATATAGAGGTTATGCTTTAATTCTATTGAAATTTGAAATTTGATTTTTTTAGTTATAATGCAAAGTGATACATCGGTCGAAAATCATTTAGCGACTTTAGAGAATTTGATGAGTTAGATCAGAGTGTGTAGTGGAAGCTTGGTGAATTGAAACTGATTAGAAACAACAATACTTTGATCCAAAAGGTATTATGATAGAAGACTTGAGTTAGGAAAGGAGAATGTCGTGATCTACTAGAGGTTAGTATGCAATTTTCACCAGTGGATTCTTCTATTGTTGACAATTCTTGAAAGAATCTTGAGTATCTTAAATTTAACATTAACAAATTGATGATTCCTTGGTTGGGCTTAGACCTGGAATGTTTTAACATGGATCTCCTACTCCTAGCTTTAATATTGTTAATCTATCTATTTGAAAAGGGTTTGAGGTTTTTCTAGGATAACGGTTGATCATTAAATCATGGGCAGAGTTAAGAGAAGAAAGAGGATTATAGATTATGAAAAGCAATTGATGCTAAAGCTTTCTCTTATTTCTACTAAGCCAATTATGATCTCTGTGTGGAATTAATCAAGAGCACTTAAATTCTTGGGCAAAGAATTTTGGCATTTAAATCCAAGGTTAGTAGGTTGGCCTTCTTTTGATGGAGATCAAAAGAACCTGCTATGTGTTGTAGATGTAAAGGATCAAGTTTTAAGATGTTATAATTTTGTATATCATAATTTTTTATGTCAAAATCTTGTGATAGGTACTCCAAGAGGGAGACTAATTGAGATCTCGAGGATGACTTGATGGTCGAATACTTTCAAAGCCTGAGCCTTAAGTAAGTTAATTTCGAAGATGATATTTTTTTTTAGGGGGGGGTATGTAATAACCCAGAAAAAAAAAATTGGGGCCTGTGGATCGGCCTGAAGAGGCCAGGCCCAGCCCAACCCGAACTAGCCCCACCTATGGGTTTGTGGGCTGGCCTAAATTGGCCCTACCTCGACTCTCTCTCCTCTTTTCTTATCCTCTTTCCTTTTTCTTTCTCTCTCCTCTCTCTAGTTCTCTCTCTTTCTATTGGGGTTTCTCTCTCTAGCTTGATATGGGGAGATCATTGTTTTTGGAGGACTAATGGATGTCCTCGGATGCTAAGTGCTTGTGGACCCTTTAGAGGATCAATAGAGGATTTTGGGTAATCAGAACCTTGGGTAATTTTTAATATTGACTTGATTCTGTAGGAAAACAATTTATTAGACAAGAGAATGTTGAGCAGGGTTCTGCGCACCCCAGTTCATATATCGTGGTGTGGGCAGGTAATTAGTCTATTTGGTTGTCAGCAAAGATGTAAGAATTCTTGTACACCGACCTGCATGATATAAATATATGTATGACATGCTATAATCCAGATAAGTAAGAAACATGAATTTTATGATGGTTTTTGTATTAAATCGTATTTTAATTATGTTTGCTTGTGATTGATAATATGATGGATATATATATATGAGTATAACTTACACTTGCATGATCGAACTAATGGATGTGGTGCTCTGAACTAACCATGTTATATTGGTTGCTCCATCACGAGCTGGAACGTGATTGTGGTTAGTCTAAAGCTGGAAATAACAAAAAATTGATGTGTGAATGTAAACTGGATTAAATGAATAAAGACTTTGGACTTATCTCGTTATTATCGATTGCCTCATCACAAGATGGAATGTGAGACTATTGATTGCCCATCAAAGGCTAAAAATGTGATACTATCGATTGTCTCGTCACAGGCTGAAAATGTGATACTATCGATTGCCCCATCACAGGCTAAAAATGTGATGCCATCGATTGCTCCATCACATGTTGGAAATGTGATACTATCGATTGTTCTATGATAGGCTAGAAATGTGATATTATTGATTGCCTCGTCATGGGCTGGAAATGTGATACCATCGATTGCCCTGTCACGGATTAGAAACGTGACCGAAATTTAGCCCAAAATTGAAAAGATAATTGATCCAGATCAAATTAAACAGGAATAGAATGAAAGACATTGAAAATACTAATAAAGATTTATGAGATATCATATGATATATCACTCTTGAGTGGTTGGATTTTTATTGATATTTGATACATATATATATTTATACTGATTATTCGAGCATTACTGTTAGCCAGTTTGTGATTTCACAATGTGTGTAATGATTTCTTGCGGTTTCAAACTTATATTATTATTATGTTGGTGTGGATGTATTGGGATTCTTACTAGATTGTAAAGCTCACCACCCCTTCTTCTTTTTCTTTTGTTAGAGTCACAGGATGTATAGTTTTGGATAAGTTAGGCGCAGAGTTTGAGTGTCAGAGTCATCAGTTAGTTAGTTAGTTTATTTTGATGCCAATAAACATTGAAAGTTCTTGTAATTGAACCAATTTGATTATTTAGATATGATGGATTTATCTATTTGAATTGATTAATCAATTGTGGAGTTATCGGATTTTTGTTCATCTTAGGCGTTGCATGATCCTTAGGGCACTGTTCTAGGACTCATGCGGCCGTGTTGCGTATCGGACCTGGGTGCTGGGTTTGGGGCATTACAAGTCTTCCTTCAAAAGGCCAATTCTGGTGCTAATATTCTTCAAAATGGCATTCACCTGGTTCTGTGAATGGGAGCTTCTTGTCAGCGAGCAAATGGAAGCAATTCATATCGTCAAAGGTTCAATATTGAAACCAGTAGGAAGCTGTGGAAAAGTTTTGTCGTCCTCCATTTGCTCGAAAAGGTCAGGAACAGCCACCGTTTTTTTTTTTCCTGCATTATAACATGACATAGTCCTTTCAATGAAATGTAGCACTACGCAGCCACTATTTTTTCCTCTTTCCATGGACCCATGGATGCCTATTATTCTGTGAGCATCATCAATCCATCGTCATTGCTTGTAACATGATCATTAGCTCAAATAGAGGGGTAAATGATATTTAAAAACTCGGATATCTCGGTCTAATTATTTTATAATAATTGGATATTGATCTAAGTTAAGTTTTCTATTAGCTTATTAGATCTAAATCAGATTTTATGTGTAAGATCTGATTTCTTATTAGACTGAAATTCATATAGTCCCTTTTCTTCATATTTGGATTTATGCTTTTTTTTCATGTAAATTCTGCTCAATATTCTCTCATTGCTTTTCCAATTCCAAAATCCCAGCCGATACTTAGATTCTGATTCTATTTCAATTAAATTGAATATAAAATTAAATATAAATATATCTCAAAAGTAATTGGATTTTTCTTATAATTTAATCATTCACTTCTAATCATATCGTGGTCCTTTTCCATCACAATCTACCACAAGTTCATTATACACAGAGGACTTATGTGATAAACGTGAGGACCTATAAGAGTGTGTATTTAGTCCTACATCGGTTATTCGTCAGAGAGATCTTGTATATTTATACAGAACTAAGAAACTTGAATAATACCTTTCAGTTAATCTTTTTAGGTAATATTTTGGGTTGTGATAAATAATATCAGAACAGATTCGGTCCATCATCTATGTGGGCTAAGGAATACTACAGCACAATTTATTTAGGTTAACTACGAGTTAATCGTGGTGTTTGTAATTGGATTTAATTGAATTTAGACTCTTAATTTGATGAAGACGTTATGGGTTAAGTAGGAGGAGTATGTGAGGACTCATGTGGATATGTGCTTAGTCCTACATCGATTATTCGCCGAAAAAATTTTGGATACTTGTACAGAACCAAGAATCTAAAATAATACCTTCGAGCTAGCTTTTTTAGATGAGGTCTTAGATTGTGATAATAAATGTCATTTCAATTTTGGACATTATAAACCCTTAGTTAGTCGGCCCATTAAAATGATATGATAAATTGAACTCTCAAATCTGAATTCAAATCTGATTATTAATTAAATTTGGATGCTAATTTCAATACTAGATGCAAACCCAAATCGACTTTTCTTATATAGTTTGGATGTGGATACAGATGGATCTGGCCCATATCTGACCTATTTAGAATTCAAAGCCCAATGATATCATTGGATGGGTGTAAGGGCCCACATTTTTTGGGGCTTGGGCTAGCCCGACACACCTGAAACGGGAGGGAGACTCCCGAATAGAGTCTTCCCTCCCCTGTTTCTATTGCTCCCATGAATCCACCGGAAGAGGAAACAAAGAAAAAAAAAAAAGAGAGAGGGAGACGGGATCAAATCCTTCCTTATTTGAATCAATTTACATCTATAAAAAAAGAATCTCTTCCCCTCTTCCTTAGGGCATCAACCGAGAGTCTTTCCACAAAAAAAAAAGGGGAGAAAAGAGGGATTTGGAGTTCTAGGCGATCCGTGGGAGAAGCTCGGGTTGCTCGCCGTTGGACCAGCCGGAAAGGCTCGCCGGAGGCAAGGTGAGCACCCTCGCCTCCTTCTCCTTTGTCTTTAGCTATTATTTTCTTGGGGATGTGGCCGGGAAGCCGCCGGGCTGATGGGGAAAGCCGAGCCTCTGTTCGGCCTTCTTCCCTTCCGTTCCGGCTGGCCGTCGCCGGGCGTGGCACCACCATGGGGCGTCGCCGGCCATGGGCCGCCGGTTGCCAAGCACTCTCCTCCTTTCCGTCGGGAAGGAGGAAGGAAGAGAGAGAGAGAGAGAGAGAGCCAATCTATCTCGTCTTTGTTGTTTTATTGACGGGAAGAAGAAGGAAGAGAGGGAGAGAGAGAGAGAGCCGACTCTCTCTCTTCTTTGTTATTTTATTTTCTCCCTCTAGTTGCTGTCTCTTATTAGTCTATTTTCTCTCTAGTTACTCTCTCTTATTGCTATGATTTCTCTCTAGTTTAATTTAGGGAGATCATGGACTGTTGGTTGGTCCTGGGGTGATAGATACTGGTGGATCCTTTAGAGGATCCATAAAGATTTTTGGGTTGCCAGATATTTTGGATAATTTTAATGATGACTTGATTCCGTAGGGGAACAATTTGTTGGACGAAAGGACGCTGAGCAGGGTTCTGCATATCCGGATTTATAGATCGCCGTGAGGGTGGGTGATTAGTCTGTCTGAGTTAACAAAGGGTAAGAATCCTTGTACGCCAATCCTACATGATATAAATATTTTTGCACTATATATGTTTGATATGCTATGATCCAGACAAAGCAAAATAGTTTTATATTAAATTATATTTTGATCGTGTTGGCTTTTAATTGGTATTATGATGGATGCATGTATGTGTATAACCTATACCTGCATAATTGGATTTATGGATGTGGCGGTATGGACTAATCATATTATATTGATTGCCCTGTCACGGGCTGGAAACGTGACCATGGTTAGTCTCGGTCGGAAATAAAGTGGAAAAGGGAATGGATGTGTGTTTGTGAATTGATTAAATGAATAGGAACTTTGGGCTTATCTCGTTATTATTGATTGCCCCATCACAGGCTGGAAATGTGATATTATCGATTGCCTCGTCACAGGCTGGAAATGTGATACTATCGATTGCCCCATCACAGGCTGGAAATGTGATACCATCGATTGCCCCGTCACAGGCTGGAAATGTGATACTATCGATTGCCCCGTCACGGGCCGAAAACGTGACCGGGATGTAGCCCAAAGTCGGAAAGATAATTGATCCGGATCAAGTTAACATGAAATGAAAAGAAAAAGCATTGAAAACAGTCATAGTGATTTATAAGCTATATATACTATATCATTCTTATGTGGCTGGACTTTCATTGATGTTTGACGTATAATTATGGGCTTCCATTGATGCTTGATGTACATAATTATATTGAGTATTTGAGTCTTTTGGAAACTACTTATGATTTCATGAAATATGCATCGATTTGTCGTGGTTTTCAAATTCTTATTATTATTGTGTTGGTATGGATGTGTAGGGATTCTTACTGGGCTGTAAAGCTCACCCCCTCTTCTTCTTTTTCTTTACCAGAGTTGCAGGATGCATAGATTTGGATGGGATGGGCGCAGAGTGCGAGTACCAGAGTTATTAGTTAGTTAGTTTGTTATCCTTCTTTGATGTCGTGAACATTTGAAGACTTTGTAATTGAACCAATTTGTTTATTTGGACATGTCGAATTTGTCTACTTGAATTATTAAATTAGTTGTGGATTTATTGGAATTTTTGTTAATCATAGGCCTTGCATGATCTTTAGGGCACTGCTCTAGGGCTCATGCGGCCGGTCGCGTGCCGGACCCGGGTGATGGGTTCGGGGCGTGACAGAGTGGTATCAGAGCTTAAGGTTAAGGTATCCTAGGGTTTAGGTTCAGGTGAGTATGAGTGGAGAATTATGATAGGAAAACTATCAGAGCCTTGTTTATAATCACCTGAGATTGTAACAGGAATGATATTGTAATCATAGGTTTAAGACCACTAAGGACTGTGGCCTTAGTGGCATTAGAGTTTGAGGTTTAAGATCATTGGGATTAGTGACGAAATTAGAACCAAAGCATAAGATTAAGATCATTTGGGGTTGCGGCAGAAATGTATTATAGCTTAAGGTTATGATCACTTTGGACATGATGAAAGTAGTAGAATTAAATTCAATGCTTATGTATAAGATCACTAGGCATTGTGATAAAATGTAAGTATTGGGTTTGATATTCGACAAGTATAGAAGGACTGGATAAATTGTCTTTGATCATGATAAAAGAGGATTAGACCTAAGGCAAGTATAGGAAAGTTAGCCTTGGCATATCGGTTATATCATGTTCAGATGTTGGATAGGTGACCTGAAAGTTCAAACATAAAATGGGTGTAGATGTGATAGCACCTTTGGTTTTGTTGGTAATTATTAGAGTAGAGTTTGTGCATGGATCTATCATATCATTAGAGTAAGCTAAGAACGATTTTTCATAATATTAAAGCAGATTGTTGTTCGAGGTTAAATCTGTATGTGAGATTATATTTGGTATTGACATGTTTGGATATTTTAATAGGTGTATTTCTATTGGTGGGTTAAATTCTTAAGGCTAGCATGCAAATTGGTGGAGAATTCTAATTACTTGAATTTGTATATTCAGATTGGGCTACTGATTTTTTTTCATAATTGTTGGAGACTATTGGATGTGTTAACTTGAACGCAAGTCTAGATTTATGATCTAACCAGGAATCTTTGTTAAATACAATATTGGGTAGAGATTTCGATTTCGAGATGCTTATATGAGTTATCACATGTAGCATTGATGTTAAACATTAAGAATCTTAGTGAAGAAAGATTTGGAGGATAATGGAGTTAATTCTACTCATAGTAATATTGGCTCAATGACTTCTAACCCATTGAATTTGAAATAAATCTTTTTTTTTGGAAAGAAGATCAACGTAGATTGTCTAATCGAATTGCTAAGGAAATCCGAGGTTAACTTATTTTAAATTAAATCTAGATGTTTTGAATTCTAAAATGGTTGTGAAGATTATATAGTAATCTTAAACTTGATTAATGGCTTGAGGGTTAGTTATGATTAGTATACTCTATATAAATTGAGGACAGAGAGATCTGGAGGTTCTGCTCAATTAAAGTTTTGAAATTTAGATTTTCTTACTCCCAGTGCAAAGTGATAATTCGGTCTTAAATCATTTAGAGGCTCTAGAGTATTGAATTAAATCAGAGTACGCAGCAGAAGTGTGGTGGTTTGAGTTATTTTGAAATTGGTTAAGGACATTAATATTTGATCTAAAAGGTATTATGATGGAACACTTGAGTTAGTTTCTAATAGAGGAGAATGTTGTTGATTTTATGGATGATCTAGAGGTAGCTATGTAATTTTCACCAGTGGTTCTTCCTTTGTTGACAACTTTTGGAAGAAACTTGGGCATCTTAAATTTAGCGTTAACGGTTGATGATTCCTTGGTTGGTCTTAGACTTGGAATATTTTAACATGAATCTTCTATTTGTTGGGATGATGTGGGTAAGAGAAAATCATTAGGCTCAGAGATAGTGCAACAGACCATATATAAGGTGCAAGTGATCAGAGAACGACTTCATACAGCTCAGAGTCGTCAAAAGAGTTATGTTGATAATAAAAGGAGAGAACAGAAATTTTAATTGGGGAATCATGTTTTCTGGAGAGTATCACCCACTAAATTGAGCTCTAAGTATGTTGGTCCGTTTGAGATTTTGGATAAGGTTGGAGATGTGGCATATCGAATGGCTTTACCACTGACTTTATCTAGTGTGCACGATGTATTTTATGAAGAAATACATCGCAGACCCGAGCTATGTGGTAGCATATGAGCCATTACATCTACATGAGGATTTGACCTATGAGGAGTTCCCAACACGAATTATGGACAGAAAAGATCAGGTACTACGGCATCGAACCATTCCTTTTATAAAGGTACAATGAAACAATCATACGGAAAGAGAGGCTACTTGGGAGCTCGAAGAAGAGATGAAGGTCAAGTATCTGCAGTTATTCGAAACCTCAGGTGTATAAATTTTGAGGACGAAATTTTCTTTTTAGGAGAGGAGAATGTAAGGGCCCACATTTTTTGGGGCTTGGGCTAGCCCGACACACCTGAAACGGGAGGGAGACTCTCGAATAGAGTCTTCCCTCCCCTGTTTCTATTGCTCCCATGAATCCACCGGAAGAGGAAACAAAGAAAAAAAAAAGAGAGAGGGAGACGGGATCAAATCCTACCTTATTTGAATCAATTTACATCTATAAAAAAAGAATCTCTTCCCCTCTTCCTTAGGGCATCAACCGAGAGTCTTTCCACAAAAAAAAAAGGGGAGAAAAGAGGGATTTGGAGTTCTAGGCGATCCGTGGGAGAAGCTCGGGTTGCTCGCCGTTGGACCAGCCGGAAAGGCTCGCCGGAGGCAAGGTGAGCACCCTCGCCTCCTTCTCCTTTGTCTTTAGCTATTATTTTCTTGGGGATGTGGCCGGGAAGCCACCGGGCTGATGGAAAAAGCCGAGCCTCTGTTCGGCCTTCTTCCCTTCCGTTCCGGCTGGCCGTCGCCGGGCGTGGCACCACCATGGGGCGTCGCCGGCCATGGGCCGCCGGTTGCCAAGCACTCTCCTCCTTTCCGTCGGGAAGGAGGAAGGAAGAGAGAGAGAGAGAGCCAATCTATCTCGTCTTTGTTGTTTTATTGACGGGAAGAAGAAGGAAGAGAGGGAGAGAGAGAGAGCCGACTCTCTCTCTTCTTTGTTATTTTATTTTCTCCCTCTAGTTGCTGTCTCTTATTAGTCTATTTTCTCTCTAGTTACTCTCTCTTATTGCTATGATTTCTCTCTAGTTTAATTTAGGGAGATCATGGACTGTTGGTTGGTCCTGGGGTGATAGATACTGGTGGATCCTTTAGAGGATCCATAAAGATTTTTGGGTTGCCAGATATTTTGGATAATTTTTAATGATGACTTGATTCCGTAGGGGAACAATTTGTTGGATGAAAGGACGCTGAGCAGGGTTCTGCATATCCGGATTTATAGATCGCCGTGAGGGTGAGTGATTAGTCTGTCTGAGTTAACAAAGGGTAAAAATCCTTGTACGCCAATCCTACATGATATAAATATTTTTGCACTATATATGTTTGATATGCTATGATCCAGACAAAGCAAAATAGTTTTATATTAAATTATATTTTGATCGTGTTGGCTTGTAATTGGTATTATGATGGATGCATGTATGTGTATAACCTATACCTGCATAATTGGATTTATGGATGTGGCGGTATGGACTAATCATATTATATTGATTGCCCTGTCACGGGCTGGAAACGTGACCATGGTTAGTCTCGGTCGGAAATAAAGTGAAAAAGGGAATGGATGTGTGTTTGTGAATTGATTAAATGAATAGGAACTTTGGGCTTATCTCGTTATTATTGATTGCCCCATCACAGGCTGGAAATGTGATATTATCGATTGCCTCGTCACAGGCTGGAAATGTGATACTATCGATTGCCCCATCACAGGCTGGAAATGTGATACCATCGATTGCCCCGTCACAGGCTGGAAATGTGATACTATCGATTGCCCCGTCACGGGCCGGAAACGTGACCGGGATGTAGCCCAAAGTCGGAAAGATAATTGATCCGGATCAAGTTAACATGAAATGAAAAGAAAAAGCATTGAAAACAGTCATAGTGATTTATAAGCTATATATACTATATCATTCTTATGTGGCTGGACTTTCATTGATGTTTGACGTATAATTATGGGCTTCCATTGATGCTTGATGTACATAATTATATTGAGTATTTGAGTCTTTTGGAAACTACTTATGATTTCATGAAATATGCATCGATTTGTCGTGGTTTTCAAATTTTTATTATTATTGTGTTGGTATGGATGTGTAGGGATTCTTACTGGGCTGTAAAGCTCACCCCCTCTTCTTCTTTTTCTTTACCAGAGTTGCAGGATGCATAGATTTGGATGGGATGGGCGCAGAGTGCGAGTACCAGAGTTATTAGTTAGTTAGTTTGTTATCCTTCTTTGATGTCGTGAACATTTGAAGACTTTGTAATTGAACCAATTTGTTTATTTGGACATGTCGAATTTGTCTATTTGAATTATTAAATTAGTTGTGGATTTATTGGAATTTTTGTTAATCATAGGCCTTGCATGATCTTTAGGGCACTGCTCTAGGGTTCATGCGGCCGGTCGCGTGCCGGACCCGGGTGATGGGTTCGGGGCGTGACAGAGGGTCCCCCTTCCTTTTCATTTAAAAAGTAGTGTGAATTGATAGTCGGTCCCTCTAATCAAGCTGTAACTTTTAATCACTGTTGACTAGAATTTTAACACGTAACGTAAGTCTTAGCAACTGTACATAATTATACTCCATTACATAAAAAGTTACAAATAATTGTGTGCACGTAGATATGAGTACGTTTATAAACAATATATAAGTTATATTCAAGACATAAAATGTCTGCAAGAACTAGTGTATATGCAAGATAAGTGCAAGTGCTTGCAAATCTTGTATATGTGTGTAGGACTAAAAATTAAATCCTAATGATCAAAAGCAATGGGTTAGAATGATCGATCCTGTAGCTATCTCTGATACAGAAAGCCGTCAAAATGCCGAGAAATAAAGGCGCCGGAGCCCTCCTAGGGGCCATCCATGTGGAGGCTTCTGATCTCTTAAGTCTGGATTTTCCTGTTCATTGATACCCACAAGGGTCATCACCCAAAATCTAAGGGGTTAAAGCCTCTTTTTACTTCAACTTGGGTTCTAGTTTGGAACCTCGCGGTCTCACAGAATACTTTCTCCCAGGCTCTCGAAAGTCCGCCTGCCAACCGAGAACTTTTGGTCAAACGCATTGGGAGCAGTGGATACGAGGGAATCTAACGGTAAGGGTATCACCTTTCGGTTGTACAGATCGGTGGATCCTTATGCTTCTCGTTTTGACTATGTTGAGATGTGACATTGATGTGTCACAAAAGATCGGTGGGTGGAGGTGTTTCCCTGGCCACTTGTTTTGGTCCCTTTGGTTGGTGGGCCCGGTGGGTAAGTCTTATTCGCCCGTGAGCGGTGGGGAGGTGGGGCCTGAGCTGATGGTCCCACGTACTCGATAGAAATTTGGCGGTTTGCATGCATGAACATGACGTGAGTGAGGTTTGCTCGCTTTCGTTGCTGGCGTGTAGAGAGAGAGAGAGAGAGAAGGGGAAGTGGGATAAAAAGGAGTAGGCCAGGGGGCTTAAGGGGAGTCTCACCTCTATGGTCCAAATGAGGCCTGAGGAAATGGTACCTCAGGTGACATACGTGGCAAAAAGTTACGATAAAGGAAAACGAGAGGACCATCTTAATCAAAATTAAAGCACACAAAGCTTTGAAAGTGAGAGTGGCATCCAAGGAAGAGTCCTATATTTGCGGCTGCCCTAGCATGATGTGCAGTCAAAGGGAGGAAAAGAAGACCAAAGGCAATAGCAGCAGGAAATTTTACAAAGCCACTCTCATTAAGTGATAGGTAAAGAACATGTTAGCCCAGCTTTCTCCTAGCACCTTACTCCACATTTGTGCAATTAATATATTTCTTTGGTGGAATCTTTAAAGCATTTCATCAACTAGATATAGATGACGAAACGTCCAAGAATCATTGGAAGTTGTGTTACTGCTACTCAAGAGGAGTGGATTAAGTTGAATTGGCATTACATATAAAATAGTGGTAGAGAAGAGGGCCCTCTAACATTGGCAAGGATTCTTTATGGGTGAGTTTGGTCGCACTATTAGATGCTTGTGGAAAAATGAGTGAGCAGAGATCATGCCTGATCCAAGTCAAAAGTGCCGATTCTACGTGATTTCTAGTTTTGAACTTCAATTAATGCTTTCCAGCTTGCTTTCTATTACTAAATAACGTCAATATTGTCTCCATGATCCATATGCTTGATAATATTAAACTTTAACATAAGACGTGGGGTTTAAAATCTATAATAATATTACCAGATAAGACTTAGGTCCCCCAAAATGTTTGATAATGTATAACTTTCATAACTAAAGTTGCCTAAAAGAAAGAAGACGATTTGGGAACAAAGTCAAGTGAAATTAAAAGAGTGAGGTCGAATAAACTAATCTTGTCGGTTAAGCTAATTTAGGCATAATTGAATAGTACTGAACATTAAATGATAGGTTGCTTACATTGCTCTTGATTCAAACCCTGAGTCAAGGCAGCCCAGGATACTAATATTTTTATTAAAATGAATGCTTAAGCTTTTTTGACTCTTGCTAGTAACTTCGATGACATTATTTGAGATATGCAACGAGCAAAAAGGTTGAATGACCGATCAGTTAGATATGAGAACTTTTTTTTTGTAAGGAGCAAATGAGATATGGAAACTTAATTACTAGCAAATTCATGCAAACAAAACTTATCACGCTTTGGAGCTACACTACATGTTCGCTGAAAATTTCGAGCGTTAAATAAAAAAAGCTAATATGATTAAAAAAGAGAGAAGAAAAACTTGAATAGCCCACAAAGTGGTGTACATGCTGTAACCCTTCGTCGATACAATGAGTTTACGTGGGTGCATAGAATTTATGCATCAATTAAAAAGAGATACATGTGGCTTATCAAGCAGAGCTGAGTCTAGCAGGTTTGTGACGATCACCTTTCTTCATAGGTCATGGCCTTGATCACATTCTGACATGATATGCTTGATGTTAATTTGGAGGCTTGTGGGGCAATTGATTGGGCCAAAGTTCTTGATAACTGGGGGCCTCAGGGTTGGATCTCATAGATCTGAAGACAACTTGTGTTTTAATACATGGATATTATGAAATTATAACACTAACTAGTGGTTCCATACAAGACAATTTACTACTGGTTCGTCAAATCATGGTATGTCAAGTTAGGCCATGATAAAACTATATGCATTAATTATATAGTTTCCATACAACATTGTCTGTGATAAAACTATATGCATCATATGTTTTATAGCTCAAACTATAGGAATTTCTGGCAAATTATGTTTATTCTGGATCTTAATAGGTTAAAAATAAGCTCCATTCCATGCAAAACGACCCATCATGCATTCTAAATAGGGGAGGTTTTAGAGTTACACCAAATGCCTGTGGAGCAAGCATTTACAAGCAACACTTGCATGTTATGCAACAGAACACCCATTGTTTCCTCCTTTTTTTTTTAATTTGAACACCCATCTTCATGAACTACGTGGCCTCATAAATTAATGATGCAAAAAAAGAAAATCTCGTAAGAGCAAACCCAGAATCTATCCATAATGCTTCCAATGAAACCATAAGTAATAACCAGTAATAACCATCTCATCCCCCCCACCACACCACTACCACCACCTTTTTTTGCTACTAAGACGGATAATTCATATAGTTCTAGTAGGAATACATTCAATAAGATCAGAAAACAATAAGTCTCAGAGCGCTCTATACAATTTTTCTTTTTCAATCCACAAAATACCCAGAGGGACTGATCATTTAAGAAGCCACCCAATCTGCGGCCTCATTAGCCTATCTGAACATGTACTTGGCCTAGAAGGCCACACTACCACTGATCATAGCTCAAATGTTCCAAAGCAAAAGTGGCACCCTTTACCGCTGCTGGTGCCATCCTAAATCCAGCCAATTACTGTGGCCAAGTCACTCTCAAGTATGACTGAGTTAGCCCGCAATACTCGCCGTACATGCATAGCCCAGGTCGACTCATACCACCCTCCGCTTCACTCTGAAAACTGAGGTGTCAAAAATCTAGCAGCCTCTAGCAACCGCTATCCTGGAGTCCGGATCTCTAATGATGAAGTCAGTACCTCCCATTCTGCCATCATCAAGCACGCATTCATCGAAGTTGAAACCATCTCATTACCTTCACCATTCCATCAAAACCTCCATAACCCAACTTTGCGCTGACTCTTTCTATAATTCATTACATATTTTAGTATCATATATTATTATGCCGGATTTATACAATATGCAAATTGTTTTTTCTTTTTTGAGCTGAACTCCAAGAATACAATGAACTCAAGAAGACGGCACAAATCAATGTAACAAAAGAAAAAAAGCCAAGTCTGTTACAGTCCGTGGACTCCTTTACTTGCAACAAAAAAAAAAAAGAAAAGCCAAGTGAATAGTAGAAAATAGCTCAAAATGTGTTCCTTGTCGAGCCAGACAAATCTCTCTCGCTAGGAAGCCCACCACTCAACCATGTCGCCTTCACCCTCAATTAAAATCACTTATACACCAAAAAAGGGGTTCAATAACAAAGATTCATCTCTTTTCTAGCAGCCAAATCATTGTTTATAAATTTATGCATTATTCTTATGGTTATATATCTATTTGCGATTCAGTCAATGAGAGAATTCTTATAACAAGAGAAAGAAAAACTTTATCAAGACACTGGTCACACTGTAACGAACCATCAATCATATCATATCATATTAGATATATATTTACAAAGCGTTCCATTTTCCATATATTCTTCAACAAAAATTTTAAAAAGAGAGAGAAATGGAACTCGGCAAAGCAAATAGAACCAAAAAGCCAACTTTGTTTCCGCCACATCTTTCACGGGATTCCCCCATCCATCCCCTCCATATCTAGATTCCTGCACAAATCTTTTCAAAGCTAAAAAGGCAATACCAGAAGAGCCCCAACCTCTTGTCGCCACGTCCCCAGCGGGTTCAGGTTGTATCTTCCGGGGAAAGAATGAATGCTCTTCTTACGTGACATCGACCGTTGGATCATAACCTGCACAGATCGCGAAGCACTTCGAAACCTTCTTCTCACCGTCTGTACAGATCTCGAAGCGACCATTGCAGCATCCAACGGTGGATCGCGCGAAGGAAGGAGAATCGTTATTTTGCGCAAAAGATACAACCCCTGTCCGCCACCCGCCGGCGGGGAGGGAAGGGGACGGGGAGGAAGCATCATAACTCCCTGGGGTCCACGAATATCGACTCCCCCGGCGTCGACTTGGTCCAGTCCCCCACCGCCCCGCCGTCGCCGTAGCCCTCCGCCAGCCGCTTCACGCACCACAGGTCCTCCGCGCACGACAGCCTCCGCCAGTGCGGGATCCCCCGCCGGAGCGGATCGCACGCCGCCACCTCCGCCGCCACCACCCCGCACCCTCCCGGCGCCCCCCTCCCCATGTTGTGCGCGTGCCGGCACAGCGCTCCCACCATCCCCGCCGCCGCCGGCCCCTCCCCCCCTATTCCATACAGAAACAGCGCCCCGAACGGCCGGAATATGTCCGGCACCGAGGGGATCCGCAGCCACGGCAGCGCCCGGTCCGCCGCCCGCGTCGCCCACGCCAGCCCCCGCCGCACCCTCGACGCCCCCCGCACCTCCAGCCGGAACACCCCCCCGCAGTTCCACACGCTCACCACCGCCCACGACTCCGGCGGCGCCGCCAGGAACTCCTCCGCCCCCGGCCATTCCCATCCTCCCCGTCCGCCGCTGGCGGCGGCCGCAGGCACGGCCAGGAAGGTGCCGAAGGAGAGGGGGTTGGAGAGGACGGCATCGATGTCTCGGGGGAAGAACTCCGTGGTGGAGAAGCGGCGGCGGTAGAGGGTCTCGGCGTCGGCCGGGGGAAGGCGGAGGATGCGGACGCTTCCGGGAATGGTGCGGCGGTGGGCGAACACCGGGTGGACCAGGATCGCCGGTGTCCGGAACTTGGAGTACCCGCACCGCCCGGTGAACAGCCGAATCGATGCTTCATTGTCCTTCTCCGTCGCCATGTACGCGTACTCCGCCCCCTGCTCTTTGAACCAGTCCTCCAACCTTCTCACCAGCTTCATCCCAGTTCCCATCCTCCTATATTTATATATTTTTTAAACAATTAACCAAACATATCTTAATAAACCATTAATAATTAATATTTAACAATTAACATATACACGCACATATAGAAAGAATAGTGACGGTGGAGTTACCGGTAGAAGGGGGAGACGCGGAGGCCGAGGATGTAGGCGACTTTAGTGTAGATAGGGATGGGGAGCGGGTCGTGGCGCTTCGCGGCGGCGGCAGGGGCGGCGGCGGCGTTACGTGAGATGGTCTTGCCGCAGGTGACGGTCTTCACGCTGCCGCGAATAAGCCCCACGATCTCTTTCACCGGCCCACTTTTTTCCGCCACCTAAAAGTTTCCAATTTAATTAAATTTAATGGTTTAAATGATGTTAAAACTACATATATTACTAATAACAATAATAACAACAATACCAGCATGAGGAAGGCCGGGGAGTGGCGGACGCGGGAGGCGGGGTCGCCGAGGTGGTCGGTGAAGAGACTCATCTCACCGCTGGGTCCCACCTCGCACATCCGCTCCATGGCCTCCGCCCTCAGGCGGTCCCTCTCCTCCTCGTACTCTCTCACCACAATTCCCTTTTCCGCCATCTCCCTTCCTCTGTCTCCGGCAATAAGCAGCGTTCGTATTGGTATTATAAGCAGGAAACAGTATATATAGATTGGAGGGAGAGGAGAGAGGACTTAGACCACTCTTTCTCTTAGAAGTTGGAAAGGAGGAGAGAGTGGAAGCGATGGTTTTATATCAATCTGTTGAATCACGCGTAGAACAAGAAAGGAACGAGGAGAAGAAGAGCTCGCTCCTTTTGGGTCTTACTTTGGTATGTGAGTAGCTTATGATGATTGGGCTTTTAGTGTGATGGGGTTGCAATGATGTATATATACTAGTTTGTCTAGGGTGATGGGGTTGGGATGAGGGGCCTTCCTCTCTCTCTCTCATTTTGATTTCCGCTGTCTAGAATCTTCACTTCTCTCTTTCTGGCGCGCGCGCTATAAGGATCGCATTTATTGTAATTGGAGGTAAGTAGTAAAGCCCGTGAAACATACGTAGCCGTAGAGGACGCGTGTGTGTGTATGAGGGGGGAAGGTACAAGGGATTGAGAGAAATGGCGGCTGTGACTGCGCGCAAACCTCCTGTTGGTGTGCCCGCTGGTGTTTTCTCATTTACAGTCATTTATTTCCACCAAGTAGAAGATGTATCATGCCATCATGGTTATCCTATATCATATGCATACATGCATGCTCATTCACTATACATGTGATGGGGCAATCATAGTAGGAAAGATTTGCATCCTTGATATCACTTGCTAACACTTGAATGTAGTAATACTACGTACTTTTACTATTCAAGATATTTGTTTTTGTTGAATGAAAGTATGTTGCCATCAGGCAGATTGTTGTTAAGAAACTAACGCAGTAAGTATTGTGAGTAGTAACTTGTGCAATTATTCTTTTCTCTCAGACCATGATTTTAATATGATTCACATAATTCTGATGTCATATGGTGGATTCTTTCATGCACTAATGCATGTAACAGCAAATATTGTTTTTATTATTGAGAAGATAATAGAGATATTCTGCATGTAATTAGAGTTATTTGCCGATTCTTATACTAATTTCCTCGAGGGTTCGTCTGTTATTTCTTTGTTATTACAAACCGCCGCCGTATGCGGCGACGTGGAGGGATTGCCGCTCCTTTCCGTACCTTCGGCTACCTTGTGGGCCCACTCAAATTTGGTCTAACCAATCCGGACCGTCCGATCAATTGTAGGCCATTTTCAACTCTAAATCAGACGGCGTAGATCAATCTGGTGGAACGATGCCTTGTATAACTAGATATACTGCTCCATTTCTCTGTGCCGGCAATTGTTTAGGTTGGTCACAGGCATTTCATGCTTTCACATGTCAATGCCAATTGCCCCAATGACTTTTTGATACATAAGAGAATAATTGGAAATTTTTATGATAATTTGAAAGTTCAAAGTATCTCCTCCTGATTGAGACAGGCTGATCGAGAGTATAAAAATAATGCCCTTCATGCTTCTAATCCATGGTAGTCATTACCGGTCAATTGGTTTAGTATAATGACACCGACCGCAATATTTAAGTAGGCGATTTCCAGCAGCGATGACCTTCTTCATAACCTATTCGTGTGACCCATGTCACTGGACTCCTAGTGGAGGTTGGGTAGGTAATCTAATTATCAAAAGTAATTATCCATCAAATATATAAAGCATTCGGCATGCCTTCCATGAATCTGAGATGGAAGATGCGATGGGAGCGAGTGACTATGGTGACGAAAGCAATGATGGTGATCTTGATGATAGTTACGTTGTGATAAAGGTGACAACCATGACGTTTGCGATGGTTGGTTGCATGAGGGCTATGTGAGTTCGTGGAAATGAGGAATAGTTCTCCATGTCAGTTAACATTTATCCGACTAGAAGACCAGCCATGATGATCAATAGGGTCAATAAGAAAAGTAACGTTGAACTCCAATAAGTTCAGACCAAAGGCATCATTTGAGGAAATTGCTTGGAAAAGATTGGGACATATTAACAAAATAAGCAGGATGGCCCATTATAAGATTTTTTAAGCTACTTCAGAGTGATAACATTTCCATCTTGTGACATTTTTATTCAATAAGAACTAATGTATTAGAATAACAAATCTAGTATTTTATCTCCACTCAACATCATGTAACGAAAGCATAAGACACCATGGAATTAAAAGAAAAACTAGTACTCTTTTTTAATAGACCACATACCAAATTTGCCTAAACAAAGAAGAAAGAAGCATAAGACACCATGGAATTACTCTTCCAGCCGCCGGCAAATGACCCAGAGACCGTACACAATCCTTTCACATTTCAATTACAAACCCAACCGGCACGAAACACTATGCAGTTTGTGGGTCAGAGTGGGGCCCATAGGCTCTTGGATCAGCCCACGGCCATGTGCACAAATGCTTACCTTACAACAGCCCCCAAAAAAACTGAGGGAAAACAGTACTTAGGAGTTAGGAAGAGAATAAGCTCATAAAAGATTTGCCGACTCATGCAACATGTTTGCCGTAATTCCGCCTTGTGTCTGGTTGGACTTATTAACACAAATCCGTAACAAACATGTGATGTTCGATGTGAACTAAGGAAGGGGATTTGGGCTTGGAGGAGTTGACCAAAAAAATCTTGATTGGGTCAATTGCCCGAGCAGAGATGGAGATTAGCTAAAAGTTTAGCCAGAGTTTTGCAATGTTAGTCTCCTTCTGAGTACGAGTTATATCTTTCATGTGAAAAAATAATTAAATTTTTTTTTACGACATCGACTATTGGATCACACCATGGACCGATCTCAAACCACTCTAAACTTTCTTATTTTTCCATCTGCGCAGATTTTGAAGTGAACATTGCATAATTCAATGGTGGATTTATGTGGAGGAAGATGAATCCTTTTTCCATGCAAATGATACAACCCTGTCCTCTTCTTCCATCCGCCATTCACTCTCATTTGTCTTCATTTTAGAAAAACAAATGTATCCAATACTTGGAAGTCCAGCCGCCGGGGCTTTTTCTAAGCCATTTCCTTGGAAGCTCATGGCATCGAGACCTTCAATTGACCGGAGCTTTACCTCCATTGGTCATAAAGGGGGTATAGTTTATTCCAATCGGTAGGATCTCTTAGCTTTTCTTTAGTCATCCTTATATATGTTCTTAGTCTAAAGCCTCTCAATTCCTGTCTACGGATTCTTATGGTGCAATTTCCATGCCAGAGTGAGTCTGACCCGAACAACAACGACCTTCCAATTAAAATTTGGGCGTTCGCTTTTGAAAAAAGGAAAAAATCAAGCTTGGCGCAAGACAACAAAGGCAGTCAACATCCTAGTCGCTAGGAGGTATGATATTATTATAATCCAAGAGGGTGAGGCCCTCTTGATGTGGCGTGGCCCTTTGTTTTGTTAGTAGACCCTGGCAAAGAAGTCGAAGATTAAACCACTGAGGTGGTAGCACGGTGGAAAAGGAGCTTTGATTCTACCAAAGTGGCCCAGATTCGAAACACGTGGGCGTTGATTAAATACGGATGCCCCCTGCTTGGTTTATCCGATGGAGTCGCTATCTGGTTTGCCGTTACTTAGGTGGTGCCGGTGTAACGTACTCACATAGGGGATAGGGTTACCACGCTGGTGGGGCTCTGCCACGGATGGGGAGGATATGAGTAAAAAATGTTTTACCCGCATCGAACACTCTCCAGCGGGGAGGGGGCCAGTAGGGGTTGTTACGCAGGTGAAGTTCTCCCCCTCCCTTTTTCAAAGCAAAAAAAAAAAAGAAAAGAAGTCAAGATTGAATCCTTTCTCATACCGGATCTGTTCCAATATAGATGTAAATTATTACATCATTATATTATCTAATTAATATTTGGGCACTTGTATCTCTCAAAGAGCAAACAAGTGCAGATTTAGGTATACCAAATTGGATATAGCCATATCCCATTCTTATTCTAATATTCAATTATGTTTTTCATTCTATTTGTTTTTATATCGTTTTCAAAAACTTTTTAAAAAAAAGACAGCATCAACATGTCTTAAATTTAATTTAGTTTCCATATGGTAACATCTCTGATTTGTAGATTACCTATCAACAATCAATCTTTTAACCTAATATATATAACTTAATAAAATTATGGATCCACTAAAAGAGTCAAGTAATTAAGTAGATGTAACTTTGTTGTTTTTTTATGCTAGGAAGATAATAGAGAAAAGTTAAGGGACTTATTTTCAATTAATAAAATATAAGTAAAGTAATATTTTTTTTCTACAAATTTGACTATCTTATTTGAATCCATTTAAAACAAATATGGGTATAACTTTTATTATCTAATTAATATATATATTCATATACAAAAAAGTAAAATTGGATATAAATGTAGACAAACCGCAATTTGATCTATTTGTAGCTAATTTTAGCTCTAATGCTTGGCATGCTTGAAAGAAAGATGGATGACTATGAACACAACTCATTAAAATTTGTTTCATGATTAATGTGACTTGATAAATATATTTTTAATTTTTCTTGTTAAGTATTATTGTCTTTTGATCTTTGTTAGACTAGAGAATAGATTATGAAAGAAGTATCCATGCATAAATTTCTTTTGTCTCGGAGGCACATGAACAAGTCACTTTACTACGTTACTTCTTAGCTTCTTCATATTGTAAATCAATGTGATTATGACTTGGTTGATCTTCTTAAACATACACATGCACCATACCAATTAATCTAGCCCGCAATTAAAAAAAATAAAGACTTTTTAAGGCTATAATTGATTAACTTATAGCAAAGATATACTAACATATCATTCCCACGTCACAGGGTGATGTGGGGTCGGAACCCCGACATCAGCCCACACACCGGCCGAGCAGGAAAAGCATCTGCGTCCCTCCCGAGGTATTGTCCGCTCTGGGATTGCCGCTTCGGGTCTGCAGGAGGTCGCCCAGGGAGGTCGCCCAGGGCCGGAGCCCAATGACAGTCCCAATGACAGTCCCGAGCCCTGACGGCGCAGGGGTCCGCGGAGGTTGCCCCCTACCCTCACGGTTTTGTCCTATAAAAGGCGCCTCGTGAGGAAAGGTTTTAGGCCTCCTCATTATAAGGCACAGACCTTTCCGCTGATTAGCCGATGTGGGACTAAACTGGGAACCCCATCCCACAACACAGCCCCCCCAGTGGGAAGGTCTGTGCGTGGCCGGGGCCCTTCCTCTAGCGCCATCTGATGTGGGGTCGGAACCCCGACACCAGCCCACACACCGGCCGAGCAGGGAAAGCATCTGCGTCCCTCCCGAGGTATTGTCCGCTTTGGGATTGCCACTTCGGGTCTGCGGGAGGTCGCCCAGGGAGGTCGCCCAGGGCCGGAGCCCAATGACAGTCCCAATGACAGTCCCGAGCCCTGACGGCGCGGGGGTCCGCGGAGGTTGCCCCCTACCCTCACGGTTTTGTCCTATAAAAGGCGCCTCGTGAGGAAAGGTTTTAGGCCTCCTCATTATAAGGCACAGACCTTTCCGCTGATTAGCCGATGTGGGACTAAACTGGGAACCCCATCCCACAACACAGGGCAATGAAAACTTGAATTAATAAAGAAGCAAATCAAAGTGCTAGGAAGGTTCATCATGGTTTTTTTAGAGTTGGATTGCAACAACTACTAAGATGCCAAGAGTAAGGAGAGAAGTTCAAGAGTAATATTCACAAAATATATATTGATACTATAAAAAAAGTAAGCATACTGCTAGCAAGGTTCATCATGGTTTTCTTGGAGTTGGATTGCAACGACTACCAAGATGTCAAGTGTAAGGAGAGAAGTTCAAGAGTAATTTAAAAAACAAAGTATAGTGCTAGCCAGGTTCATCATAATTTCCTTGGAGTTGGAATGCAACAACCACTAAGATGCCAAGGGTAAGGAGAGAAGTTCAAGAGTAATGAAAAAAGGTAAATCATAGTGCTAGCAAGGTTCATCATGGTTTTATTAGAGTTAGATTGTAACAACTACTAAGATGTCAAAAGTAAGGAGGGATGTTCAAGGATAACATTCACAAAGTACACATTAATGCTATAAAAAATTTGCAAGAGATAATGAAGGAATAATGCGGAGATGAGTCATGCCATATAAAAGTAAACCACGAAAGAATATGACGATGGTTAACTCGTTCGCTATCTCTCGCCTACTTCTCCCCTATTCATGTTCTTCCATCTCTCACGATCATTGATTTTGTTTGTTTTTCATATATCCACTTGTTGCATGATCTCCAATGCTTGATAACGAAGTATAATTCTTTTTCAAAAAATATCTAGAATAAGGTGAATATCAAAATTTTGTTTTAAGTTTTATAAGTGTAGTTTCATGTACAACAACTCAAACAATTTACTTGCTTGACTTAGAAAAATTGCCTCTTAATATTGAGAAGGTGCAACAGCGCATAGCATCTTTATACCATTTAACAATCATTATTGATGTTCTTCTAAAGGATTCTTTTAATTAAATAAATGGAGAGGTTCCAAGGCCCCTCACTAGCTCTTACTAAACAATGAAATAAAATTATAGAATGACATGGTCAGTAAAGACCAGAGATATAAGTTTGCAGGGGAGTAGAGTTTATTTAACATCTATGATAGTTTAAAATGACTTGAGGTAGACTTAGCCAAGCACAAGGCACTTTTAAACTTGAATGTGCTAACAATTGCACGAAGAACTGCATTTTGAGAAGTCCTTTCTTCAAGAAAATGTTTGGGTTTTTTTTCCTCCACAGATCCCAGCATGCAAATATAACTACCGGATCCCAAGCCTTAGTTCTTTAAGAACCCTCTTAATTTTCCATCTCATCCAAAGCAAAAGAAGGGAAGTGTAGATTGTCATAATTTTGGTGTAGATCAAATATGTCGGCCCAAGATTCAGAATAAACATCGATCAAAAAATAAATAAATACTAAAAGAAAAGAAATAATGTAGGAGAGAGAATAGTTTTTTATTGCAAAATATGAAGAAGAAAAAGTTCTCTCAAACACCTCCCTCTCGCCTAGAAGCAAAAGCACACCTCCAAAAAAAAAAAAAAAATCTCCCTCAACATCCTTCATGTCACTCTCTCCCTTTCTTAATAAAATGCCACATGCTCCTCTTGTTAAAAGATGAAAATATGTCTATTAAGCCTAAGACTCAACTTAACTAAAGTGGACCAGCATGAAAAACAAAAGAAATTGGTATTTTGGAGTTTGTGATGACACAACACTTCCTTTCATTGCAAACTCTAAGCTAACAATGCCAAGCTTGTTGTCCACTTCAAACTGCTCAACCACCAATTCTTTAGTAAAAATATCCACCAACTAATCTTTTGTAGAAATTGAAAACTAATCGATTTTTTCATCTGCAATTTTCTCTCTTATGAAGCGATGATAAACTTTAATGTACTTAGTTCTTGAATGAAATACCGAATTTCTCACCAAATGGATAGCATCCTTATTATCACAATAAAGGAAAATAATATACTTGGTGTCCTGAACTAAATCACTAAGCAATCTTGTGAGTCAAGTTGACTCCTGAACTACTATTGTGGTAGTATGATATTGTACCTTTATATAAAATAATACAACAATTGGCTATCTCTTACCATGCTAAGAAGCAACAGTAGATCCCAACTTGGAAAAAAATAATCAGTGGTAAATCTATGTATATCTACATCACCATCATAGTCTACATCTATAAAGCATGCTAACTTGATTGAATAATTAGTAGTATATACCATAATTAGCAAACCTAGCAATACCTTAGGATAAGTAAAACTACGTCAAAATGTGGCTGCCTTGGATTTTGCATATATGAGCTAAGAATACCAATTGCATGAGCAATATTTGGCAGATAGTCAAATAGGTCAAATTGCTGACAACCTATATATATATATGGTAGGATAATCATGAAGTTTGCCTTGCTCTCTACTCAACATTAATTTTGATTCAAATGATGTTTGTATATGCTTGCAATTAGCCAATTCATACTTATTTAATAAATCAACAGAATATTTTCTTGGACAAATAAAGGCCATATTTGAGTTTGTCTGCCTTAATGCTAAGAAAATATTTCAATTTTTTTTTTTTTTTTTTTTTTTTTTTGCTGAAAACGGGTATTTCATACAATACGTGTACGAATACATCCAAGAAAATCAAAATAAAGCAACTCGCGGAGCGCATGTGGCAGCTCCTCCTCCCCCGACCAAAGGGTATACCCTGAGTGATGAGCCGCATGGGCCGCCACCCAGTCGGCTGCCCCATTAGCTTCTCTAAATACATGTTGAGCCTGGAAGGCTCGCACATCTCCCATCATGCTCCCTATGTCGCGGATCAAAGGGTGGTCTGTACCATCACCCGTCGCCCCCCTCCGAATCCATCCGATGACCGTGGTGGAGTCGCCCTCCAAAATGATCGAGCTGGCTCGCAGGATCATCCTCGCATGGCGCACGCCCGCCCAGGCTGCTCGAAGCTCTGCCTCCGGAACCGACGTATCGAACAGCTGGCAGCCACCTGCTGTAACTACCCTGGAGTGCGGGCCTCGTATAACAAAGCCCGCACCACCCCGCGCACCGCCGTCCAACACCGACCCATCAAAATTGACCTTGAGGAAACTCGGGGGTGGGGGCTCCCAGGTGAAAAACACCATGTGGTGGGCTGCCGAAGCAGAGGGGGGGCCCCAGGTGTCCCAAGCTGTCAAAGGTCTGTCTGAAGAGGTGGTGGGTACAAACTCAAGGGCCTGAACACGAGCAAGCTCCGTAGCAAACCTCGGTGACACCCTGCGATCGCCAAGAGTACGAGCATTTCTTGCCAGCCAAATCTGGTGCGCTGTGCAAGTCGCTCTAATAGCCTCCTGACACGTCCCGGAACTGGGTAGCCCCTGTCGTATCATGTGGAGGAACTGTGGCCTGTCACTCCGGGCCTCCTGCGGGATCCCTGCCCACTGCCATGTCAATCTCGCCCATACACACTGAAAGAGCACATGGTCTACCGACTCCACAGCCCCACACGCTCCACACTCTGCAGGGATCCCCCAACCACGCCTACTCAGCGCAGCTCTCGTCGGAAGGCGATCCCAGAACACCTTCCATAAGAAGAGGGCTACCCGCGGGTGGAGACCGTGCCTCCAGATCCATGTGCAATCCGGCCCCCTCTCCCGCTCTGACTGGATGACACGGGAGAGGTCTCCTAGCCTGACACTGGCCTGGCTCGATGTGCCCCATACCCTGACATCCCGCCCCCCACATCCTGGTAACGGAAGAGACCGGATCCTCGCTGCGAGGTGTACCCCAAATAGCTGTCGAAGTCTAGTATCATCCCACCCTGCTCCACCTCCTGCCAAAAGGTCGCTAACCCGTAGTCCCTCTACTGCCTCTACATCGACCATGGTCGGCCAACTCCTCAGTGGCAAGGTGTCCACCCATGGCTCGCTGGTCACATCAATGCTCTGCCCGTCGCCGATCAGCCACCTGGTGCTCGCTAATGCAGTCGGTAAGTGCCTCACAATCTCACGCCACATGAAAGAGACTCGGCGGCCCCTCCATGCCCCCCCTAGGCCCCCTCGTCCATATCGGGCTGCCATCACCTGACTCCATAGGCTATGTGGCTCAAGTATAAACCGAACTGCATGCCGAGCGATGAGCGCCTCGCGCCTCTCCATCAGGGACTGCACCCCAAGACCGCCCTCACTAATAGGACGGCAAACCTGCTCCCAAGCCACCAAATGCACTCCATGGCCTCCACCGTGTGAGCCCCACAAAAAACTCCGAAGAAGACGCTCAATCCTCAACAAGGTCGTCTTTGGCATAACAGTGTTGGCCATGAGATACATCGGTATGGATCCCAACACTGATCTAACCAAAGTCAATCTCCCCATCATGGATAGGGAAGATGCTCTCCATCCCTCAAGCCTGCTCTGTACCCGCTGCACCAGGCCCGAGCACTCTGCCACTCGCGGTCGCCGGCCGGTGATGGTAACTCCCAGGTAGGTCAGCGTCCCCTCCTGCTCTGGTATCTGCAGTAACCCCCGGATCTCCTGTCGAACTCTGGACTCCGTACTGGGGCTGAAGGTAATAGCTGACTTCCGGAAGTTCACTCTCTGGCCAGACGCTATGCAATAGTCCGTCACCACCCTGCGAAGAACCCGTGCCTCAGCCACTCGTGCCCTGGTCAAAAAAAGACAATCATCAGCGAAAAATAAGTGGGAAAGGGGTCGGGCCCCTGGTGCCGGACTATACGGCACCAGCTCCCGGCTAGCGCAAACTCTCTGCAAAGCTCGTGACAAAGTATCAACACAAATAATAAACAAGTATGGAGATAAAGGACATCCCTGCCGTAGCCCCAATGTGGACTCGAAGAAATGTGAGGGCGTGCCGTTGACCAAGAGGGAGAACTTTGGTCCCCGTACGCACCCCATGACCCATCCGATCCACTGTCTGTGAAAACCATATGCCTCCAGCGCCTGCTCCAAAAAGCTCCACCTGACCCTATCATAGGCCCTCTCCATATCCAGCTTGATGGCCATCAAGCTGCGCCGCTTCGGTGCTCTCTGAAGGTCCCACATCATCTCCTGAGCCAACAGAACATTATGTGAGATATTTCTACCAGCTACAAATGCCCCCTGCTCCTGGCTAATGATGCCTGGCAAAAGGGGCTTCATTCTGCCCACCATTATTCTTGCCACGACCTTATATAAAGTCGTGCACAAGCTAATAGGCCTGAAATGACTAGGCTCAACCGCATCCGGACGCTTCGGTATAAGCGTAACGAAAGTGGCTTTCCAGTCCTCCGGCATAGCAGCCCGGGAGAAGAAATACTGGATAGCCTCCACCACACCTCGGCGGAGAATGCCCCAGTACTGACGAAAGAAAAAAGGCGGAAAACCATCGGGCCCTGGGGCTTTGTCTGCTGCCAGTGCCCAAACTGCCTCCTGCACCTCCTGTGCCAGCACCGGTCGGATCAGGGATGCCCTCTCGACATCACCAATACCCGTCTCCGCCCTCAAAGGGCGGAGCCCATCACTGACCTCCTCATCCTCCGTCCATCTGGCGCGGAAAAAGTCAAATAAGGTCTGTCGGACCGCCTGCTCACCCTCCACCCGGTGGCCCGAGTCATCTCGCAAGGAATGGATCATGCTCCGCTGCCTCCGAATAACCGTCGACCGATGGAAGAAGCTGGTATTACGGTCGCCCTCACTCACCCACTGCACACGGGATTTCTGACGCCAGAAAATTTCATGCTGCCGTAGCAGGGAGTGGTGAGTCGCTAATAATCCCCGAAGGTCGGACATATCGTCCTCCGGGAGTACACCCCCCAGGTCTTCTCTCCTCTGCAACTCCGCAATCGAGGACTCTACCCCCTCCAAGCGTCGGAATATGTTGCCCACAACCTCACGATTCCAACGGCGGAGACGCCTCTTCGTCAACTCCAGGCGGCGCGACACCTGCTGCATGGCATCACCACGCACCGGAGTACGCCACGCGTCACGAACTACGTCCCACGACTGGGGGTATGATAGCCAAACCTTCTCAAAACGGAAGGGGCTATGGTAGACATGTACCGATGAGGTGGATAGCAGCAGGGGGCAATGGTCTGAGGCTATCCGGGGAAGATGCCTGACCCGGGAAGTAGGGAACCGGAGGACCCAATCAGGGGATGCTAAGGCCCTATCCAGACGCTCCCAGACTCTAGCATTACCTGACTGGTTGTTGCACCAGGTAAACTTTTGTCCGGAAAAACCTAGGTCTACCAAGCCGTTCCGCAATATAAAATCGCGAAACTCCCTCCTATCCAGCCTATCTGCAAAGGCTGCACCCCCCCGCTTCTCATCCTCACCCTGGATACAATTGAAGTCACCAACCACCACTACCGGAACACCCTGAGTGGTGATGTTGGTGATCTCCTGCCAAAGGACTCTCCGAACCCTGTGATCCGTACTCGCATACACACCACACAGTACCCACGGAGCTGCTCCCGGTTCTGAAACTATCATGACTACCTGTTGGGGGCAGTTGTGGAATTCACCGAGTTTTTTCGTCTCTAATAATACAAATAGTTGTTTGCAAACACTATGAACCTCATCAATATCATCACCAATGATAATTAAGTCATCAATATAGAAGCAAATAATTACCATACTCTCCAGAATCTGTAGAAGATAGGGAATAACTACGACATGATAAATGCTCTCCAATTTTCCCCTGCTTGAGACGATATAAAGCTTTCCTAAATTTGTAAACATACTCAAGATGGGAGGAGTCAACAAGAACAGGAGGTTGCAACATATAAATATCGTTTCTTGTTAAGATCACTATATAAAAAGTCATTCTTTGCAACTATCTGCTATAAAGACCAACTCTTGCTAGCTGATAAAGAATTAAGCACTTTAACCATAGTTATTGCAACTAGTCTATAGGTCTCATCAAAATTAACTCCATACTTCCGTAAGAATCTCTTACTATAAGCCTAGCTTTGTTGCATTCAGTAGAACCATCGGTCTTCCTTTTTACTTTATAAATCTACTTGCAAAAAAAAAGGAGAAATACCACAAGGTAAAGAAACTAAAACCTATGCCTCAATCTTCTAGAGAGTTGAACTCTCTTCTTTTATGGCATCCTCCCAAATATCCACACTTCCTCTCACCCCCCCCCCCCCAAAAAAAAAAAAAACCTCCATCTTTAACTGCTTCCTCTCTGCATAAGGCGGTGCCTCTACCACAGACTTGGCATATCAGGTGTTCGATTAAATGCCCAATCCAAGAACAACTCCACAATCAACTTGTTTGCCTAACATATCGTCATCCCAATATATAAGAAGAAGCAAGGGGAACTGAAAGATTAAGACTGAACTCCAACGCTTTCTTCTTGATCTAAATGTAGATAAGTAAAGCTTTTAGCATCCATCCCGAGCTCAGTAGCCTCAAAATACCAACATCCAGCACCAAAAGTATAGTTACAGCACATAGTTATGGACAAAAATGAAGCATGACTAACCAAAGGAGTGACATGCAATGCCATCCTATCCATCACCAATCCCAGACAACAATTTTCTGCAAGTTTCTTCAAGTCTTTGATGTCTTGGTGGTCTTGCACTTCCAATAAATTCCACATGGTACGCTCCCTAAGGCTGGTGCAAAAGCTTTGGGAATGCCCCAGCTCCCAAATTTTGAAGCCTTCCTTCTTAGCTTCAGCACTAGCGTGTTGTCCATTGTGCTTTTGTTGGGTTCATCATCAATGTTGCCTGACTCTAATCCTCTCAAGCAGAGCTGAAAAGCATATTATAACCAATTGGAATACATGCTCTCTTGATCTTTGTTTTTCTGTCAATTTTGTTTAGTGATAAGTCGTCGTAATTTTGTATCATCAGTTTCATAAATAGTAATGCAAGCTTAATTACTTTAAGCAAGTGGGAAAGATTTGTTTGTTTCATCCATTTTAGGTTCCATCAATTTTATAACAACTATCTCCAACATGCGTGGACCTGGAATGACTATGCATAGATCACCCCTTTTTGTGTGGTCCGTTCTAGTGACAGCATTCCTACTTTTATTATCACTTCCGGTACTGGCAGGGGTGACTTAAAATAAGTTGGAACTAGTTGAAACTACCCTTCATAAAAGCACTTAAAATTCACATCTTTCTTGCCATGCATATGTCTATGTCACCTTAAGAATAGATGGAAAGAGGAAGGGACGAGTCAGGTTCAAATGAGGTTTACAATATGTCCTAGAGGTGATACAATCAACAAAGTAGCCAAAACTAATTACAGACTCTTTACCCATTCATAGGAATGTCCTTGGTTTATCAATAGGATATAGGTAATTTGAAGATCAACATAAAGTAAGATGGCAAGGCAGAGATGACTGCATTAGTCAACGTAATCCATACTCCAATCGGGTGGAATTTTTTTTTAGGTTCAGCAAGGGAGGGCTGTTCGCCTTAACTACTTAAGTACCAAAGCTCTTGTAACTTGGGGAAGAGGACCTCCTCCAGTAAGGAGAACTTTTCCCACTTTTTTCAACAAGAGGGAGCCAGTCTTGTCTCCAGGAGTACTTGTCACTAAGAGGAAGACTAAGGTAGTTGAAGATGAAGCACCAAGATTCTAGTTCAGGAGGTCGGCAAGAGACTAGGCTTCCATGGAATCCATAATAGTGCAAACAAAGGCGCATTTGGAGAAGTAATTAATTCTCAGACCAGAGGGTAAAATTCAGAACTTAGAAGAAGAGCTTTTAAAAGAGAGATGCAAAGTGGCAAACCACAACTGAATAGGAGGGATCAGTAAACTACAAGTTGAGATTACCTCTAATGAACCCTCCTTACTAGCTTCTTTGAGGAGTACAGAGAGCAAAGCCTTTATGAAAAGGTTAGGTGACAGCAAGTCACCCAATCTCAGGCCTTTATGGCAGTAGAATCAGCTACCAGGATATCCGTTCACCAAGAAGACAAAACGCTCCAATTTAGATTGTCAACAAGCCAAGTAGCCGAAGGCTTTTGAGTGTGAGAGTACTTTCATTTTTAGGGACAGGCAAAGAAAGGCATAGTCGAAGCAGGAGATTTTGAGGTTACCTTCGTGGAATTGATCAAAGAGAGCCACTAAATCATCTTTAAGGAGGTCCCAGAAGTACTAAAAGAAGACCAGGGGAAAACCGTCTGATTAGAGACCCCAAGGCTGAAGACCGCTGACTTGATTTGATCAATGGAGAAATAACTAAGGAGGTGAGACTATTCCAATTGAAGGAAATAGGTGCAAAGGTGGTGGAGTTGAAGAGAAGCTTTAAGAGGTCTTTGGTATGGGGTGATCATCCCAAAAACAAAAGTGATATGGTTGAAGGTGATGAAAACATCATATTTAGTTGATCCTATGTGGCAGTGATACCAAATCGCCCTCAATTCTCAAATCCCCACCCTACCCAGTAACGGAATGCCTGTTTTTGAGATCAGAAATCTTAGATCATTCCAGGACAATAATCTTAAACTGAAAATTGAGGACAAAAATGTCCCTCAGTCCAGCAGAAAAAATTACACCAAAAGGAACATAGTTTGCTATGGTCCTTGTAAATGGAACCAATTATACTAAGTGAAGGTTCCAAATCACAAGATACCTTATCCATTGCATAGTGTGCTAACATCCTCCAATTCATAAAGTGATGTATTCATATTGTTGTTTACATTGTCAAAAATGATATCCCAAGTGTAGAAAAGAAATAGTATCCGAATCAATTTTTCTTCCAAGCAAGGTGCACATAAATTTTGAAGAAGTATGCAGTTTTTATAATAATCTGAGATTTGTTTATGGCATGAGAGTTTAAAAAGATTACTAGTATTTGAGCCTCTTAAATTATGTAACTATCAAAAAACAAGAATAACTAAAGAAACAGATGTCAAAATTATGTGAAAATGATGTAATTGTAATTCCAAATGATGTCCATGTACACTGGCAAAAAGGGATTTGATATAACAAACCAAAAAAAATATGAATATATAATGTGGAAAACACTATGTGCAATAACTAATTCATGAATTCATTTGTGAATTTTTGTAATTGGCTTGAAAATATGATTATTAGAAAGTATAGCTCTTAATAAAGCGGAGTAGAGAAAAAGAATTCATCTAGCTAACCGCAACTAGTTGGGATTAAAGCTTAGTTGAGTTGAGCTGGCTTAAATAATATGATAATATTTCTTGAGTTCCATGACCTTTGTCAATCTATGAACATATAATTTTCCTTATATCATCAGCATACATAAATTGCACAAAACAAACTACAACAATATGCGAAAATATGATCCTGTTCATCAGCAAGATTTCATAAAGGGGCCTTGTTCTCGATCTCTTATGAATATCTTATATAGAATATTACAATGTTTTGATATTTCAAAATATTTTTTTGATTACTTCCAGATGGTGTCAAAGGTGATATGATCCCATATATAACTTGTCCAACTCTAAGTTTGCAGATGCCTCTACTTGTTAATATTTAACTGCACAACCTTACCAAGTCACCTCTGATAGAGTTACATGCAGATTACATGTTTTGGAGGCCAATAAACATTTTTTTATAATACCTCCAGCAAGTGTACTCTATTTGAAATTTCATATGAAATATTTTTATAGAATGTTACAATGTTTTGATATTTTCATTATTTATAACCTTTTATTAATATCAAATGGTGTCAAAGGTGCTATGATCCCATTTATAACTTGTACTACCCTTAATTTTCGCACTCCTCTACTTGTTAATTTTTAATTGCACAAGCTTATGAAGCTATCGCTGATAGGGTCTTTTGAGGGTTAAAGGAAGGTTAGACCCACCAAATATTATTAAGAGAGCCATCTTTGATAGAGTTACATGAAGATTACATGTTTTGAAGGCCAGCAAATATTTTTAATAATTACTATAGCAAGTGTTCTCTATTTGTCACCTCCTATATATAACTAGCTGGACTCTACCATTGTGACACTTCTCTAATGATTAATATTGTGTGGTCCAACATTATTCAGTCGTCTCTAAAAGTGCTGACATGGATCACATGTTGTGGTAAATAACAAACAATTTTCATGATTGCTCCTAGAATCTTCTCTATTTGTAATATTTTTCTTTTAACTTGTTGAACTCTATCATTTAGTGCTTCTCTTCTTGGCAAGATCTAAACTTCCCACGCATTTCTAAATTGCTTATTGATCACATGTTTTGGAAGCCAACAAGCATTTTTCATAACTACTCCAACAAGTGTGCTCTCTTTGTAATGTTCCATAACCTCTTGGACTTTACCATTTCGGCATTTCTCTACACGCAAAAATCTTGGGACTCCTTGCAAATTTTTCGTAATTATTCTAACAACCATACACCATTTGTAATTTTTCGTAACCAGCCAAAATCTACTTTTGAATAAGTTGGTTAAAGCAACTCATAAACCCAATATAAAAAGCTTCACCCAACTATACATACTCTTACCTCATCTCTGGTTCAGGACCTACACACAGCTACTACTCTCTTCTTAAGCTTGCAGTAGTGCTTGCTCTAGTAGTCCAACCATGCAGTAGCATTCAATGTAAATATGGAGATGATCTTCCTTCTATCTTTCAAAAATTTATCAAACATGCAACCTGCATCATCATCATCATAGAAAGTACGAATCCGATCAATTTTAACTTCATTGAAATTTGATGGACATACATTCTCCATGTAAATGCTTTTACCATTCCATATTGCTCTGCGGTCAACACTCTCAAATTTTGTGTCGTGCTTCTCTTCTTCTTAGGTTGTATCAGACCATCTCTATCAGATTTACATGTGGAATCCATGTTTTGGAGACCAATAAACATCTTTCACGAGTACTCTGGCAATCGTATTGTATTTGTAAGTTTGCCATTTGTCAACTTAAGTATGGTGCTCGTCTACTTCTTAAGATCTACTGATACAACTATAGCTGGAATCACGTATTTTCAAGGCCAAAAACATGCTGGATCTTTACTCCGACAACAGTACTCTATCATTGTGATGTGACAACTTTTGAAAAGTTTATGGGGCGGAGCCACTTATGGCCATCTCTATCAAAATTACGAGGAATCACATACTTTAGAGTCTCACACATGTTTTCCACGAATACTTCAACAATTGTACTCTCCGGTCCAACGAACTGCTCCTTCAATGACCCAAGATGCCACATAACGCATGTTTGGTAGAGACGTGCTGGACTTAGACTTCTACTTCAGTCATTGGAGAAAATTCTGTTTTGATTTTAATTCTAAAAGAGAATAGAAATGCCCCAAAATTTAATTCTGACTTTTCTCTAATTTTCAAATTCTATTCTGATTTCGATTTTGATTTTAGTCATGCACCAAATGCATCGGAGAATATGGTATTCCGATTTCGATTCGATTTTGATTACCCTAAGTCTCTTTGTTGGTATCCCAAGCATATCCATGAAAATAAGGGAAAGAAGATACAATCACGATGGATCGCTGATAAAAGACCAATCGTAAAACATCAAAGCATGGAACCTACGGTGCACGGTTGGTACTGTAGATTACTATGTACTACTCGATGGCTACCATCAGGAAATAGACAGCCATCAAACAAGACGGCCTTACGTGTCATACATGGCACATATTGTTTGATGATCATTTATTTTCTGATAGTGGCTATTAAGTGCTGCACCGTAAGGACTATGCGAGTATATGTTTAGGCTCACGTCGGTTATGTATTATATAAATCTTTAGTATTTGTACAAAGCCAAGGAATCCAAAATAATATCTTCGTATTAGTCTTTTTGGGAGAGGTTATGGATTGTGACAAATGAAATTAAAACAGATCCAGCCTATAACCTGTGCAGACAACAAGGAACTACAGCATAAATTCATCGAGACTATGGGTCAATGGTGGTATTTATGATTGGATTTAAATAGATTTGGTTCCTTAGTCTACCGAGAATATTAGAACTTAAAATAGAAGAGTGTGTGAGTACTATGCGGGTGTATTACTAGTTGACTATGTACTAAATAGATCTTAAATTTTTATATAATATCAAAAAAATTAAATAATATTTTTTTTATTGATTTTTTTTAGGTCAGATAGTAGGTTATGTGCAAACTGGGTACCATAGAGAATCCAAGGTGAAACATCAACAATCGTCTCGTCTTTCTCTCCCACTTCAAAGTGATGGAGATCAAACCCCAGGATCAGCCGAAATGACAACGAAAACAAGTACAGAGGAACCGCCCACGCGATGATCCCACGTAAAGCAACACTCGAGTGCACACCTCCGTTGACTGAACCACTTGTTCTTTCCACCCACATTGCCATGAGCCGGCCATGGATCACGTGGATGCTTGCGACAAAGGCCGGTTTGAGGGGCCTGGTGGCCCATGATTGCATCGAAATAATTAATCCTTGAGTGTCCTCCAACCGAAGTCCAAGAACTTTTGATGGTTTCGAGGTTGATGGCACATGACAGAATGGCTTCGTCTGCTCAGGGCTCAGATGCAGGAAACACATGATATTTAGAGTTGTCAGCAGACAAAATGGGTCATGCTGTCACTCTACTGTTCTTATACCATCTTTCCGATTGTTGAAAAAATTATCTGATATAAATATGGAAAGATTCTCCACCAGACATTCTCTAGTAAATTTTTTTTTTTTTTTTTTGTTTTTATCAAAAAATCCTCCACTGAATAATCTCTAGTAAGAAAATATTTTCATCTTTGCTATTTTAGATCGGATCCAATATAGGAGCAAAGATCCGAGCATAATTTTTTCTTTTTAATACTATCCTAGGAATGACCGACGTTAAGGCCATCACCATCCGAGCACATCAACCACCATCTGGCCACATTGAAGCTACATCGCAATCTTCTATCGATTTCTACAGACTGAACAGTTGATTGCCGAACTTTTTAGCGACTCAACCAACTCAATGCCTCGACCAAATCGATTTCTAGCAACAATAGATCAAAAATTCAATTTGGGACCTTTGTAGGCATTTGGTGTGATCTTTGCAGCAGTGCAATGTTGTTCGATAGATTGCGTGCAGTGTTGACTCGTTGTTTGGTTAGCACAACTTGAAATTTTTTTCGAAGATTCACTTCTGTTGACCTAATGGATTGATTTTGATGAGTACAAAATATTTGAGTATAATATTAATAATTTTGTATTCTTGGAGAAATTAAATTTGTTTTATAAAGAGCTCAATAAGGTTGAAAGATTAGAGAAGTTTATCATTTCGTTTTGTATACTTATGTTTCATTCAGTTTAACTTTATTATTATTTAAGTTTGTAAAATATTTTGAAAATTCTAATTCACCCTCCTCTCTTTCATCATGGGCAACAACTTCTATCTTTTGGTTAGAAACATCTAGTGCCTGGAAATGGCCAATGGAAGGGAATGTTTTTTTCCTGTACATATAGTTTTTTTTTTAAAAAAAAAACATAATCCATCATATATATGCATGTAATATAGATTTAAAAAGATTTATTTGCATTACACACATATTCCTACCAATTTTTTCCTTTGCATTTTTCTTATGAACTATCAAATTAATAAATTCAAAAAAATTAAAAGCCTTTGATACCATTGAGATTTTTTTCATAGATAAATTTTCAGAAGATTTGTTAGGGACTTTCCTTGTTATTTCCTATGATCATATATTTCGGCTCTTTGACTAGATCCCAAAGCTTAAATCTTATCCTTATGAAGATCCATGCGGGTATGCTTTTTAATCTTACATCGACTATGCACTGGATAGATGTTAGATACTTATACAGGACTAATAAACATAAATAATACCTTCCGATTAGTTTTTTTGGATGAAATACTGAGTTGTGATAAATAGTATGAGAACAAATCGATCTCATAGCCTATATAGACTAGGGACGATGCAACATAGGTTCATTAGAGCTGACCACTGATTGATCAAGTGTTTGTGATTGAATTTGGACCGTTAGCCTAATAAGAATATCAAAGTTTTAATAGAATGAGTATGAAAATCTGTATGGATATATGTTTAGTTTCATATCAACTATGCATTGGATAGATTCTTGGTACTTATATAGGACCAAAAAATCTAAATAATATCTTCAGATTAGTTTTTTTTGAATGAGGCTGCACTGCTCTGAAGTGGATTGTCAAAATCCTTTTAGAGTGTGGGAGATAAAGTAGAAATGACAAAATGACCACACACTATCAAGAGATCTCGGAGGCAATACTGCAGCCTACGATAAGTGAGATTACACTGCAGGCACCTGCAGAAGCGTGCAAAAGATCTTAGCCGCCATTTGTGGAGTCGGCTCTCTAGTCTTCATCGTATTTCCTTAATTTATATAGCATGCTAAGCCACTTCCTTGCCCTCAATATCTTTATTTTGTTGGTGTCATCAATTTTATAGTTGGCAATCTGTCATCAATTTTATATTTGGCAATCCAGTATGCAAGCTAGTTATACTTGCTATAGATAATTATCCATGATCCATATGTAACTAGAGAGTAAGACCCCAAGCATCAAGATAGAGTGAGTCCATCAAAGATCCAAATATTAGTGGCTCACTACTCCTTGCATCGCCGCATAACTAAGCCAAAAAATCAATAACACCTGTATCCTGAAATAACATGCATCACTACAGTAAAAGAGAAAAAGGACGACGCTTAACTGCTGGCGCTAGGAGAAAGCGTCGGCAATATCTGCTCCCGCGCCAAATTTTTCCGATGCGTTTTATGAGTGTTGGTAATTTGAACCACGGAATGACGCTTAGAAGCGTCGTCGTAGACCAAAGACCTAGCGTCGTTCTTTTGGCCTAAGACGACGTTTATAACCGTGGTCAATTGAAATGCTAATACGATGCTTATAAGCGTCACCGAAGCCCGCATAAAACCCAGCGGCCGAACTCGACCCGCATACTTGTCCTAGCTACTCCCGAGCCCCCTCATTCTCCTCTCCGGCGCTGCCCTATAGCCTTCGTCTTCCTCGTCTCCAGCGCTGCCTTAGCCTCCATCTTCCTCCTCTTCGGCGCGGACCGTCCGACTTCTACCTCCCTCCTCTCCGGCGTCGACTGACCGACCCCAAGCCGCTCCGCCCGAGGTAGTTTCTCCTCCTCCCTCCTCTCCCTTCATCTCGCTTGTTCTCCTCCTTCTCCTCCTTCTCTTGTTCGGGTGTTCGTGGGTTTTTCTCCTTCTTTAATTTGTTCGAGGTAGCCCCGATCGATCCAGGCCCGCCTCCGCCCAAGGTATTTTCTAAAACTAGTCTGTCATGTTTCTATTGCAATTTAAGGTTCTATAACACTTCATGCGTCCCTTCTCTCTGATTACATCTTGGATCTTTCTATTTATTTTTGTTTGATTAATTGTTCTGTTATTCATGTAATCATCGACTGTAATACATTGCATCAAACCTGCTAAACTATTCTAAACAATTAAAACTACGGATTGTCAAAGTTAGGTGAGATTCTTGATTGAGTAGAAATGACTTCGATCATTTCTTACACGTTCTGCTCTCCGGTTAAATGAAGAAAAGAAAAGAATGCTACATATAAAATACATAGTTTTGCATATATTTATCTGTGGTACAAAGAGCAAAGTTATAACAGAACATAACTTAAAAAATCCTGCACTAATCTATGCATATCCACCTAGAATCTTGTTGGTAATACGTCACAGGAGTATAATCTCGGATCATGTCACAGGAGTATGAGTTTAACTCTTCTGCATACATCTAGCTTTACTTGAGCTTATTCTTCTCCTTGGAGCAAATACGGAACATAATCTGTGATAATGAAATTGTAACATCAGCATTCTGCCTCCTTCTGTAGGTCCCCTTGCACCCACACCATGCATGATGAAATAGAATGCTCAGTCTCATCGTCCCTTCTCATGCATCCACTGATGCTCCTTTGCTTTCATCAAATATTTTTCAAATGAACAGTGCTCAATATTTATCTTGGACCAACTACATAAGTGGTATTCCTCTTTATAGCCAGTTGGATAATTTCCATGACTTGTAATGGTAGGCTTTCTTTAATGGGTTGATATAGAAGGTCGCTGGATCTTCCTGTACTAACAGCTTAACCCAATAGGACAGAAGGTGGGTAGGACTTATGACTATCTCTACGGGTGGTCTGGCTGTTTCCTGATATCTATGGATATCTTGGAACATTATTAACCATTAATCTGAGAGCAATAGATGCCTTCCGCGTAAATGCAACATGAATTTGTGAGTTTAACTCCTTTCATAGACCAGATATATGAGACTATCAATATATGGTTGAGAAGAAAGAGGGGAATGGGAAGTCAAGTTCATTATTTCAGATGATACAAGGATAGGAAACAATTAGGTACAGTCATGTCTTGACACTATTTGCCTGCAATTTCTTTGTCACAGGAGTATGAAGCTCGGTTGCATTAAAATAATCTCGGATCATGACTCTAGTAAATTTTCACAGTTGAAAATTTACTAGAGTCAACCAGTATCCGTTGGACATGATAAATAGTGGTATTGACTCTCTCGCTAGACACAGGTGCCTTCCATGAGGCTTTGAGATTCATGCTGGCTGCTTCTAAATCCATGAGTTAAAACACAATCGCCTTCAAGTCATTGGGGCACGTAGCCTTCAAGTCATTGGGGCACGTATTGCAAACCTGTGCATATATATGACATGCACATATTGAAAGCAGTTGGCCTATTGTTTTGTTGAATCCAAATCATGAAACATCAATGTAATATTTCATCACTTCTATCTATTTAAAGCATCGATTGTTACAGTATTTACTCATACTGGTTTGATACGATACTCATCAGATCAGCTGATGGTCTGATAACATAGGCTCGTGAATCATGCTCGAGATGCATGAAAGCATGGATCCTTGAGCCCAACATCATTAGCTCGACATATATCTTGATAAATACAGATATCCTCCTCGCAATTCAAGTCAAGGAGTGAGATTTTCCTAAATCCTCTGTTATTTTATTGTGTTAGAGCCTTCCGACTAAAAGGTTTTAATTTCCTTGGCAGCCAAGATGGAATCTCCTTGTCTTGATTCTTCCATTCAATGCAAGCGCTAGGACATCATATTCTTCTACAAACCAGAGCTCTGATACAGCTGCCTGAAAGTAAACTCCTAACAGTAAGCTAAAGTTTAGCAGCCATAAATATGTTTCTGGGGTATGAGAACAAATAAGGACTTAACATATTGGCAATCATATGGTTCAAACCTACTCGGATAAAAAGGCAAAATCATTTAAATGTAAAGGAATCTGCTATAGACCAGAAACTACCTCAAAACCACGAATCTTATTGTTAACTTGTGCAACAAGCTCATCAAAGAACTGTAGGGGGTCATATGGTTTCTTCATCAAAGGAATATGTAGCATTCTTGGATCGATCAAAGTTATGTTATCAACATGTTTTGGTTTACTTTGAATCATATAACTAATTCAATCATTTCACTTTGTTTCAGATAATCAAGGTTTGATTTTAGGTCAAAGCAAGAGAAGACACTAGTGAACTATTGGTATTCTCTGAAACCAATACATCACTTTCTCTATGTTATGATTTTACAACATAAGGCATACATTGCTGAAAGCCTGAAATGTTGCGTCTTTAAGATTTATATGGACATTGATACAAGAACTAGCATTCCAGTTAGATATATAAATTTGCAAGGCAAAATATCTTCTGAAATTTATATGTAGGCCATCCTTCTAATTTTGTTTATCTTTTTTTTAAAAACTGAGTTCAATCGGTATTCTAATAGAATGGACAAAAGTTGGATAAATAAGTTAAGATCTAGTGCTAAATATTTGGATGGAGTTCAGAATTTCATTAAGTTTGCTTTTGAGAAATCTAATATGAACGAGAAGATTTTATGTCCATGTCAAAAATGTGTAAACGGTTCTGCTCTTGATCTAAAAATTATTGAAGAACATTTGGTATGGAATGATTTTCTAAAGGGTTATACTGAATGGGTACTCCATGGAGAGTTCATACCTTCATGTAACCAACCCTCCGATCTAGAAGACACCTTCAATTTTGGATGTAGTGACACGGAACAAAATTCTGTAGAAGAAGATGATATAAGAGGCCTACTTAGAGATGCTCTTGGACATAGTATCAGAACTGTAGGAGAAGATGAGCGTGCAATTATTGATCAATCCATGCATGTTGAGGAATCTATACATTCTGATGACACAGCTCATTATGATAACTTGGTGAAAGATTGTGATCAAGAACTGTATCCGGTTTGTAAGAATTTTACGAAGATTTTTTTTCTTCTGCATTTATTACATTTGAAATATTTGAATGGGTGGTCCAGCAAGTCTTTTACCATGCTTCTTCAATTATTAAAGGATGCATTTCCAGAAGGTGTTACTTTGCCATCATCTTCATATGAAGCCAAAAAACTGATAAAAGAGTTGGACCTTGGATATGAAAAGATACATAGTTGTCCGAATGACTGCATTTTATATCGTGATGAAAATAGGAACTAAGAGTCGTGCCGAATATGTGGAACTTCACGATAGGGAAAACATAAAGAAGACGAGAATGATTCATTGACTGAAGTGGATGCTGCACCGACTAAGAAAAAACCGGCTAAAATTTTGAGGTATTTTCCTCTTATACCAAGATTGAAAATGATGTTTGTATCACCGAAGACGGCTTCCTCGATGAGATGGCATGACGAAGGCCGTACAAAGGATCAAATGTTACAACACCCAGCGGATAGTCCCGCATGGAAAGCATTTGATGATAGGCATCCCAAATTTGCTTCTGATGTTCGCAGTGTTAGGCTAGGTTTAGCTACTGATGGGTTTAATCCATTCCGAACGATGAGCTCAACATACAGCACTTGGCCAGTTGTTTTGATTCCATATAATTTGCCACCATGGATGTGTATGAAACAGTCTTCAGTAATTCTATCAATGGTTATTCCATGTGACAAGGGCCCAGGTAATAATATGGATGTTTTTCTACAGCCTCTAATAGAGGAATTGAAACAAATATGGGAGGGTATTGATGCATTTGATACTTTTGCTGGCCAAAATTTTAAATTGCGTGCAGCTCTTATTTGGACTATCAATGATTTTCCTGCATATGCTAATTTATCTGGTTGGAGCACTAAGGAGCGTATTGCATGTCCTTCTTGTGGAGATTCAACCCATTCGTATTGGTTAAAACATGGAGGAAAGTTCTGTTATATGGGCCATCGTCGGTGGTTAGAAGCAAACCATTCATTTCGATTTTAGAAAGACTTGTTTGATTGTACCATAGAGATGCGATCTGTCCCTGTTCCACCAACTGGAACTGAAGTCTTTAGACAAATGCATGACACCAATTATATACCGGGTAAGGTCGCTAAATGTTCAAAGAAGAGGGGGAGGGAGCATGTTGGCAGCACAATGAATGAAGGATTAATAGCAGAGGTTGCTGAGGATGCTGATAACTTTTTTGAGAATGAAGACAACATATATGGTCAGGAAAATGATGATGACTCAATGGCAGCATCTACACAGAAACAACTATGGAAAAAAAGAGCATTTTCTTTGATTTACCTTATTGGGAGTATAATCTTCTTCGATATAACCTTGATGTGATGCATATAGAGAAGAACGTTTGTGATAACCTGATTGGAACATTGTTAAATCTTGATGGGAAGACCAAAGATAACTTGAAAGCGCGTCTTGATTTAAAAGATATGGGCATAAGACAAGAGCTTCATCCGTCAGAGCTTGCCAATGATAAATTTTATACATCTTTTGCATGTTATACAATGTCTACTCAAGAGAAAGATCTTTTTCTAACAGTTCTGAAAAATTTGAAGGTTCCTGATGGGTACTCATCGAATATTTCACGATGCGTAAATCTCAAAGAGCGAAAACATTCAAATCTTAAAAGTCACGATTGTCACATTTTGATGCAAGGTATCTTTTCATTGGCTTTAAGATCATCAACACCGAAACAAGTTTTTGCAATTGTTTCTCAATTGTCATCATTCTTTAAGGCATTATGTTCCAAAGTTCTTGATCCTAAGGAGCTTGATCAATTGGAGTCTAATGTTGCACTTACACTATGCAATATAGAAAAGATCTTTCCTCCTGGATTTTTTACTATGATGGTTCATCTACTCATTCACTTAGTGGCGGAAGCTAAACTTGGTGGCCCGATTCACTATCGATGGATGTATCCTATTGAGAGGTGATTTTTCTAAACTCTAATGTAATTATTTAATAATCAGTTTGATTTTAATATTTATTTTAAAAATTTATTGTTGAAGGTTTCTTATGCGCTTAAAAGATTATGTACACAATCGAGCCTATCCTGAGGGCTCGATTGCTGAAGGATATATTGCTGAGGAGTGTTTGACATTTTGTTCAAGATATCTTGAAGGTGTTGAAACAGTTTTCAGTCGACCTCAAAGGAATTGTGATATCATAGAGAATGCAGATGTTTACAAGTTCTCATCTGGTGGAAGAGTTTTGAAAATAGTTGAAAGTGTTGTTCTTAACCAGAAATCGTTGGCACAGGCACATCGCTATGTCTTACTTCATAGTGATATAATATCCGAGTCTTGCAGGTTAGTACGGTTAATTGAAATCAAATTTACTGTCATGTAGTATTGGTATTTAATTAAAGATAACCTTGATCGTGCAGCGAATTTTTAATAGCTCAGCGAAGTCTCAACCATAACATTCGTCCTACACCAAGGATTGAGCAACGATGGTTGGTTGAATTATTTCCAGAATGGCTTTTCAAATAGGTTAGATGTCTAATATATTAAGCTTTTTTTAAAATTTTTATAGAGAGAAATTAATCATTACTTCCATAATTTTTTTTAGGTACCGATGATGATGGAGAGGAATTGTTCTGAGGAGTTAATAGTCATTGCTCGAGATCCGAATAATATTATCAACAGATATGATGGGTTCATTATAAATGATTTTAAATTTCATACTAAAAGACGTGAAAAATTTAGAAAAACCCAAAATAGTGGAGTTATGGTTGAGGCGGACGGAAAAATTATTATGGTGCTCTAACAGATATTTATGAGCTGGATTATTATGAAAATTTTAAGATAGTATTATTTTGATGTGATTGGGTGGATATAAACTCAACTAGAGATTTGAGGCAAGACATAAATGGATTCACACTTGTAATTTTTTCAAGGTTGATACATACTGGTGTGTTATTGAAAGATGATCCATTTATTTTTTCATCTCAAGCTCGATAAGTATTTTTTGTGCAAGACTCAAAAGATAAAAATTGGTCTCTTATTATTAAAACGAAACCTAGGGACTTGTATGATATGGAAAAAAAGTTGGAAGAGGAGGACGATGATACTTATACTCAGTGTATGCCTTATAATGTTGTGCCAACTGATGAAGTAAATGCGCCAACGAGTTTGATTAGGATAGATGTTGAATGAGAATGTAGTTTCATAATGGTAAGTAAAATTTATGAAGCATATGTTGAATGAGTTATTATATTCTCTTTTATTAGCCCTTTATTTAGTATAAATTTATCATTTAACCAAATATTGATTCTTTTTTGTGCATACCAGGTAACAATATGCCCCGAGGGAGATGATTTAGAGATGTGGAGTTCCAGCATTCTCAGGTGGGATCTACTTTTGAGCAGTTCCTGCAGTCCCAGCAGCCATGTGATCACCAGCAGCACGAGTCAGGATCTCAGCGTGAGCCTCCTGCTGATTGTCCGGAGGATGAGCTCTGGATCCAAGGTAATTCGATTTAAAGTTCATATTTTATGTTCATATTTGTCTTCAACTTTTTAAGACATTTTATTTAATTTGAATAGATGGACAAGGGACAGTGAGGACGAGATGGGGACCCACTCAAGTAAAGAATGTGTGGAAGCTTCCTCCGGGTGAGAAGATCATCATCCGATGCAACGAATTGGGGCAACCCATCAATAGAGCTGGAAGTCTACTATCAAGCTTTTTAGGATCGGTTGCACGCAAGGGTCAGCTGTGTCCGCTCAACTATACGAAGTGGAATGACATGCTTCTTTCGTATAAGGTTGAGCTTCTTAGACTTATACAGATAATGAATTGAATTTATTCTTTTTAATTCGACACCTCCTGTATGTTAATTTGCTTAGTATCATAATTTTATTTTAGATGTTTAATATTATTATAACATTCTGTATCTTGTTGTAGGGTAAGTTTGTACTCCCTCTAGAGAGCCATGATTGGGTGCTAAAGTTCCTCAATCGTAAATGGAAAGAATATAAAGCAAAATTGAAGACGGACTTCAAGCGCGAGGGTATGACAGAGGAGGAGATTGCTCGTGTGACTCCTCCTGATGTATACCCTCAGCAGTGGAGGAAGCTTGTTCACTACTGGTTTTCTGAAAGAGGACAAGTCACATATATTGTTTCAATATCTTCTATTATCTTTATTATTAATATAGATCGCAAATATATGCATTGAATCATATTATACTGTGTGCTTTTATTTTGGCAGACATATTCTAATATTGGTAGAGCTGCACGAGCATCTCAAGTAGTTCCTCATACTTCAGGCGTGAAGAGTTATGCAAGACGTAGAAATGAATTCGTAAGTTCTTTTGAAACTATTTGAAACTCTACTAACATATAGCACGTATCATGATATATAGTTTGTCAATATACTTTCCGTATGTGTAGATAGTAGAGCATGGAAGGGAGCCTGGTGAGGTAGAGTTTTATAAGATGACCCACACTCATCGAGATGGCAGCTTTATCCGGGACGAGTCGAGAAATATAGTTGATGAGAGCACAAAAGTACAATCATCGTACCACCATAATTAGTATTATAGTTAATTTTTAATAATAAAATTAATTAATTAACATTGTATTTGTGTTTGACTGCAAGGAGTCCAAAAGACCCAATAACATTGGGTTTGAGTCCAATGCACGGCAGCCCGAGCTCAATTCAAGTCCAGCCAGTCCATGCGATCACGAGAGACCCCAGCTCATTCCATGATCCAGCCTCCCACACCCGGACTGCAAGTATGATGCAAAAGCCGTAATCCAGCCGCATCCGTCTCCTCCTAGCATCCCACGAAGCTCGCGCCCGTGATCCCGTGATCCACCAGCCCACGGGTCATCGCCTCCTCACAGCATCCCGCGGCAGCCTCCAAATGATCCGCAGTGCCCCACGGATCCCGCACCGTCCCAGCGTCTTCAGCGCATCTCCTCCCTTCCGTTTCTTCCTCCCGCAGTACCCCAGCCACGGATCACCATCCAGATCAGCTCCTCCGTCTTCATCCGCCTGTCCCAGCACTGAACCCGTGATCCACTTCCCACGCCCGTCCGACTGTAGAGTGATCCAAGCACAGCGCCCCGTCGATCCCGCTTCGACCTCCAAGAGATCCCGCGGCCAGCCGTGATGCAAGCTGTGATCTAGCCATTTTCTTCTCCATTTCAGCATCCCGGATGATCGCCCCTTCTGCATCCCATCCCTCCGTGGCCCAAAGAAGGAAATCCGGCTCCTTCCGTCCGTGTTTCAGCATCCTCCACGATCGACTGCCCGTGATTCTTCCCCTTGATCCAGCTACCCCGAGGATCATGCGTCCGTTCCCCATGGATCCATCCCCAGCTTCAAAGGAGGGGGGGCGAGCTATAAAAGAGGGGGAGGAGAGCTCGGTGCAAAAGCAGGCAGGTCCAAGGAGGTGGTCGGCGAGCCCAAAGAAAAGAGAAAGAAGAAACAGAGCATTGCTCTGTTTCTCTTGGGAAGAAGAAAGAAATTAAAAAAAACTGTTATTTTATGTTGAGGGAGGCCATCGATTTGGGGGAAAGGAATAAAAAAAGAAAAGAGTGTTTTATTTTATTTTGGGAGTTCCACCCAGGGGGAGCCATGCTCTAGTCTTCTTTTTTTTTTTATTTTTATTTTTTTGTTATTTGTAGAAGAAAAGAAGTATTAGGCTTCCAATCTTTCTTTTTATTTTTGTAATTAGTTTTCTATAAAGTCAAGCAATTTTCTTTCATGCAATCCATATTCTAGGTTCAATTTAATTTCCACTTTTTATGCAATCTTTTAATTTTCTTTTATGCAAATTATGTCCCAGGCTTCAATCTTCTTAGCTGTCATCCATTTTTATCCATGCCAAAGTTTTCCTTTGAATAGTTAAACATTTCATGAATTTATAAATGCTCTTTGATTTCTAAGTACTTGTCTTTTTATTATTTTTAAATAAAAAAATATTCTCCGGTAGACTAGAGAATCCATCAACATCTTCAAAATAATGTTTTTCTTTAATCATTCAAAAATCGATTTCAAATCCGAGTGAACGTTCTGATTTTTAAGCAACTCCAACTGCCTCTCTGTGGATCGACCTCTTACAACCACTATTCTTCGAGTAGGAAAGGTAAGAGTAGAAATTTAATTAAGCTTTGTTCGTCGGTTCTAACAACGATCTGTCTAGCATATTTTTAGTTAGACAGGAATCGGACGAACAATAGTTGTATGTATTCATTTTTTATTTGATCATAATTTTTTTATTAATTTTACTTCTTTTAAATCATTAATGTGGCTGTTTATTTTTTTGAGAGAGATACAGGAAAGAGCTACAAATCTTATTTCAGAGCGCGTCAGGAAGTCATCATCATTCGACGCGGCTAGTCGCATCGAGGCTCAGGTCTATGCCGAATTGATGGGCCCAGAACGTTATGGTCTCGTGAGGGGTTACGGTATCGGAATTACCTCCACTCAGCTGTCTGCAGTGAGCCGATATACCCAAGATGCCAAATAATGTACTAGCACTGCAGAGGTTTGTAGTTTGAAGACAGAGATGGCACAGATAAAGCAGTCATATGAGACAAGGATAGAGGAGATGAGGCAGAGTCATATGACTGATATGGCGGAGTTGAAGCAGAGCCAAAAGTTGAAGTTACAATCTTTGCAGGATCAGCTTGACCATATTTCATCTTTTTTGCAGAGATTTGCTCCTCCGGTACATAACTAAATATATTTGAATATTTTATATAATTATAATGTATTCTTGTATGAGCGTGATGACTTTCGTATTTTTAGTTTCTAAAATATTTTTTTCTTGTAGGTTGCTGATACTTCATCTACTCGTAGAGATGATGATGTCGTCGACTCTTGATACATCGTAGATTGTGTACTTAGAAATTTGAGATGAATGTTTTTAGAATGTTTTTGAAGTACAATGTAATCAAATATGATAATTATGAATATTTTGAATGAAAAGTTCTTGTTTGTGATGTGTATTTTGTTATCTATGTGATTTAGTGTGTGTTTTGTTAGGAATTAATATATACAGAGTATTAAAAATTGCATTTACAAAAGTTTTTTTTAAAAAAAATGCTATTGCCGACGCTATTTAGCGTCGGAAATACCAAGCGGCACGAAATCTGGCACACCTTTAACGACGCTTTATAGCGTCGGTCAAGGAGCATATGCCGACGCTTTTAAGCGTCGGCATAGTCCAATAGAAACCTAACGCCTGAAGCGTCGGTCCAAGTACGCCGACGCTTTTAAGCGTCGGGTACCTCGAAGAAGAACGACGTTTAAAAGCGTCGGCATAGAGCGACGACGCTTTTTTGACGCGTCGGCCTAAACCGGATCCACGCCCACCTGCCCGACGTTTGACCCACGCTTTGGGGTGCGTGGGCTGGAAATTCGGCGCCGATGCTTAAAATCGTCGGTAGAGACAAAAAAAACCGCCGGAAGATATCCTTTCTTTTGTAGTGCATTTACTGAAATTTCTACTTATTGTTAGAATAAAAATAATAGTCATTGTCTTCCACGTAGGCTCTTCATTGCATTTGTGTATGAAGTAAGATAATGATTTTAACAACGAACATTATTTGCTATGATAATAAGATATGATATACAAAATTAAAAAAGGAGATATCTATCAAATAGTTCACTCGAGCAAAAGTTATTTTTCAGCTAATGATAGAATTTGAAATTAAAATTATTATTTGATGTAGATAAATAGTATAAATGCTAAACACCAATATCATTATTAAGAGAAGAATCACCATGATTTAAACTTTAATTATTAATATAATAGTGCCACGGGAGGTTTTCGACATGGCCATGAGACCTTGTACCAATGGTGACCTTGTCAATGTTTTGCCTCTATCATATACAGTAATTTTCAGAGTCTGGCCATAGGGGACAGGTATACGTACTACATGTCGGGGGACTCATAGTCCTAATTAATTCTCTGGAAGACACGAGATCTGGAGCTCGAGGCAGGAGGCCGAGAGGCCCCTCATCCATGTCGACCCCATCATACCATGATATGTGATGCCAATATCCATGCATGACATGCTCCGTGAAATACTCTTGAAGTGCTTCTTTTTATCTATTTTAGGGTGGGTGTTGGACAAATATGGAGCTTTTGGGGAATTCTCCTAAAACTTTTTCAGCTTTTTAGGGATGTATAAAGCACTTCTACCAAATAATTCTATAATAAGTGCTTTTAGCCATTCAAAAAAATACTTTCTGATCTTTTAAAAGCTCAACCTTTTGTTTTTCTTTTTTTCCTAAGAAAAAGCTCAATCTTTTGCCCGACTAGTATGTCTAAGGCTGTAAGAAGGCTCAGCTAATGAGCGGCTTTCAGGTAGATCATGTGTTTAGGGAGGCGAACAGGACTGCAGACTGGGTCGCCTCATTCGTGGCTCGGCATTTCGGAAATTTTTTGTGGACGTCTGCTTCAGATGCTCCTTTTGCTTTGTTGTCTTTTCTTTCTTATGATGTGGCTAGTTGTACTCATGTTAGACTTATATGAATGAGTAGTCGTTTTACCAAAAGGCTGTAAGAGGCTGAGGGGTCTGGCCAAGGATGATATGACCTTATTCCTTTGCCTAGTGTGGATTGTGATTGATTCGTGGCTTTTGGGTTCGGTTTGTGAGTGGGACTTGATTAATGGTTCTAGGAGGCCCATTTTTCAGCGTGTGCCGTAGATTAAATTTAGGGGAAATTAATACCCGACCCTCCAAAGACTCTAGTATAACAATAAATCTCTATTGACTAGTCTCATAACAACAAGTCTAATAATTTTGGTAAGTTTAACTTTCAGTCCTTGAGAGTATTTTTTTGTTTTAAAAAAATGTCGAAGATGCCCCCATTCTTGAGAGTAATTCCTGCTATCCCCCATTACGAAAGAGTGCCGAGGCCGGCGGTGGCTCGGCGACGGAGCCAGTGGAGCGCGGCCGAGACCCTTTTTCCTCTGGATCCTCTCGCGGGCGGTGACAGTGGGGAAGAAGCGCGGATGGAGGGCGAGGGCAAGGAGGTGGCAACGGAGATGAAGTCGCACTTGGCCTGGAGGTTGGAGGTTTGGTAGGCAGCGGCCGAGTGGGCGGAGGCGGAGGAGAGTAGGGCAAAGGTGAGGGAAGCAAGAAGGAAGAGGAGGTTGGGAGTGAGGGGGTGCAGGAGGAGGAGGGTGGCGGCGGCAAGGAGGAGGAAGATTAGGAGTGCGGTGGCGGATTGGAGGGCAGTGAGGCGGTGGATGGGGGAGCGGCCGTCGGCCGCGGCGGGAGATAGGAAGGCGTAATGGGGGAAGAAGAAGGTGAGTTTTGGTTTGGAAAGAAGAAATCAGGTACTTATAAGGGAGGGGTATTTTCGTTCCATAAAAAATAGTTAAAAATGTGCTGAACCGGTTGTTATGAAACTAGTCAACAGGGATTTATTGTTATACTAGTCTTTCGGAGGGTGGGGAATTAATTTCCCCTTAAATTTATGAGATAGTTGGTGTAGGGTCTAGTGTTTTTTATGCAAAAGGAAAGAGATAGGTTTAGATTTTTGAGGATGCACCCCATCCCCTCCTAAGCTTGTGTCTTAGTGTCCTGGGTTTTCATCTCTCAAGGCCTGTGCAAAGGTGATGAGAAAGTATGCGGCCCACTCTGCTGGAAATTTTTGAACTTTTTATTTAAAAAAATTAATTAAAATTTAATTCTTTCTTTTTTAAATAATTCAAAAGTTCTTAAAATTTGATTTTAATAATTCCATGTTAGATAATTAAATGTAAATACTCTTGCATTCATAGATATTCTGTTCCTTGAAATCTAAGTCGGGCTTTAAGGATAGTGGGCTGGTGATCACATGCGTCCATGCTCGGCTTGGCTTGACTAATTGTGTCCTGCACATAGTGACGCAACGTGTATGCGCACTTGTGGCTAGCAAATTTTGCCATGCACTCTAATTTAGCATTACCAAAGCCTTGATTTCAAATTTAAATTCGAATATGCATAATTACATAGAAGTTGAATAAAAATCATAGCAAATTCAAACCCGACCTAATAATATTTCAGGTGTATATTTTGGATCCAACCCTGACTCATTTATCAAGCTAATTTTCTAGACCTGAACCCAAAATTTAGGCTCAGATTCCGATCAAGTAAGTGGGCTATCAGCCCTCGTTACCAAGAGCACCCATATGTATGTATATATATATGTATGTATATATATGTATGTATATATATATATGTATACATATATATATATATGTGTGTGTGTGTGTGTGTGTGTGTATGGGGATTGATAACCTACTCTCTATTATAGTAGGTTATCAATCTACCCATTTTTCTTTGGACAAAAAATACCCTTACTTTTTATAACTCTTAAGGATATTTTATGTCTTTTTATAATCCCATATTAACTCACTCTCTTAACCCCCCAATTAATACTCTCTCATATATATATATATATACAAACATACATACAAACATGCATACATACATACATACATACATATATGTATATACATATACATGTATATATATATGTATGTATCTACATATATGTACATGTGTACACACACACACACACACACACATATAACACACACACACACACACACACACATATATATATATACGCATATATATACTGTACATACATATATATATATATACACATATACATACATATATGTATATACATATATATATACATATATATACATATATATACTGAGGAGAGAGAGAGTATTAATTGGAGGTTGAGAGGATGAATTAATATGGGATTGTAATAAGACATAAAATATCCTTAAGAGTTATAAAAAGTAAGGATATTTTTTGTCTACGGAAAAATGGGTAGATTGATAACCTACCATAACAGAGAGTAGGTTATCAATCCTCTATATGTATATGTATATATATATATATATATATATATATATATATATATATATATATATATATATATATATATATATATATATATATATATATATATATATATATATATATGGGAAGATTTCTAATATGAAAGCTTTGTTGATATTGAGCCTAGTCCACCTCATTTGCATTCTCTATTGCCAGGACTAACGGCATAGAAAGCCACAGGTTATGTCTGGTCTATATCTCATGCCACAACTTCAAAAGAGACTAGAAATAGTTGAATCTATCTAGAAAACAATACAAATTTCATTTAGTTGAAGTATCTCAGTATATCTCATAGTATGTGCATAATCTCCATTGTTGCTGCCGAAAACAAACTGGCTCCAAGCACCGTAGCGAATGATGTGACGACACTGGAGAGCTCGGTGGTTGGCTGTTTTGTTCAGAATTGAGGAAGATGAGCGGTGCTTGATTTTTGCAGCTGAGATCCTCGTCAGATGGCAGCACCCTGATCTGAAACAGCACAAAGTAAGAAATTCCTCTGGCTAGAATGTATCTAACGGGAGACCCTCCGATGCTCCAGTCAGTGTAGTTCTCAGAAAATAGGAGGAAGTATTCTCTCAGATTGTAGGAGTATTCTTCTTTTGCTTGCCTCCCCTTTTTTGTGTATACTAGGTGGAGGAGTTTACCTGCCACTAGAGGATGTGGGCATATGGGTTGACTAGAAGTGACTGGTTTGAGTATGGCTTGGATATTGGGCGTAAATACTTTGTACGAGGACGACATCCTACTTGTCTCATCGGTGGTATCGCGATGATCACTGGATCCCCCAATAAAGATGCAATCAACTATAGAGAGCTCTCAAAAGGTAAGCTCGGCAGTATGGCTCTAGGCCCGCCTAATGACCGCTCCTAATCTGCCACATGTTGGAGTCATGACATGTTTTGATCAATTGGTCCTACTAATGAGATGTAGCTGATTTGAAAGCATATTACTTGCCTCCCACTTCCGCAACCAAGTCGAGCTATCCTATTCGGGCTGCGGAAGTAGATTTTCTAAAATGGACGTTTTAATAACGATTTTCAAGCTGGACATATAGTGCCTTCATTTTTGGGAAAATGAAGATTTTTCAAATCCTGCATTTATGAAGGACGTAGCCTCGCTGTCTTTTTCGAAGTGCTGTAATTATGGGCAAGACATCTGTGAGTTTAATTGGCATCCAGGTCTTGGCAACAATCTGAATGGATCATTTTGAGGCCAACGCCTAAGATACGCGCGTCCGAGGCTAGGTGGAGCATCACCTCAAAAGGGGTTGCAAACCCTCGACAAATAGGTAGGGTTGTTGCCATAACCCATTTACCTTATTCTTTTACTCTTCAGAACCTAGAGAGAAAGAAGGTGGAAAGTTGCAGGTATAACCTGTGGAAAGGGCTATAACATTCTACCTCCTGGCCCTTTATCTATTTATGGGTGAAAGGGTCAGTATTTCTTTATATCTTTGACGATTTCTTAGGATTTTCCAACCTTATGAAGGGAACCTAGGAAGCAAGCCTTGAGCCTTTTTTTCTTTTAGTAGGATGAAGAGCAGAAGTCTATCAACTGGCTTCGTCTGCTGAAGGCTCCACATTTGGCTGAGCTACTTTGGGAGTCAGCCTTGGTCGACGCTGACTTGAGTCCTGCTCCTTTTATCAGTATATTTTTCATCTTATTTGGCTTCTTTTTTGCCGATTATAATATGTTACTAACCTACTTCTCTCCTGTTCTTGCAGCCATGAAGTTCGAGGTGGAAGAACTCTTCCATTACTCGAGGAAGAGAAAATCCGGCGAGGGTAGCTCTTCCTCAAGTAAGAGGAGGAGAAGTGTACTCACAGAGCTGATCATCAGGATCGAGGAGGAGCCCATCAAAGGAGGACCAATGGGGGTGGAGGTGCTCACTATCCTCCCCATTGGTGTACCGCCACCTACTCGGGTGGCCCTTCTCTTCCTGGGATGGCCTCTGTAGCTATTCTGGCTTCATCGGCTATGCTTGAGGCTGTCGATCCTTAATCGACTCTAAAAGTGGGGCTACATTCTTTTGTCGGTTGCACCACCGCCAGGCTGTTGGATGAGACGTTCGAGCCGATCTTCAACCCTCTCGCCGGGAGTACTCTTGCATCAACATCTTCACTCTGGCTAACTTCTCAAAACATGGAGGTAGGGACCTTTGTGCCAAATTGGTCGGTGAAGGTCTTCGATGCAGTATGGCGCCAGGCGATCCCCGCGTGATGTGGGAGATGGTCTAGGGGTTTATGCTCCCTAATGATGAGAGGGAGCTATTGCGGAGATCGCTGGAGAGTATAATTAACTCATCATGCCGCATTACCATCGCGGTAATCAGAGTGGTTCTTCTGTCCATTTGTAGTTTGAGTCAACAATGTTTTTCTTTGCTTCCATAGAGAATGTACTTTGCCCGCATATTTGTTGAGGTCATCCACTCCCATCAACGGAGATTAGAGACCTGCGACTACCTTCTTCGAGAGGCGGAGAGAAGCAGGGCTCGTGCGGAGGCAGAACGGGTAGATACCGAGAAGAGAAGGGAGGAGGCTGAAGCACAGACTTGCTTCCTCACCTCCAAGGCCGAGGGCTCCTAGGAGGAATAGGAGCGGATGGGTATTCAACTGACAGCAAGCCATCAATGAGAAAGAGGCTCGCACGAGGAAGGAGGCTGATGTAGAGATTGCCTGCGTGAGGGATACAATTACTACAGCCGAGCTTCAGACCTTTCAAGTCGAGGAGAGGTTTGCTTGGGCAGAGGATAGAGCTCCCTAGTATGATGAGTGAGCTGACCTCACTACTAAAGAGGTCGTTCGGGCAAAGGATGAAGCATCCCGCGCCAAGGAGAAAGCCTAGCATGTTGTTGTGGATTACAAGGCTTCAACAGAGTTCCACAATAAGATATTGGAGGCTACAAGGGACTCCTTCAAGAAGACGTTTATTATATGCCGAGGAAAAGTCTATAAGGTGGATCCTAAGCTCGACCACAGCTCGATCACCTTCTTGGGTGAATGCTCAAACAAGGAGGCTTTTCTCTGTGGATAAGAGAATGAAACTAAGGAAGAAGAGGAAGAGGCGTAGGAAGAAGAATAGAGGAGAGACGAGTGATTGTATTTTCCATTGATGGGCTCTCTTTTCCTTCTCTATTCTTTTTTTTAGCTAGGCCATGAGCCATTGCTTTTTTACTTCTCTTCTTTCTTCTAATGAATGGAATAAAAGCCCGCTCATCTTTTTACTCATTTGATGGATCGATTTGAACCAATGTACTTTTTTGTCTGAAGGACTGTTCAATCAAGCACAGGGCTACTCAGTGGCTTTGCCATTATGCCCTTTGCTTCTCGAAATGGTTATCGAGGTTGCTTCCTTAGTGATATAGTGGTTCTTACTTGGCAATTATCGTGGGCCAGGATCCAATCATGCACATGAAAAGTTGTGCGCTGTCTTATTAACATGTGGCCAAAGTTCGATGTACCTCAATAAGGCTCAATCTCCGTTGAGGCGATGTTCTCAAATGCTGCCGGGGCGGGTAAGGGCTCCTAGGGAGTCCTATAATTAAATGTAGCTCGACGGAGAGTTTGACATGCATCCTTTAATCAGAGCTTAGGCAGTTCGATTCCCATGGTGGATCTTTGACTATAAATGGAACGAGATTTGCGTTTCAATTTCGTGCTGGGGAAAGTACTCTGCCATATGCCCACACCCAACTTTGGAGAGGCTGTAGTTTAGGTTCGAAGGAGTTTTCCACCAGTGGCCAGCGAAGATGGAGGCAGAGTTGAGAGTGGGGGTGACCTGGGGTACGGAGGCACCTCATAAGCTTGTTGGGTCAACAACAAGATTGAAAGGCATGTCTCTATGCGCCATGGATGATGAGGGCAAAGCTGCTTCTTCCTCAAGACACGAGTCTTCTATCATCACAAGACTTGAAGAGGTTAGGTCGCTGGAGGGCTTCGATCAGTGACCATCATGTTGTTCTCCGAGAAAGCTATGATCGAAAGCAGCTGTTGGATTCCTTCTGGATGTTGTAGTTTGCAGAAAGCCTGGTTGCCTTCTGATTACCCATGTTCTTGCATAGTAACCTAGTTTTTGATTGTGTAAATATATATCCTGTTGGCTTATAGCCGCCACTGTGATTGAAACAATGAATAAAGATTATCTTTTCCACTTCGTCCTCTTTTTTATTTCCGTCCCTCTTTGCAATTACAGTGCTTTCGTGTTTAGTGACTGCGCCCACTATTAAATGGCTCTCAGCCACCTTGGTGCACTGACCTATCAATGAGGACATCAAGCTGGTTATATGGGAGGTCAATTGTAGGACCGACACTATGATTTTAACAACTTCTCTAAGCTTCTCCCATCTTTGGCCTTTGATGCAAGGGCTGGCATTCTACTTGGGCCATTTTTGACCTGAAGAGATCGGTTGGTACTTCAAGCTTTTCGCATGAGGGCCAGTCTTCTCCTTGGACTATTTTTGATTTAAAGAGGTCAGTTGGCACACCAAACCTTCAGCATAGGGGCTAGTTTTCTGCTTGGGTCGTTTTTGACCTAGAGAGATCGGTTGGCACATTAAGCCTTTGTTATAAGGACCAACTTTCTTGCAGAGAGGCGAAGTAAGTGATTTTATTAGATAATTTTGGCTTACATGGTCACTCCATTGGGCTTTAGTGATAATACATTTGGAGGTTGGCTAAATTCCATGTTTGAGGGATAGCCATCCCATCCAAATTTTCGAGGCGATAAGCTCCAGGTCTAACAACTCTAGATATTTTGTATGGCCCCTCCCAATTAGGTGAGAGTTTATCTTATTTAGTTGGTTGGAGAGTTCGGCCCTTCTTAGTACTAGATCTCTAGGTCGAAAGAGCTCAACTTTCACTCGAAAATTGTAATATCAAGCCACTTGATGCTAGTAGGTGGCCATGCGAATTTGAGCTCACTTCCAGGTTCCCTCTAGCAGATCAAGGTTGGCTCATAGATACTCAGAGTTTCTCAGCTCTTCTAAAAAGTTTATCGGGATGACTGCCTCGGCTCCATATGTGAGAGCCAAAGGTGTTTCTCCTGTCGAGGTTTGAGGTGTAGTTTGGTTTGCCTTGTAAAGCTCGTTAGCCTAGAGTCCTTTAACCTTGTCCAATTGCATCTTCAGGTCCTGCAAAATTGTCCAATTAGTCATTTCGGCCTCTCCATTCGACTGGAGATGTTCCACCGATGTGAGGTGGTGCTTGATATGTAAATCAGCACAGAATGTTTTGAAGAGAGTATTGTCGAATTGCATTGACAGTGATGATAGCATGGGGAAGACCAAAACAGCAAGTAATTTGCCTCCACACGAAGCCCTGAACCTTTTCTTCGGTGATGTGAGCTAGGGGCTCAGCCTCGACCCACTTGGTGAAGTAGTCGATGGCCACTATCAAGAATTTTTTTTGTTCAGCTGCTTGAGGGAATGGTCCTAATATTTCGATCCTCCACAGCGCAAATGACCAAGGTGCACCGATTGGGGAAAGGGGCACGACTGGTTGTCACTACACATCGGTCTATCTCTGGGATCGATTACACTTTCTCACGAAGTTTGTAGCATCCTTTTGAATGCTTAGCCATGAGGTAGAATCTTGTGGGTCAACATTCTGCTGCCTAGGTGGCTTCCACAGACTCCTTCATGAACTTCGCGCAATGCATAATCGGCTTCGTTGGGGCGGAGACACTGAAGAAAGGGAAGAGTGAATGACCTTTTGTAGAGTTTTTGCTCCAACAGGATATATCATGTGGCTTGATTCTTTAGCTGCTGTGCTTCTTACAGCTCATGCGGGAGTTTGTCATCTCATAGGTAATCCACGATTACATCCATCTAGCTAGGTTTGAGCTTATCTTGCCTCACCCATCTTCTTAAAGTCATGAGTTAAGAGGGCGACCAAATGTGAAAACTTCACAAGGCTTCCCATGGGGATTGGTAGCCTTCCTTGGGTCACCTTGACTCCGCTTGTTGTTTGACTTTTAGCTGGGTGCACCCCTAGTTAACTCTTGCCGAGTCGCTATGGCCTTCTCAGATGTACTTGTCTGCCCAAGCCAGTAGCTCAGCATAGTCTCTCAAAAGCTATTTCTCTAAAGAAAAAAGGAATCAAGAGGTTTTAAGTCTACTACTCAAGGCAGACATTAAGGCTAAATGATTAAGATCGTGTACTTTCAGAGTGGCCGCATTAAAGCAGCTCACACAGTCTCGCAAGGACTTGTCACTTCACTGCTTGATGATGAAAACAACATCTGAACTCTTTGTTGGCCTCTTGTTACTCATGAAGTGGGCAGCGAACATCCAATCGAGCTTCTTGAATGAATGGACCAAGCCCATCTGTAGCCCGGTGTGCCACAACTGAGCTATCTTGCGAAGGGGTAGCTAGAAAAGCTCTGCATAGCACTGCATCAGAGGCACCTTGGAGCATTACGAGAGCTTTGAAGCTCTCTATATGATTTAGAGGATTCAAGGGTCGTATATGTCTCCAACTATGACATCTTGAAATAGGGGGGCAAGGTGAAACAGGATCCCCCATTATATTCATCGAGAACGAGGGTTGGCGAACTCCACGTCTTGGCCTTGACTAGGCTAGCTGGTTCCGATGCAGGTGTTCGAGGTGCTAGCACATCTCCTTGCTTGTGATCAAAGCTAGCCTCCCTCCTGGAGACCCTGTCAGGTCTATGGGAGGAGGAATGGTTGGTAGCCGAGTCTTCCCAAGAGAAGAAGTCAGTGAATCAAGACGAGTCCTCCTGCACATGACTCCATGGCTTGTCGTAGGGGCTGCGTGTAGCCTTGTTGGAGCTGTGGTGATGAGAAGGTTAGTTAGAAGGTACTTGCTCCCCACTCTAAGGTGAGAAACATTAACTCGAGTCATCTAGGCCCTCTTGATTATCCTACTTGGGGGCCTCTTGCTGCTATGGCCACTGGGGGGGCGGCCAGCTGCTACATGTGTCAGAATGCAGTAGTCGGGCCTGAACTTGTTGAAGGAGTGCTTGAATTGTTCAGAGACCACCATCGAAGCCGTTTTATGGCTCAAGCAGAGGTGGAGCCCTCTATAGGCTCTATAAAGAGCCGCCCTCTTGCATGTTCGGCTAGAAAGTAATAGGTGCTAGCCGAGCCCTTAGTGATGGAGCAACAAAACCTCCTAAGGTGGTATGTGCAAATCCTCTAATGCTAATTTATTGCCGCCAAAAACTAACTGGCCCCAGGCACTGTGGCAAAAGATGTAATGATGCTAAGAGCTCGATGGTTGATTGCTTTGGTCAGGATTAGGAAAGACGAGCAATGCTCGATCTTTGTGGCTGAGATCCTCGTCGGATGGTAGTACCCTGACCTGAAACAACATAAAGCAAGAAAGTCCTCCGGCTGGAATGTATCAGGTGGGAAACCCTCCAATGCCTAAGTTAGTGTAGTTTTTAGAGAAAAGGAGGAGGTAGTCTCTCAAGTTGTAAGAGTGTTCTTCTTTTACTTACTTTTCCTTTTTTGTGTATACCGGGCAAAGGAGTTTACCTGCCACTAGAGGATGTGGGTACGTGGGTCAACCAAAAGTGACTGATTTGAGTACGGCCTGGATATCGGGTGTGAAGGATTCGCACGCAGACGACATCCCGCATGTCACATCGGTGGTATCGCAATGATCATTGGGTCCTTTTGTAAGGATGCGGCCAACCATAAAGAGCTCCCAATAGGTAAGCTCGGAGGTATAGCGCTAGGCCCGCCCAGTGATGAGAGTACAAAAGTAAAATTTTTGTATTATCTTAATTAGTATTATAGCTAATCTTTATTAATAAAATTAATTAATTAATGTTTTATTTGCGTCTGAGTACAAGTAATTCAAAAGACCCAATAACACTGGGTTTGAGCCCAATGCTTGGCGTTCCGAGCTCAACAAATTCTTAGCATCTTCAACCGTCCGTGTGGCTCTCCAAGCATCATGGCATCTCATCCAAGGGACCTAAACCAAACCCAAGGGACCTAAGCCAAACCGGCTCGTCATTCCAAGCGGCATCTCATCAGCATCCTTCCGTCTCCCCTGTTTCTTCCCAGCTCATCCAAGCATGAAGCGTGCGACGGAAGAGGAGGAGGCCAGCAGCCATCGGGAGGAGAAGAGTCCCAAGCCGAGTCCTCCACTTCTTTTCCAGCAGCAGAAGCGTCACAACAACCGGATCATCTCCGAAGCCAAACCGTCCCTACATCCCTTCTCGGCAACTCCCTATCCATTCGAGCACGCATCCGTGAGGAGCTTCCCAGCGTTCGACATCTCCAAGCATTTCTTCCCAGCGTTTTCCAACCGTCCGTGGCAGCATGCAATCGCATTGAGTGAATAAATTCCAGCCGAGGAGTCTTCTCAAACACCTCAACGGCCATCCACGTCTTCATCTTCTTCCAAGCGTTTCAGCCGCGTCCCTGATCCGTTTTCCCAGCCGTATCTATAAAAGGGGGGAAACCAGGGAACCAGGGGAGAGCAGTCTGAGAGAAGGCAGCCGGCCGGATCCATCCAATTGGTAGCAGCTTCCGGTAGAGGGATCAAGGAGGAGGAGGACACGGAGCGAGGGACGGAAGAAGGAAACCAGTGGTCTCCCAAACAACTGCAGTCCTTCTTCCGATTTTTCTCAGCCGGGCAAGAGAAGGAGGAGAAGCATCGGGAGGAGAAAAGAAAAAGAAAAGAAAGAAAACAGAGCATTCTGTTTTCTTAAGAGAAGAAAGAAAAAAAAAGAGATTTATGTTTTATTTTATTTATTCTATGCTAATCCCTTTTATAAAATTGCTTGCATCTCATATGGATAGCTAAATCTTTTTAAGCTAAGGCTAGAAAAAAGCCTAGCATTTTCTTCATGTATTTTCTTTAATCATCAATTGGATTTTAATGTTTTTTATTTGATTTATGGTGCAGTAGATTGATAGAAAATATTTCAAACTTATATATTTTCTTTGATTTGTTATTTCCCCCGAGTATAACAGATGCTTAGAAATCCCTGTAGTTTAAAATAGAATTACTGTAATGCTGCCCATAAAACTAAATCTATTTTATTATGATTAATAGATGATTTTAAGAAAAGCATGATTAAGTGCTAGGCTGAATCCTAATGCCTTAGTTATATTTTTGTCAATCTGAATATTATTTAGCCTTTACTTTTTGTTCACTGTCAAATCCCTGTGGATTCGATCTCGGACTCACCGAGAATATTACTTTGCTACACCCTATACTTGGGGTATTCTACATTTAATTTTCCTTTTTAAAAGAACAAGATTAAAGACGTAGCAAGTTTTTGGCGCCGTTGCCGGGGATTTGCAATGTGCGAACGAGAACAAGGCTGCAAATTTTAATTTTTAATTTCTAGTTCTTCAATTTTTCTTTATTTTTAACACGGCTGAAATTTCAAATCTTTACAGATTCAAGGACGACAAAAAGCGGGACCAGTAACGAGAAAGATCAAGATCAAATTTTTGGATTCCCGGAGTGAACGAACTCCGGCCGTGAGTATTTAAATTAATTTTCCTGTTTTGTTCATACTAGTTCTATTTTTCCTAGATTAGAATTTTACTCTTGTTTAAAAAAAATTATTATTTAAAAAAATATTAATTAAAATAATAAAATAATAAAAAAATAAATAAATAAAAAGAAAAAAATTTTAGCTAGTTTGCTTGATCAACTATTCAAATACAATTTAATGTCATGACATAAAATGTTAAAAATCTTCTTGATTGTTGTATATAGTATAAAGCATTTGTATAAAACATTCTAAGGGCTGAACCCATTAACAAGATAAGGTCGGAATTTCATCACTCGTCCTTAGCCCAAAAATCATCCCAGTGCATAAATATCCTAAGCCTAATTAAAATCAACTAGACGTTGGCCCCTAAGGATATTCGAGCTCAATAGGACGAAGACCACTGAAAGTTGCACCAATTTCGCTCTATGACCTCAGTCGATGTCTAGGCAAGCTTTGTTCCTCTAAGTGATTGAAGGAAGACAGTTTCTGTTCGAGGAAAGTGGGTTTTAAGTGGGACCTTTGCTATACGCATCGTGACCCCTCCACTTACCTGAGAGCTTACCTGGTCGACTAGGTTATTAGACCGGATTGGAGGCTTAAGTGTACTCTTCAAACCAGTTAGGAGCTGTCTAGAAATTTTTAGGAAAACATTAGAAATAAGGGTGCTATGCTTTGATACTGTTTGATTGTGAATAATTTTAGTAGCAGGGTGTTAATATTCATAGCTTTAGGTAATATTCATACTCATCCAAAACTCTAAATATATATATATATATATATATACAAAATAAATAAATAAATAAATAAATAATAATAATAATTAAAGAAAAATCCCTGTAAAAAAAAGTTGACTGGTTAATTGGTCAGTATATGCGGTTGTGGCAAAGGGATAAAACGAAAAGATTATTCCGAGTTGAATCTAGGGATAAAAGTTCAAATAATCAAATGGAAGATAATGGTAGTAATCAGGGAGATAATGAATTTCAAGATGACTTACCTATTAGAACGCTTCGTGATTATCTACAACCCACTAGGACCAGTACCCCATCTTGTATGGTTATTCCTACTGCTGCGGGAGCTTTTGACATGAAACCAGGAATAATCCAATTACTCCCAAAGTTTCACGGACTTGATTCTGAAAGTCCCTATTTGCACCTAAAAGAATTTGATGAAGTGTGTTCAACACTTCATTTCAATGATGTCACTGAAGAGGTAGTTAAGCTTAAGTTATTTCCTTTTTCTTTAAAGGAAAAAAGCTAAGTCATGGTTACACTCCTTAAGGCCTAGGACCATAGCCACCTGGCAAGAAATGACAAGAGAATTTTTAAAGAAATTCTTTCCAACACATAAAACAAACACACTTAGAAGAAATATCATGAACTTCGCATAAAAAGATGGAGAAATATTTTTTCAGTGTTGGGAAAGATTTAAGGACCTTCTGCTTGCTTGCCCACATCATGGATATGAAATTTGGAGGGTCATTAGTTTCTTTTATGATGGTTTGTCCTCAAATATGAGACAATTTGTAGAAATGATGTGTAACGGAGAATTCATGAGTAAGGAACCAAATGAAGCCTGGGATTATTTTGATCTTTTAGCAGAAAATGCACAAGCTTGGGATACAACAGATAAAAATGAAAAATCTAAAATAGCACCTAATGCAAAAGGAGGAATATATCTTATTAAAGATGATAATGATGTCAATGTAAAAATTGCTAATCTGATTAGGAAGGTTGAAGCCATGGAATTAAGCAAAGCCAATATAGGAAAAGCACAAACTATTGTTGAAAGTATATGTGGAATTTGCGAGAGTAATGCACATGTGACCAAGGATTGTCCTACAATCCCTGCTTTTCAAGAAGTGTTGCATGATCAAGCAAATTTCATCAATACTTATAAAAGACCATTTTCAGAAACATATAATCCTAATTGGCGAAACCATCCTAACTTTAGCTGGAGACATGGACCCACTGCCAATGAATCTCAAGAAAATTCTGTTCCTACTCCTTATGTGCCACCACATAGGAAATCCCTTGAAGATACTTTGCAAACCTTCATGCAAGGGCAGACTCAAATAAATCAGAATACAATGCAATTACTCCAAGAACTTAAAAATTCTGTAGGTAGAATTGAGGCTCAACTCAATGTTAGGAAAAAAGGGACATTTCTAGCCCAACCTCAATCTAACCCAAAGGGTCAACATGAGGTCCATGAAGCAAGTTCATCCCAACAAAAATTTGAACAAGTTAAGTCTATCACAACCCTTCGTAGTGGAAAAATAATTAACAAAGAAATTCCGACAAAAGATGACAAACCTGAAAAATCTATTGAAAAGAAGGATGAAGATGATAATGAACAAAATGATTCAATACCCCATCACAAGATAGTTGCTCCATTTCCTCAGCGCTTGCTTGCAGCTAAAAAGGGAATACCTGACCAAGAAATTATGGATATCCTTAAACAAGTAAAGATTAACATTCCTTTATTAGATGCCATTAAGCAGATCCCATCTTATGCCAAATTTTTAAAAGATCTTTGTACCATAAAGCGAAAGCTTTATGTACAAAAGAAAGCTTTTCTAACTGAACAGGTGAGTGCTATTCTCAAACACAACACCCCACCTAAGTATAAAGATCCTGGTTGTCCTACCATATCTTGTATCATAGGAAACTTCAGGATACAACGAGCCCTTCTTGATTTAGAAGCAAGTGTTAACTTACTGCCCTATTCAGTTTATGAACAGTTAGGACTTGGTGAATTAAAACCCACCAAGGTTACTCTCCAACTTGCCGATCGATCTATAAAGATACCAAGAGGAGTAGTCGAGGATGTACTTGTCCAAATTGATAAATTCTACTTTTCAGTCGACTTCATAGTATTAGATACCCAGCCTGTCATGAACTGTACCACTCCAATACCTGTCATTCTAGGCCGCCCATTTCTAGCTACTTCTAATGCTTTGATCAACTGTCGAAATGGAATAATGAAAATGTCATTCGGGAATATGACTATAGATTTTAATATATTTAACATATGCAAACAACCCGATAACGACAATGAAAATGATGAAATTCATGGAGTTAATTTGATCGACTCCATTGTAGAAGATGCTCTTGTCCCATCTCTTTCTTCTGATCCTTTAGAAACATGCCTAACTCATTTTGGACATACAGAGATAAACCAAAACTTTAGAGAAATCAGTGCTATATTAGATTCAGCTCCTTTGTTGGATACAGATAGGTGAAAATCTCATTTTGAAGAATTACCTCCATACAACAATAGTCCTCTACCATCTAGTGTTCAAGCACCTAAACTTGAGCTAAAGCCTTTACCATCTGAGCTCAAGTACGCATACCTTGGTCAAGAAGAGACTTTTCCTGTGATCATATCATCCCAACTCGAACAAAGTCAAGAACTAAAATTATTAGAAATTCTCAAAGAGCATAAGGGAGCAATAGGGTGGACAATTGCTGATATCAAGGGAATTAGTCCCTCAATTTGCACTCATAGAATCCACTTAGAAGCTGATGCCAAACCTTCTTGTCAACCTCAACGTCGATTGAACCCAAACATGAAGGATGTGGTTAGGACAGAAGTTCTGAAACTTCTGGATGCGGGTATGATCTACCCAATTTCAGATAGTAAATGGGTAAGTCCAACCCAGGTGGTCCCAAAAAAATCTGGTGTTATTGTAGTCAAAAATGCCAACAATGAATTAGTTCCAACTAGGGTCCCCACTAGTTGGCATGTATGCATTGACTATAGAAAACTTAATTCTGTCACTAGGAAGGATCACTTTCCTTTACCTTTTATTGATCAAATCTTAGAAAGGTTGGCAGGTCATAAATTTTATTGCTTCCTAGATGGCTATTCAGGTTACAACCAAATTGCAATTGATCCTGAAGATCAGGAAAAGACCACTTTCACATGTCCTTTTGGCACATTTGCTTACAAGAGAATGCCTTTTGGATTATGTAATGCTCCTGCAACCTTCCAAAGATGCATGCTCAGTATTTTCTCTGACATGGTTGAGCGTTTTTTGGAAGTCTTCATGGATGATTTTTCGATTTTCGGCTCCTCTTTTGAAAACTGTGTGAACCATTTAAGGCTAGTCTTAATTCGGTGTGAGGAGAAGAATCTAATCTTAAACTGGAAAAAGTGCCATTTCATGGTAACTAGGGGAATTGTTCTCGGGCATGTCATTTCATCTGAAGGAATTGAAGTAGACAAGGCTAAAATTGACTTAATTGCTAATTTACCCAACCCAAAAACTATCAAAGATATACGCTCATTTTTGGGTCATGCAGGATTTTATAGGAGATTCATTAAAGATTTTAGCTCAATATCTAAACCCTTATGTAATCTCCTTCAAAAGGAAACCCAATTTGTGTGGTCTGAAGAATGTCAAAGAGCTTTTGATAAACTTAAAAGCTTGCTGACCTCTGCTCCCATCATGCAACCACCTGACTGGTCGCTTCCTTTTGAAATTATGTGTGATGCTAGTGAATATGCAGTTGGGGTAGTTCTAGGGCAAAGAAAAGAAAGGAAGCCTTATGTTATCTACTATGCAAGTAAGACTTTAAATAGTGCACAAAAGAATTACACCACTACGGAAAAGGAACTACTTGCCGTAGTATTTGCCCTAGACAAATTTAGGTCTTACTTGATTGGATCCAAAATCATTATCTACACTGACCACGCTGCCCTTAAGTACCTTCTTTCAGAAAAGGATGCTAAGGCACGTTTGCTTAGGTGGATCCTTCTGCTTCAAGAATTTTTTCTGGAAATAAGAGATAAAAAGGGGGTAGAGAACGTAGTAGCTGATCACTTGTCCCGTCTCACTCTTCCAGATTCCATAGACAATTCACCCATAAGAGACACTTTCCCTGATGAGCAACTCTTTGAGATCCAGTCGTCACCCTGGTTTGCAGACATTGCAAATTTTCTTGTCACGGGTGAACTCCCGATTCATTGGAATAAACAGGACAAAAGAAAATTTCTGACCGAAATAAAAAATTTCTTCTGGGATGATCCTTATCTTTTCAAATACTGCCCAGACCAAATTATTAGGAGATGTGTACCTAATGACGAATTTAGTAGTGTCATTTCCTTTTGTCATTCTGAAGCTTGCGGTGGTCATTTCTCTGCTAAGAAAACAGCTGCAAAAATTTTACAGTACGGTTTTTATTGGCCCACCTTGTTCAAAGATTCCCATAACTTTTGCAAAGCTTGCGAGAAAAGTTAGGTGGGATAACTCGTAGGAATATGATGCCCCTCAACCCAATTTTAATTATCGAAATATTTGATTGTTGGGGAATAGATTTTATGGGTCCATTTCCTCCTTCATTCGGCAATTTGTACATCTTAGTAGCTGTAGATTATGTCTCCAAATGGATTGAGGCAATTCCTTGCAAACACAATGACCATAAAACTATTTTAAAATTTTTAAAAGAAAATATTCTTTCCAGATTTGGAACGCCTCGAGCCATCATCAGTGATGGGGGTTCACACTTCTGTAATAAGCCTTTTGAGGCTTTAATGCAAAAATATGGGATCACCCATAAAATCGCCACCCCTTATCATCCACAAACAAGTGGACAAGTTGAAGTATCCAATCGATCAATTAAGAATATTCTAGAAAAAACGGTTAACCCAAATCGCAAAGATTGGTCTTTGCATTTAACTGATGCACTTTGGGCTTATCGTACTGCTTTTAAAGGCCCGATTGGTATGTCTCCGTACCGTCTTATTTTTGGTAAACCGTGTCACTTGCCTGTGGAATTGGAGCATAAAGCCTACTGGGCTATTAAGAAATTTAATTTTGATATGGATAAGGCTAGTTCACTACGCAAACTTCAACTTAATGAACTAGAAGAAATCAGGAATGAAGCATATGAGAATGCTCGAATTTATAAGAACAAAATGAAAGTCTTTCATGATAGAAATATTATAAGGAAAACATTTGAGCCTTTCCAGAAAGTTCTATTGTATAATTCAAGACTTCATTTATTTTCAGAAAAATTGAGATCTAGGTGGACCAGCCCGTTTATAGTTAAAACTGTTTATCCGTATGGAACTGTTGAGATAGAGAATCCAAACACCGGTAATATTTTTAAAGTGAATGGCCAACGTTTGAAGTTATTTTTAGACAACTTTATCCCAGAGGTTGAATCGACTAATCTGGGAGATCCTGTTTATCAGGATTGATCTCTATATCTGCTATAGATCCTCTGTTTGTATCATAATTTGTCTTTCTTTTATTTTATGTTAATATGACAATTGGAGAGCAACAACAGTATGCAATCATTCTATCAGGTAAATTCTCACCTTCAGCCTTATTATCCTTCATACAATCATTAATGCCATATTTTATGCATTCATGTTGCAACATTGGGGACAATGTTGAAATTAAGTTGGGGGGGAGAGATTACTGTATTTTTCTATATATCATACCAATTGTCATATCATTTCAAAAAAAAAAATCTATTAAAAAAATAATATATATATATAATAATAATAATAGTAATAATAATAACAAAAATATATTTTGTTGCATTTAATTACCACTTTAATTTTCTAAGCAAATAAACATGTGCAGCTATTAAGACAAGGAGCACATTATGACTTATTAGAGACCTAATATTAGATCCCCACATAAGTATTCAATGACAATAGGAAGGCTTCAGGAGTTCACTTGTGTTACCTATTTGTTTGTTGACCTTATTCGCAAGAGAAGTACGAGTGTCCTTGTCCTAAAGTTCATTATTTGGTTTTCACATAAAGATAGAGTTTGAAATTCCTGGCTAGATCACCTGGGTGCCTTATGTTCTGACCTTGGTTGACCTATAGTCACAGTACAGTCACGTTACATAAATAAATAAATAAATAAAAGAAATAAGTGACTAGTCTGGCCTCGTGGCGTAGTCTGGTTCGAGTAATTAAGTCCGAGGGGTGTTTCACCTAATGCCTTGAGCCAACTGGATCAAGAGTCATTGACCCAAAGCTCGTTACATGGACCTTACTAGAGCCTAATGGAGTTGGACTGTTGTAGTCACTGTGCGGAAAAAAAAAAGAAGAAAAAAAAATAATATTTTAAACATGAGTAAGTTAGTTAAACTTAATCCAAGTGATATGTGGATGACTGGTTTGACTCCATTGTTTTAGAACTCTGTGTACCTGGAATGTCTAGTTGGGATTGATAGCTTCATTTTTATATGCGAACCATTCTGGACAATTAACATGTGATATTCGGAAAATTTAGTGGGTCGGGTTCTAACAAATGGTAGTTAACACTTGTGAATTTGAGTAGTGCACCTAAAACTCAAGGGGTACCTAATTGTGGTGGAGGTATAGGTATTCTGAAACGTGACATTTACATTTGCCTTAAGGGTTGCTATGTCTTAGAGTATTTTTTAAAAATGATGTTTGTGGGTATCATCACTGCAAACCCTCACGAGACAACACTCATCCACTAGAGTAACCTAGGGGTTTAACGGCTTGTTGCACATGCTAAGTGCAATCGTAATGCTCTACGAAAGTGAGTATTTATTTTAATTCATGCATATTGATATATATTAATAAAATAAACAATACTTTTGCACCCTCATTTTATCATTTTCATACTAAATTGCTAGAGACTAGCAATAAGCTAGTTGGGGGGTGTGATGAGAGTACAAAAGTAAAATTTTTGTATTATCTTAATTAGTATTATAGCTAATCTTTATTAATAAAATTAATTAATTAATGTTTTATTTGTGTCTGAGTACAAGTAATTCAAAAGACCCAATAACGCTGGGTTTGAGCCCAATGCTTGGCGTTCCGAGCTCAACAAATTCTTAGCATCTTCAACCGTCCGTGTGGCTCTCCAAGCATCATGGCATCTCATCCAAGGGACCTAAACCAAACCCAAGGGACCTAAGCCAAACCGGCTCGTCATTCCAAGCAGCATCTCATCAGCGTCCTTCCGTCTCCCCTGTTTCTTCCCAGCTCATCCAAGCGTGGAGCGTGCGACGGAAGAGGAGAAGGCCAGCAGCCATCGGGAGGAGAAGAGTCCCAAGCCGAGTCCTCCACTTCTTTTCCAGCAGCAGAAGCGTCACAACAACCGGATCATCTCCGAAGCCAAACCGTCCCTACATCCCTTCTCGGCAACTCCCCATCCGTTCAAGCGCGCATCCGTGAGGAGCTTTCCAGCGTTCGACATCTCCAAGCATTTCTTCCCAGCGTTTTCCAACCGTCCGTGGCAGCATGCAATCGCATTGAGTGAATAAATTCCAGCCGAGGAGTCTTCTCAAACACCTCAACGGCCATCCACGTCTTCATCTTCTTCCAAGCGTTTCAGCCGCGTCCCTGATCCGTTTTCCCAGCCGTATCTATAAAAGGGGGGGAACCAGGGAACCAGGGGAGAGCAGTCCGAGAGAAGGCAGCCGGCCGGATCCATCCAATTGGTAGCAGCTTCCGGTAGAGGGATCAAGGAGGAGGAGGACACGGAGCGAGGGATGGAAGAAGGAAACCAGTGGTCTCCCAAACAACCGCAGTCCTTCTTCCGATTTTTCTCAGCCGGGCAAGAGAAGGAGGAGAAGCATCGGGAGGAGAAAAGAAAAAGAAAAGAAAGAAAACAGAGCACTCTGTTTTCTTAAGAGAAGAAAGAAAAAAAAAGGGATTTATGTTTTATTTTATTTATTCTATGCTAATCCCTTTTATAAAATTGCTTGCATCTCATATGGATAACTAAATCTTTTTAAGCTAAGGCTAGGGAAAAGCCTAGCATTTTCTTCATGTATTTCCTTTAATCATCAATTGGATTTTAATGTTTTTGATTTGATTTATGGTGCAGTAGATTGATAGAAAATATTTCAAACTTATATATTTTCTTTGATTTGTTATTTCCCCCGGGTATAACAGATGCTTAGAAATCCCTGTAGTTTAAAATAGAATTACTGTAATGCTGCCCATAAAACTAAATCTATTTTATTATGATTAATAGATGATTTCAAGAAAAGCATGATTAAGTGCTAGGCTGAATCCTAATGCCTTAGTTATATTTTTGTCAATCTGAATATTATTTAGCCTTTAGTTTTTGTTCACTGTCAAATCTCTGTGGATTCGATCTCGGACTCACCGAGAATATTACTTTGCTACACCCTATACTTGGGGTATTCTACATTTAATTTTCCTTTTTAAAAGAGCAAGATTAAAGACGTAGCACCCAGTGACTGCTGCTAATTCACCACGGGTTGGAGTCGTGACATGTTTTGATTGGTTTGTCCTTTTGGTGAGCTGTAGCCCATTTGGAGGCATATCATCCGCATTTATATTCTTTGCATGTATGCACTTAGCTATTCATGATTCTTTTACTTATATAGTTTATACATCGACAATTTATTCCAAGTAAATGAAGTTAGTGGTTAAATTGGTTCAGTGAAGATAGATACATAAAGATATACATTACCAATAATTTATTTCTACAAAAGGCATAGAAATGGGTACTTATATTACACATCTAAGCACCCTTTAGGAAGGAAGTTTATAATAATTATCAAAAACTAATAGATCACTGCTTCAATAAAAGAGTGGTAATGGGAACCGCTTCCTCTGTATTCTCCACACCTTCTACTTGTGCAGGACTTTATTGCTTGCAACCAACAGTTGATGGTAACTAAGACTCCACTTTCTAGCAAATGTCATACATAACGCTCCATCCACCACTGAATTGGGTTTAGTCCCTTATTCTCCATCCCAGCACAGAATGGGAGCTTGGTGACTGGTTAATTTATGTTTCAAATTCTGGGCCTAGTGGATTGATATCCAGAGAAAAATGAGGAAAAGAATAACTGAAATAAGACAATTAAAGAATGATAAATAAGAGATAAGAATAATAGCATTCCAATTTGAAAGTTGTACTGCTCTTAAATTCTCTTAATTCTTTTTGGGTAAAGAATATATTTTTTGACTGATTGTATTTCATAATTTTTATTGTTGGGACAAGGCTTAAATGGTTACTTTTATAAAAAAAAAGGTAATTAGTTTTAATCAAACTTCTTTATATAAGACAACTTTCCATGAAGAGAACTGCCATAAATTATTTCTAGCATAAAACTATTGTTTATGCATGTCTCTTTTTTTTCAAGAAAAAAAAACAAAGATAAAAGCATCTTAAATCAATTTTTTTTTCATAAATTGCAGCTGAAAAAAAAAAGTAAATATAACTAATGGTATATAATACTATTTAAACGGGCATAAGCCACAACCAACTTGATCTTCATGCAGTCAGTCCTCTTTGGTAACTTTCCTCATGTTAAAACCATGCGCTAGATAGTAGCAATTTCGGTTGTAGGTAGAAAGGGTGCTAGGTTCGTGACTAAAAGTACTAACTCTAAACTCATTGCTGCTGCAGATAGTCAGATTTATAGTACCTCTATTTTTGAAGCTGAGTTGAGAGCAGCTTGGGCTGGAATAACTATATGAAACTCATTTTAAGGGCTAACTCTATCCACTATGAGGGTTCCATCTTGAGAGTGACTCAGCCACAATAATTGGTTGGATTTAGAGATAATTTGGGGTAGTAGACGGACACCCCTCTACTTCAGGATATTTGGCGATTGGTGAGAGATTGCATCACTTTTCGGTCCAATCATATCTACCATGAGGCTAATAGAGTTGTGACGGAGCATCTTGGTGATGTACTATGGATCGATTATGCGACACTAGGATATGCTCTCTGGTTCAATAGTTGAAATGGAGCCACCCAAATTATGCATTAGAACAAACTGATCCACAGAAGGAAAATTCAAGAAGTGGTGCAAAACAATGCGGTGGACAGGATGTCTTTTAAGACCAAAACCTGAAGGTAAATTTGAAAAACTTAATGGGAGACAAATTATCAAATACGTGTTCCATGATAAGCTATTGTCTCGCATATTGTCACGTTTATGATGTGATGCTTGTCCACAATTGGCCGTCGGCAGTGGACTGGTCTGCCAAAACCATGAGGCAAATCTAGAAGGCAGGATTCTTTCAACCTTAGAGTCGTTCCCTTCATTGCTGCAGAAAGTGACATTTGATAAAAGGATGTGCCCCCTAGGAGGAAGAGGAGGATGGACATGTGAGAGCCATTTTAGGTATATAAGTGTGGTTTGTCCTACCTAGGGTTGCACTTGAATTTATTCTTATAAATAATATGTATATATATATATTTATATTATTATATATATTAAATTATAGAGGTTTTGCAGGGGATAGTTCTCTAAGTAGGATCCCCTTTTGAAGGAATATAAGTCGAAAAAATAATAAAAATATTTTTAATGGAACGTCTTTCACAATTTTCAGAAAGGCGGGTCTTTAATAGACTAAAAGATAAGTAATTCGACTTATTCACCTACAGATCATTAATGTTTGAAATCCATATTATGCAAGAAAACATTGTTTTTGCTAATTTGATTTGAAGGATGATATCAAATCGAGTTATTTTCAGCGTTATATACATAGTTAGCGCATTTGTCATTGTTTGCTAATTATTTGTCTTTTCGCATAGAATAAAATTTTATGTTTTTATTTTTTTATGACAGAAAAATAATTATTAAGAGGCTGCAGGATGTGCTTGGAAAGGATGAGGTGAGAAGGTCCAATGTCCCTTCAACAATTTAGCCATAGGTGTATACTGTTATTTTTGTATATACAAAAAGTTTTTCCTGCCATATATACAAAGTAGTAGATATCATAACTGGAAATTAGTAACACACATCAAGTATGTTGATTGCTTGGTTGCCAATTAAGCATTATTAAGTTTAGGTAACCTTTCCTGCGCCTATAATACACATCTAAAAAATATTTTCCTCAATTATATATTCCAAACTTGATACATTTTATAACTAAAAATTAATACTGTATGTGAGGTTTGTTAGATTGTTTGAGTGGCCAACTAAGCATGATTAGGCATAGGTAACTTCTCATGTGCCCACAATGGATGTCTCTAAATTCTACACCTTAGTTAGAAAATTATGGCAGATTAGATTTCTGAATCTAGACATCAATCTAGCTTGTTATCTTGCTTTCAATATCGCCGCACTGCACATGCTCTGCTTTAATGCATGAATGAACTCCATAGCCTAATAAGTCCACCAAAGACAGTGGGATCTAAGAATATATCCTCCCCTGTGTCTAAAAATATGTTTGGTTTGCAGAAAGAGGAGAAAGAAAATATGGCCAATAGAAAAATTAAAAAATACTTTATGTTTTGTTAGAGTTTTTGAAGAAGAGATGGGAAAATAGTTTTAAAATTTATATATTTAATGAGAAAGAAAAATCTATGTGGAACATGAAAAAGTTTAATTTTCATGAAGTAAAAATTGAAATATTTTTTTTTCAAAAATACTTTTAAGCTTTTAGATGATTGATGCTTAACGAAATATAAGCTATTTTGAAATATGCTATTTTTTTATGATTAACCAATCATATAAAAAATATATTTTTTAAAAAGATGCATCACCTTTTCAAAAAATAATATTCCTGTCAAAATTTTATTTTTGCCATGAACTGAATGAATCCTAAATAAAAAACAATATTTTATTTTTAGATATCAGCGACCAAAGAAAATATTCTCAGTAAAAACATATTTCCATATCTGGGTGCGGCAACCGCGGAGCCGGCCGGCCCTAGTAGACCCAAATCGAGACAAGAAGACTCGAGTCAACGAGGCTCGAGACCCGGGATGGGCGGTCTCGGTGCCTCTCGGGGGCATTACGGTCATTTCAGTTTCGTTCACGACCGGTCCGAGGGGGGTAGTTCTAAATACACCCCCCGATTGCTCAGGACACCCCCCAAAAACCAAAAAAAAAATACCCAAACTAACCTTTAGTGTAATTACCATATTGCCCTTGAAATTTTCTCAGTACACCCCCCTTCCTCCTCCTCCGTCTCCTCCTCCGTTTCGTTTTGAAAAGGAAAAAAAAAAACCACCCCTCAAACCCCCCTTAAACCCCTCGATCCATTTACATCGTTTAGGCGATCTTTGAAGGAGATTTAAGCCCCATTCGAAGCATGGACAAGCAACTAGTGATTTGGGACGAAGAATCGGCCGCAAAGGTACGTGTTCCACCTTGTTTCGAAAGTTTTTTTTTTTCACGGTTCGTGCTCCGTTCGGCACTGGATCGCCGAACAAAAGGCTTCTGTTCGGCTGCACAGTGCCGAACAGAAGCCTTCTGTTTGGCAACGCTCTACCGAACAGAAGGCTTCTGTTCGGCTGCACAGTGCCGAACATAAGGCTTCTGTCCGGCACACTGCAGCCGAACAGAAGGCTTCTGTTCGGCACTCTGCAGCCGAACAGAAGCCTTCTCGTGCCAAATCGCGTGCCGTGCTGAATTTTGTGCCGAACAGATCCTCTGATTCATTAATTCTTGGTGATAAATTATTTTATATGTAGGGCTATGCTACAACCGAATCGAGTATAATTGGATCAGAATTTGTACTGGATTACACAAGCGAATTTACAACTTACGAGGTATTATAATATATTGTGCAATTTTGTATTAGTTTAGCGAGCTATTTTTACAACTGTGTACTTACATAAATTGTTTAATGTATAGATCTTCAAGAGTAGAGAGGACTTGTGTAATTGGTGTCGTGAAGCTGGGAGGCGAAATGGTTTTGTTGTTGTAATCAAATCATCCGATGCAGGTACCATTTCTAAGAAACCCAGAATTACGTTAGGTTGTGAGAGGGGTGGGACGTACCGAACCACAAAAGAAAAGCGAATAAAGACTGCCTGTGGGACAAAGAAGTGTGGATGCCCTTTTGCATTAAGAGGAAAGAAATTGGATACTGCGGATGATTGGATATTACTGGTCGTATGTGGAGTGCACAATCATCCCGCTGCAGAGAATCTGGAGGGGCACTCATATGCAGGGAGATTATCTGAGCAGGAGACGGAATTGTTAGTGGATATGTCGAAGAGTTTGGTTCGTCCAAAGGACATATTATCCACATTGAAGGAAAGAGATGCCCTCAATGTTATGACTATCAAGACTATCTACAATGTACGTCAACGGTTTAAGGTTGCAGAGAAAGCCGGGAGGTCTGAAATGCAACATCTATTAGGTAAATTATCAGAGGCTAAATATATTGAGTGGCATAGGAATTGTACTAATACGGATGTTGTGCATGACTTATTTTGGGCACACCCTGGCAGCATTGATTTGTTCCGTGCATTTCCCCGTGTGTTGATAATGGATTGCACGTACAAGACGAATAGGTATCGTCTTCCGCTCTTAGAGATTGTGGGGGTGACATCTACTGACATGACATTTTCAGTTGCTTTTGTATACTTAAATTCTGAGGGGGAAGAAAGCTATACTTGGGCATTAGAGAGATTGCGCAGTGTCATAGCTGATGATGTTTTGCCTGAGTTGATTGTTACAGATAGAGACTTGGCTTTGATGAATGCAATTCATAGAGTATTTCCTACTGCTAGACATTTATTATGTAGATGGCATATTAGTAGGAATGTTTTGGCCAAGTGCAAAAAATTTTTCGAATTGAAGGAGAAATGGGATAAATTTATTATGAGTTGGAATGTACTAGTGCTGTCCTCCACGGAAGACGAGTATAATGATCGCTGGAGTGCACTGCAGAGAGAGTTCGGTACCTATCCAGATGCACTACAGTATGTGTCAGATACTTGGCTGAGCAAATACAAGGAAAGATTTGTTGCGGCGTGGACTGATACATGCAGGCACTACGGAAATGTGACGACAAATAGGTATCACAAATAAAGACTCATTTAAATTTAATTTGCCTCAATTCTTATATCTAACTTTCATTTGTTTACTAGGGTCGAGAGTGCACATGCAAAGCTCAAAAAGCAGCTTGGATCAAGCCAAGGAAGTTTCGAGTCATCTTGGACTAGAATACATGGATTGATTGAGTTGCAGCACAGCTCCGTTAAAGCCTCATTGGAGAAGAGTTTATTGGTAGTGCAGCACAACTTCAAGCCAGCTGAATTCAAAGAGTTGCGAGGTTTCATATCTATAAGTGCGTTAAATCATGTCCTCGCCCAATCGAAACGAGCCAATTCAGTTGGGTTTGATGATTCAAATTGTGGGTGCGCTATTCGACGCACACATGGTATACCATGTGCTCACCAGATTGCGCGGTACAGGGTGGAAGGTCGGCCCATTCCTCTCGACTGCATAGATCCTCATTGGAGGAAACTTGATATTCTGCCTACCCCCCCCCGTGCAGCCAATTCAGTTGAGTTGTGATGCAGAGTTAGATTTGATTGCGCTACGATTCAAGAAGTTAGATGGGGCTTCTCAATTGCAGATGATCAAGAAGTTACGAGAGATTGCAAGTCCAGATAGTACACCTCTTTTAGAGCCTGCAAAACGGAAGACCGGTTCACGTGGGCGCGCTTCACTGAAGGTTGATATGTCTACTCGATGTGACCCGTCTGCGTTTGAGTTGGTTCTATCTGGACAGGATAGTTATTCACCTGGTGTTGAGAAAGTTACCATCCGCAATCCATCTACTCAGATTCAAAAGAGACGGCCCAAGCAAAAGGTAAGTACCAAATATTTATTTTTTTACAATAGGTATCACAACGTCTACGGGACGGTCCGTGCCGTGCCGGTATGTCATGTGCCGATACGGGACATGTCGGGACGTGCCGTGCCGAGATGTGCCGATACGGGACATGTCGGGACGTGCCGTGCCGAGATGTGCCGATACGGGATGTGCCGTGCCGAGATGTGCCGATACGGGATGTGCCGTGCCGAGATGTGCCGATACGGGACATGTTCTGCCATTGTTACATATTTTCTATCATTTGATATTATTTGCAGATTTTTCGTACTAGAGCCCAGTCACATACGCCCATTATCTATATTGATGCTATTCCTTCTGCCTTGAGACCATACATCCAGCATATCAAGGATGTAAAAGCTGATGGGAATTGCGGATTTAGGGCAATAGCTGATTTACTGGGATTTGGAGAAGATGACTGGGTGCGTGTTAGGAAGGATTTATTGCAAGAGTTGCAATGTCATTCGGACCACTATCGCACATTATATGGTGTGGAAGGGACGATTGCTGAGATCACTCATGCATTATCATATTATGATGATTGTCCACCATATGACAGATGGATGACTATGCCGGACATGGGTCATCTTATAGCATCCTGCTATAATGTTGTCCTATACCATCTCTCGTTGCAACAATGTCTGACCTTCCTACCTCTCCGTTCTGTGCCAGTACCTCTTCTATCCCGCAAAGATATCGCTATCGGATTCGTAAATGGAAATCATTTTGTTGAGGTACTACGTTCACAACACTTGCGAATATTTAATTTTGCTTATTTAATTTTGCTTATTTATAATTTTGTAGCTATTAATATTTTCTTATTTCTAATTTTGAAGGTGTTCTTGTTGCCGGGACATCCCGTTCCGCCAGTAGCGACCAACTGGCGAAAATATCATCTTCCTTGTGCTACCGGATGGGAAAATTCATATGAAGCACGGATTCAACAGTTCAAAGAGAGCATCTCACCTAATGGTATATGGAAGGTGTTCGTCTCGGGCTGCCATCTCTCTACGAAGCCCGAAATCAGAATCTTATCGATGAATCGATAAGAGCACTGTACTAACTCTACGAGGCCCGACTGCCTCAATAGTGCTCTGAACCTGGTATTTGGTTGGTTTGAAGACCACCACTTCCATTCACCAACCTTGGCAGTATGGTTCATGCACTTTAGTGGAGCTCGTTCCTGTAATATAAATGTATAATTACTACTACTTTATAAAACATCAATAAACAAAATATAATGCTATAACAAATAAACAATACCTGTTGCCTCCAGATGGAAGCTGCTATATGCGTCCTGAAACTGATCAGGACGGACTCATCCTCTGGACCTCCTGGACATGGTCCAACGGACTCATCGTCTTCGCCCCTAGCGGGCATATCATCATGCTCTGACTCAGGAGAGTCCGATGGCATATGAGCAGGCTCGGGAGAAGCAATCCTAGCACGACGTCTCCTAGCTGACGCCGTAGGTCTAACTCTGGCGGGACGGGGATCCATGTCTGAAAATATAGAAATTCAATGTTAGGCTATATCAAAGAAAATAATTCAATTGCATACATAAATGTTCGGCACAAAATTCAGCACGGCACGCACCAGAACCCTTCTGTTCGGCTGCACAGTGCCGAACAGAAGGCTTCTGTTCGGCTGCACAGAGCCGAACAGAAGGCTTCTGTTCGGCTGCTCAGAGCCGGACAGAACCATTCTGTTCGGCACTGTGCAGCCGAACAGAAGGCTTCTGTTCGGCACCGTGCAGCCGAACAGAAGGCTTCTGTTCGGCACCGTGCAGCCGAACAGAAGGCTTCTGTTCGGTTGAGTGTTGCCGAACAGAGGGCTTCTGTTCGGCACTGTTCAGCCGAACAGAACCCTTCTGTTCGGCGATCCAGTGCCGAACGGAGCACTGGAGGCGGGGGGGCGGGGAGCTACCTCGACGTGGTCGTGGAGGCGCCGGCGAGGTGCTCGTTGCTCGGGAGATGGCCGGGGAGGTGGTTCCGGGAGAATGCCGGCGACGAGAGGGAGAAGGGGAGAATGCCGGCGACGAGAGGGAGAAGGGGGAACGGGGGGGTTTTGGGCGAGGGAGAAGGGGGAGACGGAGGGGGTTTGGCCGCCGGCGAGGTGCTTGAGGCGAAGTTTTTTGGGCGGAAGGGAGAAGCCGGCTGGAGTGGAGTTTTGGAGGGGAAGAGCGGGGTTGGGGGGGGGGTTGGGGGGGTGTAGAGAGCAATTTAGGTGAGGGGGTGGGGAGGGTGAAGGGTAATTTAGGATTTTTTATTTTTTTAGGGGTGTCCTTAGCAAATGGGGGGGTGTAGAGAGTATTTAATTTTTTTTTAATTTTTGGGGGGTGTCCTGAGCAATCGGGGGGGTGTATTTAGAACTACCCGTCCGAGGGCTGCGCTCGTGTTCCAAGCGGGAAACTCCGAGGACGAATAAAATCCTCATCTTTCGCCTCGTGGAAGAGATAGCGAGCGAGGGCGAGAGAGCGAGGGAGAAGGGAGAAAAGTTTTAGAGCGAAAGGGGGACAAAAAAAGGTGGGATTTTTATCCACGAGAGAGCGAGAGAGGGGAGGGCAATGGAGGACGTGAGACGCACCACAGCATGGGTCGTGACCCGCGCTTCTCACGTGAAGGTGGACTCCTCAGGTGCCGCTTGCCTTCCTTGTCTCATATGCGAACTAGGGTTAGGGTTTAGAGATGTGGTTCTTGTTCTTTGTTTCTGCTGTTCTTGATGATCTCCGAGGGAATGAATGCGCTTAATCTTCATATTTTGGATTATTTGTATATAAGCGAATCGTTATGTGGTTTTGTTCTGTTTGGTTTGTTTATTTTCTTTTTTTAATTTTTTTCTTTGAGGGGTTTGGAGTGAGAATACTTTGTGGAAGGGAGAGCCGGCTAATATCGATGGAAGATTACGAGGTTTTTGCTTGCAAGTAGACCAATCTTAGGTATTCTTTTTATTTTCTAATATTTTTATTTTTGATTCTGCTCTGTTTTGGATTTTTTAGGATTTTCTGATGTTTAATCTTTGAAGAAATCTTTGTTATGAATTTATAGATTCGTTCTGTTTTATGGAATTCCAGAGGAATTTAAAAGCTGACCATTCATTTCCTTAACCTTCAACTGCTATCTTAATCTGCTGTCCTAGCATTTATTTACCTTCTGGTCCCTTGATTTTCCTTTGTTCAGTGATGGAATTGATACCTAGTCTTGATGCTACTTCCTTGTGATCAACTCTTGACCAGTTGACTTATGTGCTCCCAATTTTTTTTGACATATGCGAACAGCATACCATTTAACTCTTTTCACTTTTTTCTTAGTCACCCATTCTTTATTATGATGCTTTTTCTGGGATGATTATAGGTTATTGCACTTTGAAGTACAATCAGTATTATGCTCATCTAATTATTATGTAATTCATTCGATTTTCTTTTTTGTCAGAACTCGAGAAAGTCGTGGACAATATTCAAGGTTCAATTCCAAAAGTTGAATGGAATTTTGAGGGTATTCATTACTTTGACAATGGGCCACTTACAGTTCAGTACCTATTTGTTTTGGACGCATTGAACTTCTGTTTTTGGCCAGGTATATTTTTCTTTCTTCCAATTAACACCAATCCTTAAGATTCAACTGCCCTTGTTATTTGGAGCATGTTATGTTATGGCGCATCACAGTTAAAGTTTTAGCACTTGGTGTTAGAACTGTGTTTATTATCTCTGATATTGAAAATATCTCATTTTCATTATGCTCATGTAGCTCATCTTATGCTAACCTTATTAAGATTTTAAGTTGACTATTAAATACTGTCTGTTGTGAGGAAGCTGCATCATGCTGTTTGAGCAATTTTTGGAAATTTTAAGGTTTTCATAAGATCCACAGAGGCAGCGTCCTTCCTTTTGGTTATGTAGCCGATATTTAATTAGATGTCATATCCATTTTGTAATTAACATATATTCTCCATAAACCAAGATATCTTTTTTATCTTTTTCCCCAGCTAGTTTTGCAATTCCTCTCCACCTCTTTCATTGACGAACATGCTTGTAGCTCTATACGCTTGTGTCACGTGGAGTAACCTAGTAAAATCAATCAGAATTTGACAAGCTTTGCCTAGTGTAAAGTTGCTGATACGTTTTAACTAAGCACCTTAGTTTGTTCATGTTGTTTCTTCCCACTTTAATAAACTCAACATGCTTGCACCTTTGCTGATTGATTTTCATTTTAGACAAACCTTAAATTGCCCTTGAGAAATATTCAGGCGCTCATTCCTTTGCTTCTTTGGCCTACTCTTGCCATCATACGAAGAATATACTACTATGAGAAATGGCAAGGGCATTATGCTTGCAGAAATGCTTGAAGTGTCTTGGTGGGACCGTATCTGCAACTTTGGAAGAGCAAATTCGAAGAAGCATGCAATATGTCCATAGATCAAAGTGGGCAGTAACTTATATTCTGTACAAGATCAGCAAATTATCCATTACCTTATCATCATGAGTTATTATCTTTGGCTTGCTCAATGCATTCTTCTTGAATGCAATATTGAGCACAAGGCTGCTTCTTGTTGCTGTCCCTTTACTTGATGTATAGCATTTTTACTCAAGCCCTAGCTTTAAATAGAACTTTTCTTTTATGCTTCTTCCTGGGTTATCCAGTCCTGTGGTTCTTCTATTCTAGGTTATAACTTTTTCCTTCTTGAAGCAACACCTATTGAGCATGCTCCCCTTCTTTGGCTCCTTAGCCCCTTCATCTTCCACCTTCTTCTAATCCTTCATGTCTACAACTGTTATATCAGACACCTCTTTTCTCCTTTTCTACACCTAATGTGCTTACTGAAGTTTATCTTACTGATGCTGTCACCTCACATCACCCTCAAATTCTGGCTATCCATTCACCTTGAATAATGTCACCATGCTTCGGCATGTCATTTTGAGAAGAACCATCACAAACATGATCATTATGGTTTACTCTTTAACAAATTCCTACGGATATTTATGGTCCATTTCAGAAACATGCTATTAAGCTCACTCAACCAGTTGGCACTCCATTCCACATGTGAGAGCTCCCATGTTTGAATTCAGCTGGTGGTATACTCCATGGAGCCTTTTCTTGACATTCATATGGTTTGGACTTTTAATTTTATATTTGACGACTTCAGATTATGATGTGAGCTTGGCATTGATATGTCCCTTTACTTACGCCTCTTTTCCTTTTAATATACTTTCTTCTCTGCTTTGAATATTTGATTGCAGCGTAGAGGTTAATGTATCATGGAAAATGATCTCTGTCCTATATAAGCTGTTGGGATAATGACTACACCGGTACTTCAGAATTGGAAACTGGGTAAACCCCTCAGATATGTTTTGGGATGAGGGGGAGTGATTTCTTTTATTTTGGTGAGTGCACTCTTTTATATGATGGATGGTTAATTTCAGAACCTGTGATACTGATGGTAAATGAAGTCGTGGGTAATGATGTTATTGTATGTAGTATGGAACATATTATTATGATAAACTTTTATACTCCTCCAGCTGTATCCTTTACCTTTTCCCCCCAAAACTCAGTCTATCCATGGTTTGTTTCCCCACCTTGTAACCATTTCCAAGCTTCACAGACTGACTACACCTCTCTATCGGAATAATTTTGCCTCAAGACTTCTCCATAAACTTTCAAGGTCATATGTAATTTGTCTCGAGGACTGTTAACTAGGAGTAGATTCTCAGCAAGGTGGGTGGTAGTTTGAGCAGGGAAAGTGCACCTGCAGCATGCCAAGAACCATGACAATACCAAAACTTCAAATCTTGAAAGTTAAAAAAAAAAGCTTAAAAGGCAAAAAGTCATGTGATCATTTGCCTCATGCTATGATGTAATTTCTTTGACCACAAAGATATTCAGCAGTGCAAAACATATCAAGATGCATGTCTAACTGAATTATGTTATATTGAACCCTCTCTTTGCAAATGCACTGTTTTTTTCCATTTAGTATTCAAAATATCAACGTTTCTTTTGTTTTTTCTTTCTTCCTCTTCTTCTTCCTTTTTTTTTCCCCAATCAACTGTTACTGATTTGATGCTCCAATTACTTATGCTAACCAGATAAGGATTTGAGCTATGATCATTTGGCTTTGGGCTTGAAGGCAGCTTTGCAGAATGACAAATCTGCCCTTGATGCAGATCGTCTGCAGAGTTATACTGGTATCTATTTTATCCTTGAACCTTGACTTCCTGCCAATCATTTATGTGAATTTTAGCCTTGGGCTTATTTTGGTTATTTTTAAGAAGTTATGTGCACTTGTAATGGTTTTTGCTAGCAATTATTGCATGAGAATTTGTATGTGGCTCTAGAAATGGGAATTAAATTGTCAAAAATGTTAGGCCCTGAACTGCGTGAATTGTTGAAGTGGCCACGCCCACTTCCGCTAGAGGAGGAACGAGTACGGTTGTTGCATGAGGTACTATTGTCTTTGTCCTTTCTTGACAATTCAAAAAATAAAACTATTTGCATTTTTTCTTTGAACCATTATCATTGTTCTTCTGTTCGCTGATGTTTGCCTCTTAATCGTCTATCTATTTATGTTTCTTTTAGCTTCATTTTATTTCTTAGATCCTTGGATTAGGGTGTGTTAATCATATTTATCTTTTCTAAATGCAAAGACACTGTTGCTTGCAAAAATAAGTTAATTATTTAAGGAAGTTTCTAGTGCATTTTTATTTCAGCTTTAATTCCTTTCAGGTTGGACTGGAACTGGAGAGAAGCTTTAAGGGTGAGGCAGCTAACCTTGTAAAGTCTTGTGGAAATTCTGCTGTCACTCTAGTAGCACTTGTTGCACGTTACTTTCCAGGTAAGCTTTTCTTGTTGTTTGTGGTTGTCATTTCGTTAAGTCTGCAGATGACTTCTGAGAAGTTGATTGGTCAGTTCAATGAACTCCAAGTAACAAATTAACATATTTGCAAGCCTGTATATATCAGATAACATGTAGAAAATTTTGAAAATATTGCAAATTTTAAACTTATAAGACACTTTGCAATATTCTTTTTTGTGAAATAATGAAGCAAACATGCAGACTCAACTGCTCCAAAGCATTAATGGAAGAAAAAACTTTTTAGATAGGTCTCTTATTGTGTGTATATGGTGCCACTTAACATATATCTTTTAGGCTCTTTACATCCAAGAAATTTCATTAATATTAGAAATTCTTTACTTTCAACTGGCAATCCATATGCTTGTACAAGGATAATGAATTGAATTGTATAATAATATGATGATGTCAAATTTCTGAAATATTCATGACATCATTGACCAAGAATTACAGATGTGGTTTTGTTAAATGTTTTTGTAGCATTTTTACAAATCAAATATTGTTTTTATATGATGAAGTGCAAGGTTCGTCGTCTCAATACCGGACCCCGTACTGGTACAATACTAACACAGTGTCGGTATAGTATGGTATGAAAATTTTTGACATACCGAATGTCGGTACGCTACCCGTACTAGATATCCGTATCAAACCGGTACGGTACGGTATGCCCCGTATCGCTCGGTTCGGATCGGTACGGCGTACCCTGATGAAGTGTGTTTGTAGAAGATTTTTACATAGGTTTTTCAGGATATAGTGATTTTTGGAAATTTATTTTTGTTGTTTTGGGATCATTGTAACATGCATCTGTGTAAATGCTATTTTTATTGAACGATATACATAGCTGCTGCTCTTTTGTCACTTGTTTCCATATTGATTTTTCATGAGATAACCATCAGTGCTTTCTACTTAGCTCTATTTTAAGGTAACTGGAGAATGAATCCATGACCTCAAGGTCAAAAATACTCTTGCCAAACATCTGATGTTTGGAATGATAGGAATCTTCGAGGCTTTGATAGGAATATCAAACAGTGGAACATGATATATGGAGTCAATTTAGATGCCTGAGAGAAGGATTCAGTTTGGAAATTTACTATTAAGCAAATTATTATGTATTTCACTCTAATCTAGTTTTATATTTCAAGTGTCCTCTTTCTTGTGAAATAACATGAGCATTGTTCTCTCTTGCATTTATAATTTCCATATTATGTCTTGCAACTGTAGTCATTATTTTTCCCCCTTTGTTGATTTAATTATATTATTAAAGTTGGTTTTAATCCCATTACCTGAAAGCCTAAAATATTATTATTAGTTGCGCTACATGCTCAAAACTTTCTTTTCTTGAGTCTAATTTGTAGATAACATTTTGCTGCATGCATTTTTATCTGTTTACATTTTTGGTGTAAAATGTTGTCATAACTCTGGTATATTTTAAGCTAGGTTTTCGAGATCATTCATTATACAAGGGTCACCAGGTTTTCTTATATAAAAGGGCACAAATTTTTGCTGCTGATTTATGGGGTGCCTTCAAGGGTCAAGGATATGGAAGATTCTACGACATGAGCTCCATTACAATATTTGCAGACTATATCATCCCTGCTGTACTCAGGCAGAATGGTGTGCTGAAATATAGTTCAGCCTTATCTAGCTCTATTGATTCTAATGATGAAATAGCTCCTGGTAGTGAGGAGGAAGTAGAGATACGTGCTTGCACTATTCATGCTGTGGAAAAAATGAGAGAACTAATTGAATCAAAATTCAGGAAGCAGGTATACCAATTTATTGTTCTAGTTCTTGTTTTTGAATGTGTGATGTCTCCTGTTAAGCATATATTGCATGCTTGGTATGCTTTAGTTTAGTCCAACTAAAGTACTTCATGAGGTAATTTTTTTTCTTATCATGTAAAGTGAACAAATGCCACATACATTGAGATTGCAAATGGCGCTTGCCTCTCTTTAAAAAGACCACTCTTCAAATTTTATATTTCAATATGAGAGATGTTGCAGTAGTAATTTAAATAAAGATAGAAATAAGGTAGGTTGATAAAGCACAAGAAAACTATTCCATACCTTGGCTCAAAAAAATAAAGGTGGCTAGCGTCCAGGAATTTGTGTCTGCTGATTTACCCTATAGAAGTCAAGTCCAGAACTGCATGAAAAGCTAAAACTTCTTGAAAATACAATTCCATAGATTTTTATTTTGTTTTCTTCCCCCTCATAAAGCCAATGGATCCCTGGGTATGGATCCATAGTATTTCCAGGTGTGATGGTGTTGGTAGTTGGTGCTGGGTATTACGAAAGATAGCTGGGTCAGTACTTGATGAACTCATATGTCACCACCCATCTTTCTTTCCTAATATTGGGAGTCAAACCCCATCCCTATAAATTTTGATCTCTTCTAATGAAGAGTTAGTCAGCCATAGAAAAGAATTGGCCGGTAGCTTCTAGATAAAAAGAGTAGCCGTTTCTGTGTCTTTTAATTCTTGGGCAACATATCTCACAGAATATGAATTTTGTGAACACTATAATTCTTGGGTAGCAAAAAGACTTAAGACTTCTCAAAAAAAAATTAGAAGGGTCATTTTGCTGAAGGTTTGAGGTGCTGTCAGCTGTGTAGCCTCAGCATGAGTGATGCATTCAGTCTTGGGGTTCTTATCACCAAAACCAAGGTGAAATCAAAATGGTCCTGATTTGAATTCTGTTGAATAGTTGCAGTTCACTTAGGAAAAAAAAATATTGAGCTTATTTAGTATGCTACTTTATTTTACATATTCTATCACAATTGTATTGGGTTTGATATCTACTTTGCTCTTAGCATTACAGGAGAATTGACACTAAAATAAACTTGGGTTTGATATCTACTTTATTCATAGTATTAATTTTTAAAGTAGATGCACTAGCTAGTCTCCAAATGGATCTTCTTTTGCAGGTGCTGAGTGTAGAAATGGATCTTTGGCTCTGGTCCTGTGGTGTTCAGAACCCTTCTTTGCAGCATCATCGCACACTTTCGATATACTATTGAGTAAATCAGAAGCTGCATACTATGGTCATGACTAGTTTCTCTATCCTGTGAAGACAGATTGGAGTTTCTTGTCGAATTTTTATGGCTAGACATGTCTTTAACATCTTGGAGCTGTCCTGCAGGGGCAAATTTTGAAGGAATCAATGTTTTGAAACTAACATTTTGCTAAATAGTAAGTCTGGAAGGGCAGGAAATTTATGGTTATGTAATGAAAAAGAACACTCACTTGATTTATTTGCCAATGACCCCAAAACTGATGAAAGACTCTGATCACTTGAAGTACCAATTAAAGTATTCAAATATGCAGGTCAAGGGGCTTGCTCCTGGCCATAGTTAAACTTGTAAAGGAAAGCTAACAGTAAATTTAATTTAGAAACAATGATAGAAAGAGCAAAACCCAGATGAATTATTTAGAATATGATATGCCACAAATGGCTAAACTCTAAGATTAGTTTATATTTTCCTTATATTGTAAATTCAATTCTTGGAAAGAGCCATATTCTGTCTCCATGATCCTAGCTAGAAAAACTGCATAATGGAACAAGCATTCAGGTGATCTGCCCGACGTAGCAAAGAAATTCAGTCAACATAAATTTCTTGACTATGGTTAATCTAATTTTACAAGGCAGATTTATTAACAAATTAATTATGGTACTTATTTTTATTGAACCATAATAAATCCATATAGCTAAAAAATTTGAATTCTGTTAATGAATGCTGGAAAAAAAAAATCAGCCAAGGGTTCTTTTTTTCATATGCATCTTTATAAATATCTGAAATTATGTGTATATCTTCATGAATTTTATATTTTTATATTTACCCTTATAAGTTATATTCTTTTTGTATGTCCATCCTGCAGTCAACATGGGATCCAATGCGATCAAGAAACGAGCTGTTTAAAATTGAAATAACCTAGACTAAAATTAATAGGGTAAGATGTGCAAAAAGAAAACATCTATAAAGGTAAAAAAAAAATTGCTGAATTAGTTGCTGGTTAAGCAGACTTTGATATTGAGGGTAGATATGTGATAAGAAATAATTTCTAAAGATATATATGAAAATAGCGATTTATAAGAGTACAAATGCAATTTCAAATATTTATAAGGATATGCACGTAAGAAATCTTTTTAATTTCAAGAGAATCCTTCTTTATTTATGCTTTAATGGAATGCTAAAAGAGTTGTTTTGCTAAATAAAGCTAGGTAAATAGATTTTATCAAGGATTCCAAGTTATTCCCAAACCAGATGAGGCCTTCTTTTTTTTTTTTTTTTTTGATACAACGATTGCTCACCCTATCCTAGTATAGGTACAACCAGCAGTCAATCTATAGAATCCCTTCGAAGTGCTGTGTTGCATAGGATGCAACCCAATCGGCAACCCTATTTATCTCTCTATACATATGCACTACTTGAAAGTCATTATAGTCTCTCACCATCCGCCTGATGTCACCGAGTAAGAGACTCACATCCCCCCTCTGCCCCTCCTCGTACAGCCAATCGATCACCGTGGTCGAGTCGCCCTCAAGGATGATATGCTTCGCTTTTAGTCGCCGTCTCGCGTAGGAGATACTTTTCCATGCTGCTCTAAGCTCCGCCCCTAAAACTGACAGTCCATTTGTGCTTTGCCTGCCTGCAACAATTACCTGTGAGTCGTAACTTCTGATCACAAAATCCACTTCTACTCTATCTCCATCACCAATCGCACTACCATTAAAGTTCACCTTGAGATGACCAAAGGTGGGGACTCCCATAAAACAAAAACGAACCTAGGCGCTGAGTCAGCAAGGTGAGAGTCTCAAATGTCCCCGACCATCCTAGATGAAACTATCTCTATGGCCCTAATGGCCTCAGCAGCCTAAATAAGAGCCCTTTCTACAACATGCCTCGGTGCCTCCCATCTGTTGTCAAACACCCAAGCATTCCTATCCATCCATACCTGATACGCCAAGTAGACACTTATCACCCCCCAAGCTGCCCTTCTCAGACTCTGCATAGCCTCCCTCATCTAATGGAGAAGGTCCTCAGTTAATCGAGTAGTCTAGGACCAGGCCAAGGCAGCCAACTCTAGATCTGCACCGCCCTTGGACATCCAAGTAAAGCATGGCTAATGGACTCCTCATCCGGACACCATTCATAGCTCGGCGTAATTCTAACATCCCTCCTTGTTAACACGCTCCTGGTTGGAAGACACCCCCATGCCACTTTCCATAGGAATAGGGCCATCTGAGGATGTATTCGCATCCTCCAGATCCATCTACCATCCAACTACCTAGTAGCCTCTCCTCCCATCACCACCTGCAAGTCGGCGGCCCGCACTCTAGACCTATCTGTAGCTACGCACATCAGCCTCTCTGTCCTACCTTCCATCCATCGACAACAGAGCGGCCAAGACCCTTGAAGGTGCCAATATTGAACCTACTGTGCACTGGGACGACATCCAAACCACTTTCCCGATGGAGCCAAGCCCACTCAATCTTTAGGGAGCTGGGACAATTTGGGACCTTTGGAGATCAAAATCCCATCATTGCCAGACCTGTCCCTGGACTAAAATGAAGTCCAGTTACAAAGAAGGTTGGGCCAACTAAATTGCCAACCGACACCCAACCCAGACGGCCCAACTTGTGACTAATCTAAAAAGTTTGATGGATCATGATTATAAGCTACAACACGGGCTAAGTTTGGGCCGAAAGATAGAAAGTCTGGCTCAAACTGTGTTGGGTTGGCCAAGCCTCTATTTGAACTTGACCCAATTTGAACATTGAGTTGTTACCGTCAATCTAAGCCCCCCCAAGTTAGATTGCTTGTTGGGCCAACGTGAAAGAAACTGCCGTACGGCTTGAATAAATTTTGAGGTAGCCAATCCAAATTGCAGCCATGGGAAAGACCAAAGGAATCTCTCGTTGATTATAAAATAGATGCAAGGAAGCTTTTGTTGAGCTAGCAGGTTGCAGGTCGCCCTTATTTAGGAAATCTTAAATGTGGAAGGCTCTCTTCTTCCTCCCGTCTTATTGACTCAGCCATTGCTGCCAAGTCTCTTGTAAAGTTTGTACCCCTTTTCCGTAGTTTGTCCTCCACATGTTATATCTTTGAGACTTGTGGTTTCATGGATGAGCCTCGGAGGTTCTGGTTCAAATCATTAGTGCCAGTTTGGTTTCGGCACTTCGCCAGATTTCCCGAGACATGTAGTCATGAAATAAAACCTAAGTGGGTCAGCATTACTATTTACTGCGACGATATAGGTCGAGCATATTATGTGGACTGCTAGGGTCAGATTGTAGTTCTTATTAGCTTGTTGTCATGTAATAGGGGTGTACCAACCAAGGTTGCTAGTTGGTTCAATTGGCAGCTTTGTATCAAAAATTCAGGCATCATGATGTTTTAGACAGACCTCTAATGATATAACTTGGCTACATTGTATCTACATGCCTTCACTATTATAATGCAAATTATTTCAAGTCCCAAATCTTTGCTTATACTTGAATATTGCAACCTGTCTCTCCATAAGGGCACTGCACACGCACACTTCTGAGCTTCTGTCTGTACCTAAACTCTAAAATTTGTCTGCAAGGGACTCTTGTGCATGCCCTTTTTTAATAGAAGTATTGTTTGATCCTTTTCTTTTTGTTTTTTAATAAAAATTGAGATCAGTTAGCTCAGCTCTTGAGGTAGAGAAATCAAATGAGTAGACTATATAAAAAGTGGGAGTTCATTTATCAAATAGGGGATCAAATCCACTAATTCTTCCTTTTTCATGTGGATCAGTGGTCACCATCTTTGGTGCTTTCTCTTATTCAACATGCCGACCATTAGTTTAAGCTCAATTGAGGCTTTTGGGCTCTGAGTTTTCAAAGGGATATACATGTTAAATTTGAGAGGGCTTACAAGTGTCAATTTGCTGCTTGGTATGCTAAGTGAGAGACATTCTGCATACTTGTGGCCGTAATTGTGAGTTCTGGGGCACAAACATTTTGTTTGGTAGTCAAGCTCATAGATATGCTTATATTGAACAAAAATGCTCTTTGATAACAATGGAACGAAAAACCTACTCCTTAAAAATTGAACATAAAGGCTTGATTTTAGGTAGACAATGATGTAAGCCCTCACCAATATGCACATTTGGCTTGATGGTGACAGTAGATGTTTCCATTCCAAATGTGGATATTGGTTCTCTGAACAAACATTCATATTCTCATTTACTAGACATACAGATTTCTTCGAGCAAGAGAATGCACATTCCCTCAAATCCTTCCAAAAAGAAGCAGCAATAGGCCGGGTTTCCAGGGGCCTATTTTATCTTATTAGGTTGTATATGATCACATATGCCTAGCCTGATCTGAAAATATGGTTCCGGGTTGTCTCGAATTTGCTAGCTGGTCAACCTTTGTCTTGCACCAAGATGCATGGCTTGACCTGCTTACTGACTTTAATGAACCTTTGATCTTTGCTAAATCCGCTGCTCACTTTTAATGCAACCATATGAATTTAGCTTACTAAAAAAGTTTGAGAAGATTTTAGTAGAAACCATCTTCTGGAGATATATATTTTTAATAAGAAGGAAATATCTCAAGTTTCTAATAACACAAGCAAGTGCAGTTGTTTTGTTAAGTTTTGCCATAATAATCCTATATGACACTGGAGATCACTTATGTTCTACTCATACTGTTTCACTTGAGAGTGTTTAATTAAACATGAGTCATTAAACCTGCAGATCTAAAAGTGCTCGACTTGCAAACAACCTGCAAGCAAACTTGATATGCCTAAAGCTTATTGTATGTGTAGATTATTTGAATGATGCAATGAATATGTTAGGGGCCTAAACTGATGATCGAAGGCACAAATGCAAATTATGGTGGTGCTGACGCTGAAAACAAACTGCAATGCTTAAATAAAGCAAGAAATTTATAAGCCGCAGGTATAAAAAGTAAGTGCACCTGGTGGGGATTGTACTCGCCATCCCTATCCCATGAACAAGCTCGTGCCTGTCACCGAGACGGGATTCCAATAATTGAGGGAACCCTTCCCACTCTCAACTTGTTCAAAGAGAATATATCATTGTCCCCCCATGGTGTTACCTCCATCATGGACTCCACGGCTCATCCTCGTCCTCTCGACAGAGGAAAAGGCATTGGGACCACAGCCAAAGGTTCTAGAGGATAAAAATAGATAGGTACCATGTACATCCAGTACAGGAGAGTATATATTTGCATCTAGCCGCCTGACTAACTTCGAATTTTTATATTAAACCCCCTTATATCTATTTCGCTGAGACTAAAACCTAGGGTTCAATCTTTCTGAAAGCGGCATTTAATTTGTTCAGTTAATGTCGTGTGACATCTTTCAGACTGGGTATGTCTTTCGGGAGATGGACAGAGCTTCTGACTCCTTTGCTGCTTATCGTCTTAGAGAAAATTTGGATCTATTTTGTATATATCTCTCCACCGTTATGGAGTATTTTATCCCTTAACGCAGTAAGTAGCACTCATGCAAGATTAGTGTAAGCTGCCGGTGTACCCCCCTCCAAAAAAAAAAAAAAAAAATATTTTTCGGTTAGATGACATAAAGAAGAGTTGGGAGATTTTTTATTGGTTAATGTTAAGATAAGGATCCTACCACCGGGTCATCAAGATCTAAAAGAATCTTATGAGCAATAGGATTTGGCTCTTTCTTCAGCCAATGCTTGATGAAGCTTTAAGTTAATAGATAAGACTCTATCAAGCTCTTAAGAACGATGGACCGTCATACCTACAATCCAGTGAGCATTTTTTTTTTATATGTTTCTTCGTCATATTATAAATGACCGTCTATGATATGGATGGAACAACCAAATAACTTGGATATGAGTAGGCCTATGAAAAAAACAGCTGTGATAGGTGGGTGTTAAGTAAAGTTTGCACTTGGCCATTCCTGAAGCACCACATCATCTCCAGTTTGGAAATCTCCCACACAAAAAATATTTCAGAGGTCATTAGCCTTTTCCATAGAGCAGATGAATGGTTGGAAACAAGGGATCTATCTATGTATTAGAAGCAGTTTGAGGGGCTACTTGCAAAGAAAGGAGATTTCACGCCACTCGGCTGTCAACAGGTGGACGGGATTCTTAGGCCAAATACTAAAAGCTAGTATCTTCTTTTCAAATTTAAAACTATGAGGGGGCTTTAATTGAAGAAGACCAATTTAAAAAATAGGAATAAGGTACGACTCTTCGGCGCATCGCTAATCACACCCCAGGGAAATCGGACGGTGGAGAGGGGGACCAGCCGCGGAAACACGGGGCCGCCCCCGCACCCCAGGTCCTTGGAACTTAATCCCCCCACGGCCCACGCGTTTAACCCCAACCCCAAGGCGGTAACCCGAGCACCATTCCCCACGTCTGCCTCAACACCAGGATCGAGTTAGGCTAACCCCGGTGACTCTTATATATCGCCCCACCCCCCGCTTCTCCCTTGTACCACCTCCTTCTCCTCCCTTTCTATCGTCATTCCTTGCTCTCCAAGTAACTCGAAGAAAAAATAATTTTTTTTTCACAAAATAGTTAAGAGGGAGTGAGAGATAGGAGAAACAGCTCTGACCTGTGTGGGGGAAATCTCCGCCGATCTAGGCTTAGGGTTTTGTTGCGTCTCCGGAGACCGGAAGGCCGGTTGATGAGATCTCGCCGCCGAGAGAGGAGGGGAGGATGAGCTGCAATGGCTGCCGAATTCTCCGGAAGGGGTGCAGCGAGGCCTGCATTCTCCGGCCGTGTCTCCAGTGGATCGAGAGTCCCGAGGCCCAGGGGCATGCCACTGTCTTCGTCGCCAAATTCTTCGGCCGCGCCGGCCTCGTGTCTTTCATCTCCGCCGTCCCCGAGCCCCAGCGTCCTGGTTTTCCTCCGAACCCCAACCAGTTCACAAGCTTTCGATCCCCGGTCTCCGATCGATTTGATGCCAAGTTGTTTCTAACCTCCTTTTTTTGATCTTTAGCTTTGTTCCAGTCGCTGCTGTTCGAAGCGTGCGGGCGGACGATCAACCCGGTGAACGGCGCCGTGGGGCTGCTGTGGAGCGGGAACTGGCACCTCTGCTGGGCGGCTGTGGAGACGGTGCTCCGCGGCGGGACGCTCCGGCCGCTGCCGGACCTCGACGATGCCGCGGAGGCCGGTCTCTATGCCCGGCCGAGGGCGGCGGCGTGGTCCTCCGCGGTCAAGTGGCGAAAGGCCGCCCCCACCAACAACGTGCCGGCGCCGCCCTGCGATCTGGACCTCTGCCTGACGCCCCGGTCCCCGGCCGCGGCGCGGGAGGAGAAGCAGCTGAGGCCGGAGACGCCGTCGATGACGTCCGAGGGGTCCGTGACGACGAGCGGCGAGAGCGGCGGCGATCGCCAGCCACGCCTCCTCAACCTCTTCGTCTGAGACGAGATTTTGATCGGAATTATGTCGGTGGTCCACAACCTCTTCGTCTGAGATGAGATTTCGATCGGAGTTATGTCGTTGCTGTGGGGGTTTCGATGCCCCGGTGAAAATTTTCGAGTTCCTATTGGTAGTCGGCTGGGCTTTTTATTTGGCTGTCTTCTTATTTTTCCTCTTGTAAGCGGTGACTGTACCGCTCTTTTCCCCTGACTATGAAGTGTATTATCCCTAATTAAATTAAATAAATAAAAACCTTTTATTTTACCTCGCCTGTGTTTTATTTCTCTTTTTTTTCCGTGGATTTCGATTACTCGTGGAATTGAGGAAAAGAATAGGGGAATGGGCGGATCCGGTGCTCCGCCGACCGGGGCCTGGAAAGGGCACGCTTTGGCACCGCGCCGCGTCGGGGGTGACGCGGCACGGGACCACGTCCACCTCCACTCAAGTGTCTTTGAGGCCACAGTGGCCACTTGCTCCGGCGACGACTCAGGAGACGACACGTGTATTTTAAATACCCAAGCTCTCGTTATTATCCAAACTTTTGGATTTTTTATAAAGAAAATAACAAAAGAGAAGGATTAGGTGCGGTGATGTGCGCGAATTTGACGTGTAGCGAGAGGGGGAGAGGACGGCTTTTGGATGGTGGATCTTGCTCCGCTATTGAATGGTACTCGATCTAGTTGAACTAAAAATTATACATTCCGAATAGATGGGACCCATGTACCAAAAGCAAAAAAAAAAGTCGATGGGACCCACAGACGACAGCGTCACATCAGATGAAGCGGAAGGGCGAGCAGCGCTAAGTGTGCGGCGGACGTCAGCGTCGAATTCGGCGGGGTGGAGGTTCCTCTCTCTCTTGTTGTGGGAGATGACGCGAAGGTGGGGCCCAACTCCACTCGCCCGTCCATCGGAGAGCGAAGCGGGGGTCCGATTGGTTCCTTTAATTGTGCTCGTCGTTGGTCGCGCCTCGCCGCGTTCAAATATTCGCGGCCGCGGCCACGAGTAACAGCGGGCTTCGGGCTTCGATATTTCCGTCCGCTTTCGCATCCAAATATTCGCGGCCGGCTAAGGGATAGACTCGAGGAAAAGCGCGCTCTAAGTGTGTCCGTCACGTGGAATCCATCGATTGCGGACCGTCCTTTTTACCTCCGTATGCTTGAAGACAAAATTTGAGGTCAAAAATTGCTCTTTTTTGAAAAATTAGAATTAGAATGAAGTGTTGGAGTTTGAGCCTTAACAAGGTTTAAATTTGCGGAAAGTATTCCATGTCGGCATGGTGCTATTCTGGCCAAGCAAGATTCTGAGAATGAACATGATGCATTTTTTTTTGATAACATGTCCAATCCACAGGTAAGGATGATTACAACTCTAAGATTACGCATTTTTGTTTTTATTAAGACTTTCTTTTTGAGAGAGAATAAGTGAAAGAAGACTATTCTCCACCCTCCACTCTCCACTCTCCTCGTCGCTTCAGCATTTAGCGTTTCTTATTTCATTTTTGTTTCTTATTTTATCTAATCCTGTTCTTAACTGGTTGGAGCTTTTGCCATAGTTAAAAAGCTGTTAAATTCATTTGGGAGCCTAAGACGAACTCACTAACAAGAGCTTTTTTTTTTTTTTTTTTTTTCTGTTTTGTCTTTGAGACCTTCCCTACAGTGGGCCGGCCTAAGGCGAACTCACTAAGGAGGGCATTTTTCCTTTTGTTTTGTCTTTGAGGCCTTTTCTATAATGGACCTCGGTCGCCTAAAAACTGGGCGGCCCTAGCTATTACTTTACACCCCAACTATCTTAGGATGATGAAAACTCTTTTGAGCCCAAATATATGATGGATCTAATTTCAAGAAATGGTTGTTGGACACATCTCGATGAGATATTGTGAGAACCCGTGCGGGCGTGTGTTTAGTCCCATATCGGTTATTCGCTGGGTAGATCTTGGGTACTTATATAGAATCAAGAAATCCAAATAATATCTTCCGGCTACCCATTTTGGGTGAGGTCCTGGGTTGTTACAGATATAATATGGCTTACATGTATAGAGTTTAATTGTTAGATAATTATAGGTGGCAGGTAACTACTCACTATCTCTGGTTATAGCTAAGGTAGTTTTGTTGATGAGATTTTGGTTATTTGATAAAAAATCCTAGCTTAGGCCTCTGATATTCCATCAGTTTTATGGCTTTTACAATGGCATAGATTAGAAGATTCTTTCTTCTTACAATTTTCTTGTGCATAAACTTTGTTTAAATACTTGAACAATTATGGTTAGAGGTACGTATCATCAATATTATTGCCGCAAAAAATTATTTTGCTTAAGATATTTTCTCATAATGGTAACTTAGAATGTATTACAAGTTAAAAAGTTTGGAACTTGTTTACATTTTGATTGAATCCAAACCACCTAAAGATTGCCATGAACCTTCCACATCTACCATATGCCAACAAGTTGATGATGATGATTATACATCATAGAAAATTTCTTAGATCTCTTTGATTGATTATATAATATTTATTACGTAGTTAATACTTCTAAGAAAATAGAAAACTCTAAAAAAAGAATACTCTGGTAGAAGATGTAGGATTTGAAAAATATATAGTTGATAAATTTCTAAAGCTTAAAATGGTTGATAAATTTTTAAAGCTTAAAATGGTTGATGAAAAATATGTAATTGCTCCCCTTCACCTTTGAACTTTAATGCGTGAATGAAATTGGAAAGGTATGCCTCTTAATTTCCAAGTTGCATTTATCATTAGTAAGCCACACCCTACTTGGAAAGATTACTCTTTCTTTAAAATATAAAGAACATATTAGCCTTAAAGATTTGTTAATTGTGAGGACATATGCCCACATCAGCTATGCATCGAGTAAATTTTGTATGGTTATATAGGATCAAAGAATCCAAATAATACATTTTGGTTAGCTTTTTTGGAGAAAGTTCTAAATTATTAAAAATAGTATCAAAGCGGATCCAACCATGACCCATATGGAATAGAAAATACTGCAGCACAGAGTCATTGGGGCTCACCACAAGCCGATCGTGGTACTTGTAGTTAAATTTGAATGGATTGGCATGTTTAGCTTAGAGAGGATGTGGGGAAATTATATGAGGATATGTAGAGGCATGTTTAGTCCCATATTGCCTATGCACTGGGCATATCTTGAGTACTTATACGGAGCCAAAAAATCTAAATAATATTTTTTGGCTATTTTTTGGGTAAAATCGTGGATTGTTACAAGTTTCATTAAAGAAAATAGTAGAACTAAAGATTCATAGGCATCTGATCTTGCTGTTTAGGTTAATATGAGGATCTATAGAGGTGTGTTTAGTCCCATATTGCTTATGCACTAGGCAGACCTTGAGTACTTATGCATAGGCAAAAAAATCTAAATAATATTTACTGCTAGTTTTTTTGGGCGAAATTTTGGAGTGTTATAAGTTTCATTAAAGGGGATAGTAGAACTAAAGATTCACAGGCATCTAATCTTGCTGTTAAGGTTAATCTTGTGAAGTCTAAAGCCAAACCTAAACCAAACTATAAAATCTAATACCTAGCCTGGTCATTTTTCTAGACAACAATGCTGTAATAACATATAAGTTATCAACTCTGTTCTCTATGATGTTTACCAACCTATGGTGAGTGGATGCAAGGGCCAACATCCATGTGTGCCCTAATTGATCTTGTTTCTCTTACCAACCAGTGGGAGATGATGAACTTGGGATGATAGGGAACTCTAGCCCTGCTAGAGACTCAGGAGATTACTTTAGTACTGTTAGCTATACTAAAACATGTTTCACTAGCCTATGCATAGGGAGCTTGCGCGCACACGTGCGCACCCATGCGCGCACACACACATGATTCCAAGCACGATGTTTCATCAGCCTAGATATTACAATCTTAGATAAATACAAGTGAAATTAACATATTTTTAATATATGGCATGTCTAGATTGGCAACTAGTTTATTCATTAAACCAAATTTGTCATTCATCAAAATATTAATCAAACACACAGCTGACCTAGCTAATCTAAATTAGGCTATGGATGCACCAGACATATTTCCAATTTGTGATGCATTCTTATTTCGCTAGATTCTAAAATAAAACAAACATTTGTCATGCATCAAGAGTGTGCAAAATACACGCATTTGGAAGAAAAAAAAAACTGATTACAAAGGGCAGGCTAGCTACGTAATGCTTCTTTGTTTTTGGTTGTTTCAAATTGAACTAAAACGTCTACTTTGTGGCAAAAAGGTTACAATCATGAATGAGCACGAAAACTTGTCCAGATTATTTTGGAGTGGCTTTTGTTAGTGGCAAAAGCATACGTGCGCCATGAACACCCTCACCAACAGATACAATTATAAAGACTGCCGGCACTTCCATCATGCCACAGGAAAGTAGCAAGGGATATTTCCTTGGAGAGAAGAAATGCAAAGGACAAAACTAACATTGATCTCTTTGCTAGATCAACATGAGAGGAATGATGGATCTATTCAATGATGCAGCTAATCTAGCTGAAGGAATTGGGCTGGGTCTCAAGTCACTTGGGCACTTTAAGAGTCTGAAAAGTTCAGTAGGATTACATTGGATTTTCAGTTGGATCATAAATTATACAATCTATTTAAATATGACCCATATCGACCCAATATAGGTCCGAATCCTGCAATAGAAAAAACAAAAATCTCTATAGATCTGTTTTTTTATCCTGCAATCCAACAAGCCTATAGATGGAATTTAGAACAAAACTAAGATGAGCCTTTAAGAAAAAAAAGATTAGGCAAGCTAACAGATCCGATTTCTATAGAAAATCCAGCTTAGTCCTGCTGAATTTTCCAAACAATTTCTAAACTAGAGCCATGGATATAAATGCCTTTGTGTATCCCATATATGCAAGAATGAGAGAATGTCAGGAGGTGTATCAACGTTGGAAAAGGCTAAACTAATCTAGCTAATCCTGAGAAAGGTTCATATTGGTGTGTTAGTCTACGCACCTAGGTTCAAACTCTAGTCCATGTTTCAAGTGCCACACAATGACAAATCATGCATTGCATATCTTCCAATGTCATCAGGATCTCTCCTAATTCAAAGATGGGGAAAAATTCTCGTGGCGTTGATGTACTTAGATGTTCTCTTTATCTACACAATATGTATTATCTAAGTAGTTTTCACATTAAGTAGCCTAGCAATTATCCACCAACCAGGATTCCTTACAGTGCATGGGCTGCACTGCAGAGTGCTATACAGCCCTTAATAAACATAATCAAGAGATGGATGCGCATCAAACAATGCATGTTGTATATGCTCGTAGAGTGCTATGTTTGTCCATCCCTGATGGCAGCCATCGAGGACTACACAACACTCCGTAGTACAACCTATGCACCGTAAACAATCCACGCTCGTTATACACTTGTGTGTCCAAGCAAAGCTAATCCCTTTTTTGTTTTTAATTTAGACATGCACCTCATAACAGGTGTCAACTCGCAAGCAATCAATCTAGGTTGCATCCTCATTCAAAGGAAGGGAATCATAAATACAAAACAACAGCCACAAGACTATTAAAATGCTCCAGATCAGGCTGGAAAGCAAGGCCCCGGGTGAGGCATGACCTAATACACACAACAATCTATACCAACTACATAATGTCGTACCCTTCCTTGAGGGATAATTAGGAGGGGAAGAAGGGGAACATCAAACAAAAAGTTGCCGTCCTCCAGACCCCTTTTCTACTCCCTTCCTTTTCCTTTATCTCCGGCCATTTTGGCTTCTTTATAGGTCGCTAGATAGTGGAGCCTTGTCAAGTGCATGCACCGGGCACGGAGAAAAAAAAGTTAAAGGCATATAATGTGATTAGCTTTAATGGTGGATCTTGAGGGTATCATAGGCTTGAGATAACCCCATTGGTTTTCCCTTGTTTTTATATATCAACTTGTGACGTGGATTCCACTTTGCCCTGCTAAGGTTGCTTCCTTTCCATCCGGCATGGGGCCGGCCAGGTTGGACCCCCAGCTCTTGGCTCTGACAAGGTCAGCATACATATCCATGGATGTCTCTGGTATGTTTCTGGGCTCTTGGATAGCTCTTGGCTCAGACAAGTTCAGCATTCCTTTGTGCAATTTGGTGTAGATCTAGTGACCCACCCTTTCCATGGATATCTCTGGTATGTTTCTGGGCTCTTGGATAGCTCTTGGCTCTGACAAGGTCAGCAATATCCATGGATATCTCTGGTATATTTCTTTGTGCGATTTGGTGTAGGTCTAGCGACCCACCCTTTCCCATGACTCCCTTATCCTCAACACTCAGGTCACACTGCGTGCAATTTAGTTCTCATAAAATATTTTTTCCTACTAGATGAAGAGCTCAATAGAGCTGCAGAGTCATGGGAAGGGTCTATAGGTTGGTGAGGAAGAGTTAATCTAAAGCGCTCCGTAACTTGTTATTTTTTGATTTTATTGAATATATTTACACTAGAAATGTATAAATCATCCATTTTAGAAAAAAAAAAAGAGCTGAATAGAGCATAGATTCTTCCGCAATTTCAAATGAAAAATAGGCCTAGTTTGCTCAAAGGTAATGTCTCAAATGCTAGGACCGTTGTAAAAAGATTCGTGGTTTAACAATAGTTTTTATTGGGTAAAAGGGTCATCATTGACCATATTACTTTCATTGTGTAAAGAGTATTTTGCTTCGGTTTCAAATTAACAACTAGTTCATCGACTGATGTGTCAAGAGGGTATTGGTGTGATGCATGGAGAGAAGGTGTGATCCCGAGGGGCGCCACATCATTTAAAATTATCTCAATTTTTGCCTTCTCAATGTTGCAATGTTTCATGTGTTAGTTAGGAACAAAATAGAGAGATGCCAATAAAAAGATTGCGAAGTACATCAATTTGATGCTCAGCTGCCTGCAAGCCAAGGTATGATTTGCCGAGAATTACTTATTGGAGGGTGCAGTTACAGCGAAAAAGCAATAAGAAAAACGATGGTTTCATACTAAAACTCGGGGAAAAAATACCAAGATTGTTCACTACTGCTGCTGCTATTTTGAAGAAGAGAGTGTATCTTTGGATCTGACTTCGTCAAAATTTTAAGAAGAAGAAGTTGCTCAGTCCATTGCAAGCATTTGTAAGAAATTCATGAGATTATTTTGTACTTTATGTGCTAATCAAGTAGTGTATGGATGGCAGTGATTTAGCTTAATAGGGCCAAATAAGCAGCACTAAAAAAAAAAAAAATTACACAACCCTGCTTCTTATTTTGTCTTTTCCTTTTTTTCTCTTATAGTTTTAGAGCTCCTGCAATAAATTTTTGTCAGTCAGGCATTGGTTGTTGACCAGGAAAAAAAGCCATTGCTAGTTCGTATTTGGAAATAAAGTCAGATATCACTTGTTCTTTTTTCTTTCTTTTTTTTGGTGGTACATATATCTCACTTCTTTACCGTATCGTTGACTCAATAAAGATCCTTGACTATTAGATTCACAATGATCTAGTAACACCCTATTCAATTTACTACCCAATAAAAGTCAAAAGGCAAGTGGCAACCTCTTCAATCTTTGACCATTTGATTCAACTATGTCAGGACTAAAAAATAATTGTATCAAAGTGTGCGCATAAAAATGCTACCATGCATTCACCGCATGATTGTGCACGCTGCCAATCACATCATCTCGTTTCCATGAGCTTCATTCATCAAATACTCATTTTGGTGCATTGCTGCAGAATCAAACAGATATGATTGGCAGCATGTAGAACCACATGCTACATGCTATATAGGATATAATTTCTCTAATTCAAGTTATCATGGTCAATAAATCTACATTATTGATTTTTTTTTGTTAAACAATCCACATGAATGATTTGATCCTACTTTGATGCGAAGTACCTAACCCACCAAACACAAGCTGCATTTCTCATTGGTTGACTGGAAGGTGGGAGTGAGGCTATTGCAAGCCAAATTCAAAAAGAGAATGATGACATGTAGAAGATGGAGAAAGAGATATTGTAGCTCTCCTTTGACATATGGGAATGTGCCTTGGAATTATTGGCTGTTCCCTGTGTAAATTGAACCACCAAGAAGGCATTGAGAGGTCGAGTACCATGAAAAGAAATAGAACTTGCTATTGCAGATCAAAGAGAATAGAATATCTAGAGTGTAAAGCCATTGATCTCTTGAAGTCTTTCTCACAATATCGATGGTTAGATGATGGTAACATGGTGTCTTAATGACATGTACATGTGCCTTTTGACTGTGATTGATAGCATGTCAACTTACTCCTCCTAAAGTAAGTTTATTAACCTTCATGTTTTTTAATGGTTTAAGTGAAGGTACCACTAGAGCCTTTTCATAAGAGATTAGAATGCGTTGGTGCGGTGTGGATCAGAAGCATAAAAGTCCAAATAAAATAAGGCTTTCTTGAAAAAAACAAAAACAAATGGAAGATTGCAAAGATTTGGGATGGTTTCAACCTTCAAGCTCTAAATGTGATATATTGAAGTTTGAATAATTGAAACACACCAAAACCCTTGGAGTGAATCTAGCATCATTCGCATATGTATTAAATATGCATAGGTTTTATTTCCTAGAAGTCTTGGAGAGAATCTAGCAATGCCTTACCTTTTTGCCATGCACTTATGTCAAAAGACTTTAATAATTAATGCTATAATTATGGAGAATATGCTCCTTAAACTTCTCAACATTCAATTTTTATTACCATAACTTATGCCAATGCAAATGACATGCAACTTGTTGACTTGCAATACCAAATTGCTTATACTTCTCTCTGCTTCTTCTATTTTCTTAAAAAAAAAGGTAGAGAAACTCCATTCTTCTCCTCTAGGCTTCCAAGAATCTGGCTCACTTTGTATGTTTTATTAATTATTATCAATTTTGTAGCCTTATAAATGCCTATTGGATGCGTTGGCCCCTTCAAAGATCCAGTGCCATCTTCGTACTCTATATTTTATGATGCTATCTCTTCATACAAGGGCATCATTTACTGTATTACAATTACATAAAAAAAAAGAGAGAGAACCTCTCCTTCCAATATTTATGCATACTTTTTAGGAAAAAAATCCTATTAGCCATCCTCATTTTTTTTTTTTAAATCTATGGAATCAACACTTTGAAAACATGGCTATAACGAGGGCAAAAACATGGTCGAGAAGATAATGTAATGGACCAGCGGTCAAAACATAATGTTCATAAGACCGACTTTGCACCAAAGTAGGCAGGGATCCTTTTGGTAGGAAAGAGAGAGTAGAAATCTAGATAGAAGATTTCAGAAGCAATGAGCACTCTATCAATTTAGACATGGAGTTAATTGTAAGAGTCCTAAAAACAAAAAATTGGTGTCACTCCCATAGGCTTGCATCCCACCATCTCCAAAGCTCTCCACTGAGTGAAATCTTTAGTTGGACTAGGTCCACCATTGATAAGCCAGTCCAACCACGAACCAACTTATCTATATTGTTCTATTTTTCCTCTTATTTCTTTTTTTCAATCTGTCTTTGTGCATGTTGTTCGTGATTGAACTAGTTCACTGCCGAATTGGTGGATCTGGTCCTACTAATATTTTTTTATCTACAAAAGCTATTCAAATAAAAAAGGAGCAAAAAAGAATAAAAAAAAATCCAGCCACTCTTCTAAAGTTCTTTGCAGGATCTGGTCCACCTCCTAAGGTGTCAATTATCCACGTTTATGTCACCTTCTCTTCCTCTACATAGAAGTCTACGCCATGCCTTGATGCATTGTCGATTATTTTCTTAAACTTTAATTCACATTGTGGAAGGTAGTTGGAAAATGGATGACAAGCATGGTTTAACACAATAGTCGTTACAAATTTACAATGATTTTGGAGGGCATCAATTTAAAAGGAGAGACAATCTAATTTTGCGAAATGAAAATTGAGTAGTTGTTTTCCTAGAAAGTGCCTTATAATCAATTTCACCAATATCTCCAAAATTTGCAAGAATGATCCACTCTAAACTATGTTGAACCATATGCCCATGCTCTTGTGATAATTATATCAGTATCATTACATGCGCACCAAGCTATATTATATGTCGATTGATTCCAAATACAGTCGCACAAATGTGGCTAGATGTATGCTCGGGCTCCACGTTTCAAGTTCGTTATCCTATCGGGAACTTGCCCCTTCTTCTATCTTATCTACCGCGGTGCAATCGGAGCATACAAGGCATTATTAGTTCCACAAATTTTCCTGCACTTATCACATTAAACTTCTTCTCATTAGAGCTGTTAACGAGCCGAGCTGAGCCTCAGAGGCTCGTTTCACAGATCCTCAGGCTCAGGCTCAATACCGAGCTTCATATTAGACTCGAGCTCGAGCTCGAGCTTGCTTGGGAGGCTCGGGCTCGGGCTCGGTTCGGCTAGTTAACAGGCCAGCCGCCGACACCACCTCCTCCCCACCCCGACAGAGAGCCAACGTTCCCACCGGAATCCAGAGACCGTCGGATCCAAGGAGTTCCACACCAAAGAAGACAAAATGGCAAATGGGAATAATTCGAGAATAGAAGAGAACGAGAACCGCATCAGAAGTCTAGGGTTTGGGAGGAGGTACCTCTCTTGGCCGGCGGTGTCCCAGATCTGGGCATCGGAAGTCTTCCGCTTCCGCTTCTCCTCCTCAACCTTCTTTTCCCCTTCCTACTCCTCCTCCTCCCCTTTCTCCGGCTCCTTGCTCACCTCTCCTCTGACCGCCGCCTCCTCCACCGCCGGATCCCTCGCCGCCTCTCCCTCCACCGGAGGAGATCCATCCTCCGAGCTCTTCTTCTCATCCTCGAGCATTTCGCAAACCATCGGATCGAAAAGACCCTAGAGCCTAGAGGAAAGCGGGGACTGTGTGAGAGGCTGAGAGCCAAGGGTTTTAGACTAAAACGAGATGAGGCGGCAAGGGTAGAAGAATAGAAACGGCCAAACAGGGCGATGGACAGCCAGGATGGGTTTGGAATTTAGATTGGGCTCACGAGCCCAAACGAGCTGCTCGGGCTCGAGCCCAGGCTCAGACTCGAATTTGAACGGGCCTCATTTTGGACTCGAGCTTGGGCTCGTTTGACTAACGAGCCGAGCTCGAGCCGAGCTTTTACCGGGCCGAGCCTGAGTGAGCCCGAGCAGCTCGGCTCGTTAACAAGCCTACTTCTCATTGTACCAAGATGGAGGTCTGACCAGGTACAACATCACATTTGACACCAAGGAAGGTAACCATATTTTTGCTTTATTTTCCCTTTGGGTCTCCACATGGTGTTTCTTTATTTTATTTTTACTTGTACCCGCGGAAGCAGCAAAAATCCTCTCATTAACATTGCATCAAACACATGAAAGGCGCACTAAGGTAGACACAGGCAAAGAACAAACCAAGGTGCTCGAGGAAGAAACCATCCACTGAACCGCCCGCAATTGCAGGGAAAACGCATGTCAGAATGCATAAAGAAAGCACGATGGGGACATGCATGGTACTTAGGCTCCATTTGGTAGAACTTTTAGTGGGCCAGAAAGTACTTTCTAACCTTCTAAAAATACTTTTGAATAGAATATGGGTGTTTGGTAAAAAAATCGAAAAACTGTATTAGATTTGTCAGAAAGCTAAAACAGCTTCTTGGAAGACGCTCCAAAATAGAGCTTCTTCGGAAAAGCACTTTTAGCATGCATCAAAAAGCTATTTTGATTTATAATTATTTTTTTTTTGGACCAAATACCCATGATAAAATATTATAATTATAAAAAGTAGTTCCTAAAAATATTATATTAATAAAATATTAATATATAATAATAATAATTATAATATTTTATATCTTTATTATTGTATTATACTATAAATATAATATTATATTACATTATATCATAATATATTGATATGTTATGTTATATAATATCAAATTATATTATATTATTATACTATAGTATACAATATTATATTATTATTACAATATTACATTATATTACAGTAATATTATGCTATATTATATATTTACGTATTAATACATATTATATTTTATTATGCTCTGTTGTATAATACTATGCAATATCTTTTATAGTCATTTGCCATGCGAAAAGTACTTTCTTAGTTTATTTAACAAATACATATTAAAATCCCACGGCACTTTAAAAATATAGTTATTAGACAGCAAATAGCTTTTTATAAAAAGCTCTACTTTATAAAGCTCTACTTTCGAAAGCTATACTATCAACAGCTCTGCCAAACAGAGCCTTAATAAAAGGATAAAGATGGTAAAATTTCTACCACGTGTCTAGAAGCATGTGCTTATGCCTTTCTTAATTAACTGGGTTGAACGAATCAGATAAGTCTCCATCATGATAATAAAAAAAATGGTTACTAAATATTTATCATCACTATTTTATATTAATCAAGTAGTATTAATTATAATTAAGATATTATAATTATAGCTAATATTATATGAGCAATTTTGTATAGAGGTATTTTACATATTTTGCTAGGTACGATGAAAACTAAGGATCTATTGCTTTTACGAGTATTATAGATTCGGAACCTTAGTTTGGTCTTATCAGTTCTAGCTTTGAATATTGCTACGTGCCCCAATCCCATCTCGAAAGATGAAAATGAATACATGGATTGAGCATATGATGGAGCCATTTAGCCGATATAGTCCTCTTGAATCCATTTATCTCGGTTCACAAGCTCGCTACATGCATGATGCACATAGAAATAAATAGATGTGTATACGTATGTACCTACAGTTAGGGGTGCAAGAATAGGTCTATTTTACATGAAATCCGGCCCATTCTGGTTGTGGAAACATGTCTAAGCATTGGTTCCTTCCAATATCTAATAATTTCTTCTTGCAGAATGCTACCCAAGTTTCATGTAAAAGCTCAATTTGAGGCTGTTTTCCGAATCGTGCGCCGAAGCAAGGTAGTCAATACCCAATTATAAGCATTGGATGTGGGAATTATAGTTAAACAAGCATTTAGGACAAGGCCATACCACACCTGGTGCTAGAGACCAAGACCACTGGGCTTTATCATTTCCCTCAGCATTTTGACTAAGTCATCTATAATCTGCTAAATGTATACAACCTAATAAAGGTATCGAAAAGTCGAAATCATAATCCTACATCACTAAACTGCATGTCCATTCAATTCAAAACCTCAAGTTCGTTTTAACTTTGAAACAAAACAACCAACAGCTTCTCTAAAACGATGGAAGTCAGACAAGGTCACCTCATCTTATTTCTTGAGCACCATAAATGCCACAAGATGATAAAGTTAAGGTTAATAGTGAATGAAACCTTTGATCCTTTCACATTTCCATCCAACGTAGATTAACACTGTTGAATTTGTGGTACCTGGTAATTAAATATGTCAGGAAATTCAACTGAAAAAAAAAATCTTTATATTTGAATTTACCTCACATTAGAACATGTCCCATTTTACTTTTCTGCCCTGAGCACACCTGCTTCTCGTATGTAACACAGTAAAAGCAGTGAACATATACTTATATGCTAACAACATTTACAGCAAACAAAGTTAATGATGAACAAAAATCATATGATTTCACGGTGGAGTATCAAAAAATTTATGTGGACAACTGAATGTTTCAAAGGCAATCCGTACATGTCAAATTAAGAGGACATGCTATTTATCACATGGCCAAGTGCAACTTCTGAATGATTTATTTGATAAGTATGTATCATGTGGCCATGAATTGTGTACTAACAAACACTATGTCCGAAAATTATATATCGAATTGCTTGTGTATCAAATCGCTAAATGATTAATTTACCAAATATGTATCTCATGGTCATGGACTATGTATTGAAGAACATCACAATTTGAAAATTGTATATCGTTTTGCCTGAAGATATGAATTTGATCGCTGGCTGAACTAATTTGCTAGATGTGTATTACTTGACGTGCACTATGTATTAGTGAACATCATGCTCTGCAAATTATATACTGACTTGCCTATAGGTGTGTATTGAGTTGCTGGATGACTTATTTGCTAGGTGTGTATCATGTGGGCATCGACTGTGTACTGGTGAAGGGAGGAGAAAGGACTCACAAATGGATGGAGAGGGATGAACGACTTCCTAAGAAAGAAGAGCTACAAGATGGATGGCATGAGGATGCCTAACGTTGTTTTCTTTCTTTCTTTCTTTCTTTTGAGTCATGGGATGGATGGACTGTTAGTAGGAGTTCCATCTCGCCTTGCCTCTTCAGTTTTCACTTTTAAGATCAATGCCATGGGGTATATGGTAAGAAAAGAAGCAGTCTCCAAGAGATCTCCTCCGATGCACGCAACAGAGGATTTTTGTTCAGCAGGAAAGATTGAGGGATGGCTACCAGCCAGAAGAATCGTCCGAGGCTATCACTGATCATTGCTCACATTCCTCTCCCCTATTTTTTTTCATTTTGTTATATTTTTATTTAAAAATTGTTAAGAATCACCTATCATAAATCTGCAATTCTAGATAGAAGTCGATGAGTGTACTTGAGACCACGACTGCCAACATTAGTTATGTACCACCATCATATTGAATTGGCAAAGTAAATAGCTATCTATCAAGTAACAATAAGTGAAATTCGTATGTCCTATAGAGCATGAAATTTACCTTCTTTCAAGTTGTTCAAATCACTAGATTCTGCACTGCATCACCCTTTCTCTTCTAAGACAGGAGCTACCTCTCCATCTGTGACCATTCTCTGGCTACACGTATCAGATGATGCTTTAACAACTCCTGGATCTGATCTGGGGAGGAAGGTAATGAGCCTCTCTCTGAGCAACAGCGAGAGCAAATTACAAGAAGTCAGAGGTTCCAGTGAACGAACTACTCCTTTTCTGACCAGTAAATTAAGCGCCGCTGAAACACCATGAACGATCGCTTCCTTCCTGGAAACATCATAATTGTCGACCAACAGAAACAAGAACTCCAAGAGCGTGTGAGTTAAATCAACATATTTGGGCACAGAGTTAACCATCAAAAGCATTGCGGGCTCAATGTTCATGATACTATCCACCTTCTCATCAAAAAACAGCCAATCATAAAACAGAGCGAGCTTCGCATTAGCCTCGAAGTAATTTCTCCTGCAGCTTTTCAGAAGCCAGCCAACAACTGCCCATCTTGAGATAATGTTAGATTGGATGATCTCATTAGGAGGATGGTGGGAACAACATATAAACCGAATAATATCAGCGATAACAGTCTCGCTACCAGGCCAGCATAGGTGTTTCTTGGCAAACCAAGCTTGGTATCTTTTCTGGCTCCCCCAATTCACATAGGTGAGCAAGAATCGCAGATGTGCTTCCATGTCAGGCGTGATCCTCAGCAAAAAGTAGTGTGCCGGCGTTCTCATTCGGTAGAGCCCTGAAATATCGGTAAATCCCAAAACTTGAAACTTTCTAGGATCAAACAAGAGGTCCTTCCACACATCTCTGAATTCAGGAATATGAACCAAGTCCTGAAGCAGTCGAACGAGGTCCCTCCCTATCTGTAAACACAAACTGAAGCATTCTCTCAACGCCTTGATGCAGAAATCGATCTCCATCCTCTTCAATGAATCCAATTTCACGCTGCCTCCCAACCTGTAGTGATCTGCCAATAACCGAAGATAGACGAACAATGCACTTGTAAGAACCAATGGTTCATCCAATATCCAATCCCAATTATCAGACAGGATCTTGACAAGTTCAGCACACAGCCACAAATTGGATTCGGAGAAATGGCCGCCAATAGTCTGCCTCAAGAGGGATATAATTAGCGAGTCGACATGGACGGCGGCGACCTGGACTAGATTGGAAGTGAGCCAGAGGATCTGAATTCTTGGGGTTTCCAAGAGCTTGGGGTACGACTCGTTACAGAGCTTGAGGAGGGTGGTGGTGAAGAAGTTATATCCATCGATGACGATGGCATGGAGGTGGGTGAGGTGGGTTTTGGCGAGGTGGGGCTCAGTGAGGATGCCGAAAGCGATGGCAAGATTCAGCTGTGAGTATTCTGAGGGCGAGGGGATTGATAGAGGGAAGGGGGGTTTCAGTTGGGGCTGGAGGAGGAAGAAGGCCTCTCTGAGGGACACCTCGGTAGGATTTTCGGCTTCATGGGCGGTGACTCGAAGCAGTTTCGATGAGTTCATATTGAACTCATGGTCCTAAGAATAGAAAAAGAGGAATTTGGTGATAACAAAGGGAATTTTTCTTAAGGAAGAAGCAAGAATCCTCTCGTTGACATTACATCGAACAAATGACGGGCGCACCAGTCCGCTGCCTCAGCCAGGCCATCAACTGGCTCGCATGCAACGCCGCAGACCCAACCAACCAAAACGCCAAGAATTCAAGGCGAGCACAGGCAAGGACCAAACCAAGGTGCTCAAGGAAGAAACCATCCACCGAACCGCCGGCGATCGCTCGGCCAAGTCGCGGTGAAAGACGAATAATGCTAAGCGGTCAACCTCGCCTGATGTTTCGCCTGATTCGGAAGGGTGGGAAACTGCTTCCAAAGGAGCAAAGCGCCGCTCTCCAGAGGCGTCAACGGAAGGAAAGTCCTCGTGGCGTCTGCTCCGCGCGTCCGGGGAAGAAGGGCGTGCCAAGTTCTCCGCTGGTGGATGAGCGCGCGTTGGATGGAAACGGCGCCGAACGGGATCCTGATCAATGAGAAGGCCCGGCCGAGCCGGCCCCTTCCCCAAGTTCGAGCCTTCAAAAAAAAGAGCCCGTTCGCCTGGTTTAAACGGTGATTCAGGGACCTCGACCCAAGCCGTCCCCGGTGTCCGACCGGATTCCGGTACTTTTATTTTCTCTTGTCAAGGGCGGAGCGTAGGATGGTAGCTCCCTCACGGACAACCCTGTCCGGCGGTGGAAAGGAGGAGATTTGGGGGGTTTAACCCGGCCTTTAAGCCCTTGGCGATTATGGCAAATGAACATCATGAGGGCGGCTCAACCACGGTGGAAAAGGAACCTGCTTCAACCATCTAGAACTGGAGAATTTGCAATATAAAAATTTATCACAAGAAGCAATTAGGAGTGAAAGTGGATAGAATAATATCTACCTAAATTCATTTTTATTTTCGAAACTATTCAACTATAAATAAAAATTTAAGTATCCAACTCGTAGCTATGTCAATATGGATATAGATAGATAACTATCCGATCCACATCTAAATATCCGATTCTATTTGTAATCTTATTTAATTTTAGAAGTTTTTGCATGAATACCCTTCTAAATATTGAATTTTACATGAAAACCCTTCCAAAATTGATATTTGCATGTATACCCTCGTTAAATACTTATTTTATTATTCTACCCTTTTTATTCTTGTTTTTGCATATACACCCGCGCCATCTAACGTCCTTAAAATATTAACAGTTTCTAAATTAAAATAACTAAAATATCCTTAATGGATAGATGTGCAAAAAAATCCAGAATCATTTGGAGAGATGCAATGAAATTCTCATCTGATTTGTATTGAGTGCTATGCCAACTTATCTCATGGTCAATACTTTGCTTCCAAGGGGAGCTATCATTAGAATTGAACAGATGATGCAAAACTTTTTATGGGTCTCTTCGGATCAATCTAGAAGGATTCATCTTCTAGTATGGGAAGCAGTATGCCAAGTGACCCAGCATGGAGGTCTAGGTATCCATTCTTTATCTACCAGCAAGGATGTGTTGATTTTGAGACATGCTGTGAATTTTTATTTGGAACCTCGGAATTTTTGGTGTATGTTGATGAGAGCCAAGTGTGGAGAAGGTGGTTCGATTATCACGGGGAGCCAACATTGTAAAAGCTCTTTTGTTTGGAAAGCTTTATCTGCAACCGCATCAATGCTTGTTTTCAGATTCAAATGGTCGATTAGGGATGGAAGGAACATTAACGTAATAAACGATCCCTAGATCTCTATAGTTCCATTATCGTGCTTTCCGTATACCATTTATTATGAGGCCCCGAATGACAAGATGGTGAGTGATTTAATGGTGGCTGGAGAACGAATGTGGGACAAGGGCTTGGTTGAGCATTGCTTTGGTGGTGAGCTCGGCTCTCAGGTGTCATCTATAGCAATTTCTTTGGGAGGCTCAATTGGTGGACTTGAATGGGATATCTCCTGTGGGCTAAGAGCTAGAGTTAAGTCTTATTCCCTACTCAAAGATTCTTCAGGCCGGCAGAGAGATACAGTGTGGGTTTGCAAGGTGGGAATTCACTCGACAGTAGCTCTGTTTCTCTGAAAGCTGGTGTAGGAGTGCAGAAGTTTCCTTCATCTCAAAGGTATTGATATGCCCCCTTTCTGTGACCGGTTTACTGAGGCTAAAGAATCCATTGGCCATGTCTTATCTATCCATCCTTGGAATATTGAGATTTTCTTCATCTCAAAGGTATTGATATGCCCCCTTTCTGTGACCGGTACTTTTATTTCCTTCTTGTCCTTATCTATCCATCCTTGGAATATTGAGATTTTCTTCCAATATATGAAGAGAGGCAGTCCTGTAAGGGTTGATGATCGGAGTGCTATTTTCTTGTGCTATATTGCCAATCATATATGGTTGGATAGGAGATGTTACTTGAAAATGCTAGAGAAAGCTGTGTTGTTATTGCATTGAGAGTTTTACATTAGGCGTCTGACTTCATGCATTCTAGATCATTAGAGAGATTTATGGGTGTTAGGGAAATCTGAGGTTCCACACAGGCAGATTCTGCATCCTGTGTGGTTTATTTCACTTGGGCACTGCCAACTCTCAATCTTCTTAAAATCAACTTCGATGGTGGTGTGAAAAATAGAGGACAGATGGGTGGTAAAGGTTTTGTTATTCGAAACTCCTAAGTCTATTCTCATTGTAGCAGGTGGTTCTACACTCTTTAATGGTTCCATTAGCTGAAATGAGAGCCACTTGGGACGGATTAGTATTTGTAGTCACTATTTTATATGTGAATCATACTACATTGGAAGGAGATTCTAGAATAATTATCTCTTGGATTATTGTAGAAGCATCGGACCAAAGGGAGACTCATACACTCATGCTGGATATTTGGAGACTCAAATCGAGCATTGCTTCCTTATCTATCATACATATATTGAGAGAGACAAATAGGAATATTGATTGGATGATTTTCTATGTGGCGGACCATACAGGTTCGATGTTGTGTGCAACTGCTTCTGCTCTACCATGAACTTTTCAAGATATTCCACTATCTGATGCTAATAGACTTATTTACTAAAGGGCTTTATAAAGCAGCCTTTCTAACAAACAAAAAAAAAAGATAAAAATCGGGATTTGGATTGAACTTATGGGTGAGCTATTCAGCTGATACAGCCCTTTTTAATCCCTTGATCTTAGTTCACAAGCTCATTACATGCACCATGCACATATAAATAAATAGATATCTATACATATATACCCTATGGTTAGGGGTGCATGTGGATTTGGATCAATCCAAGAACTAGAATGATTTGATCTTATTGGATTGATTTGGTTCAGGTTCAAACTAGGATCGCATCAATTCTAGTTTCAATTTTCAAAAACCCAATAGAATTTGTTTGGACTTGGGTCAAGGGGACAAGTCACACAAAATCGATTCAACCCAATGTAGATATACACATGCATATATATATGTATGTATATGTGTATATATACATATATGTATGTATATGTATATATATACATACATATATATGTATATATATATGTATGTATGTATGTATACATACATACACACACACACACATACACACATACACACATACACACATACACATATGTATTGTTGCTGGAAATTGGACCCGGGGGTAGTCACGGGGCTGAGGCGGAGGAGCTCCAACGGGAATCAGCGGGGCACGGGTGGCGGCGGTCCGTCGGCGAGCGGCGTCCTCCGGAAGACCTGCAAGAAGTCGGTGGCCGGGATTTCCGGCTCCGGCCCTCCGATGCTCAAGTCAGAGGGGGAATATATCAATAAAAAGGGGGGTCCCCTCTCTAGTGCGGTAGAGGAGTTCTCCTTTTATAGTGGGGTGCCGGGTTACCTGTGATGCGACAGGACCAGGTTGCAGTATGGCTGAGCATGTCGCATGTATTAGTGCACGATTACGTGAATTAATGCCTTGCCGTAGAGGATGAGATCGGGGTCAGGGAGTTGTCGCGGCTGACTAAATGCGGCCGAGCTGATTTGCCGTGGAGAACTGGAGATCGGTGTACAGTAGGAGCCATGCGCATTAATTGTTGAGTAAGCCGGAGGTCTGTGGAGACCATGCTCATTAATTGTTGAGTACGCCGGAGGTCTGTGAAGACCATGCTCATTAATTGTTGAGTACGTCGGAGGTCTGTGGAGACCATGCACATTAATTGTTGAGTACGCCACCTAGGGCGTGCGGACGTCAGGCGTATTAATTATGGAGTAAGCCACCTAAGGCGTGATCCTGCGTCGAGCCGTAGGAGAAAGTACTCACAATGGACAGTTGGTGGAGTTCGACTCCCAGGGTCGGGCGTCCTTCAGGTCGGGCGTCCTTCAGGTCGGGCGTCAAGTTCGGCCGCCCGAGGTCGGCCGTCATCCGGTCCCGTACACTACCCCCCGACTTCCGAGTTCGAGCTACTCACGAGCTCGAACGTGGAAAGTAGTAGTCTTTATTATGGTGGCAGGGATCGAAGAGAGTTGAACTACGCTGGCGCCCCCACGCGTCCCGAAGCGTTTATAACGGAAGGGAGGCGGGGGGTGGCGCCTCTTCGCCCTTCGTTGCCGTTTCGTATGGTGAGCTCATGATGGGGTCCCTGGACTTGATGGGGCGACACCTCGACTCTGTATTCGAGGCGCCCTTCCTGAATAAATGCGCTGTCTTGATCCTCGAGGCGGACACGTGGTGTGATCTGGACGGGGGATGTTTATTGAGTCGAACGCTTTGAGGTCGGATGTTAGATTAGCCGTTCGGGGCCTAAAGCCAGGTCGGTCGTCCGGGGCTGAAAGTTAGGCCAGTCGCTCGAGGTCAGACGCACTTAGTCTTGTATCGGCCGAATGGGGACTTGAGAGGCTAAAATTGTGTCGGCGCTCCACGCGTCTCGGGGCTCCTTTAATGAGGGGAGCGGGGGCGACACTTGCTTGCCTTTCGAGGCGATCCGGCGTAGCGGGCCCATGATGAGGCCGCGAGATCCGATGGGACGGCGCCTCGATTCCGTACCCGAGGCGCATGTCCTGAGTAAGTGCGCTACTTCGGCTTCTGAGGTAGATACGTGGCGCGATCCAGGCGAGAGACGGAATTCGGGGTTGCTAATATGGGCCGTTGGAGGGGCCTATATAAACCCCCCATGTCGTCCCTAGAAAAGGAGGCTTTTGTTTGCTTCTGTTGTCGCTTTTCCTTTCTCTTGCTTTCTAGTTGCCGCCGTCTCCTCGGCGACGCCCGGAGCGATTTCCGGCGACCTAAGGGCGATTTCCGGCGACCTCCATAGTAGGTCGCTCTTCCACATTAGCTCGGAAGCTTTTAATTTTCTTTTCCCATCTCTTTCTCTCTCTCCTTCTGTCTCTTCTTCTTTCTTTCCGTCTTTGATCCTTGCTCCCTTCTTTCTCAAGATGGGGCTTGGTCCTGACGAAGTCGGGTCCACTTTGACCGAGGAGGAATTGGAGCTGGTCCGCTCCCATTTTTTCTTCCGACCCGGGTTCCGACTCGAGCTTGCAGGGTCGGAGGATCGGGTGACCAGACCTCCACCAGGTCGGATCGGAGTGTACGTCGATACACTCTGGGCCGGCCTGCGATTCCCCCTCCATGAGTTCGTGAGTGATTTGCTGATGGAATATCGGCTTGTCCCCGCACAGCTCACTCCGAACTCGTGGAGGACTATTATCGGGTTTATGTCCCTCTGCCTTGCGCACGGGATCCCGATCTCGGTGAGCGTTTTCCGCCAGTGCTTCATATTGAAGACAAATCCGGTGGATATAGAGTGGCTGTACTTCACCTGGAGGAGCGGTATGTCGCTCTTCCGGGGCGCCCCCTCCTCCATTCATGAGTGGAGGGGAAAATATTTCTTCCTTTCTTCCGAGCTCTCGTGGGGGTTCGACCCAAGGTGGGGACGTCCGAGTTTGAAGGCCTCAAATAGACTCAGTGGCCTCTCAGTAGACAAGCAGAGGGCCTTTGATGCCCTACGAAGCCTTAGGAAAGACATCCTCTCGACCGAGTTTCTAACCGAGGAAGCTCTGGTGGAGGCCGGCCTGAGCTCGGCGAGCCTTGCAGGTAAGGGCAGTTGTGCTATCCCTTCATCTCTTAACGTTTACTTCGTTTATTTCTTTTTCTTGTTTTTCTAACATTAGTCTGACATTTGGCAAAACTTTTTGTTTCAGACATTCCCAGTATGCCGACTAGCAACACGTCCCTCTTCGCTCGGCTGAAGAAGCGAGGGGTTGAAGCTGGTGGGGCTCTTCCTAAACCCCGGAAGAAGTCCAAGCTGGGCGCCATTTCCGCCTCTGCCGAGGTGGGAGGCCCGGAAGCGGGAACCTCGGTAGCCGTCCGAGGGCGAGCACCGGCCGCCGAGCATGTGAGCTCGAGCTCTGCGGGAGCATCCGATTCGGCGGCCCCATCCTGCCCCGCCCCCGTCTCCTAGCAGGAGGGGCGGACGATCGTCCGACCGCGGCGCTCGGGGCCCGAGCCGAGCAGGGGCCCCGGGGGTCCCGGATGTCGCTTATCCTGGCGCCCCAAGTTCGGACGAGCCGAGCTCTTCGAGGGGCCTAAGGGGAGAATCGGCCGAGCCAGGATCCCCAATCCTTGAGGGGAGCTCGGCCTTCCATGATGCCGATGTTGCGCGCGCGGTGTTCCGACGCGCCATATTTCCAGCGGATCGGGCCGAGTTCCGGAGCTTGTCGCTGGAAGAAATCGTCGATCAAACCTACCGCAACACGGTTCGGGTAAGCCACTCTCTTAATTTTCCTTCGGTCACTAATATATATTTTTTGTCTTCACTTATGGTTGCTTTCTTAGCAGCATGTTCACGAGGTCGATACCCTGGTGTTCATTGCCCAAGGATGCCAGGAAGAGACTCGGCGACTCAGCCAGCAATTGAAGCCGGTCAAGAAAAGAGTCGCCGAGCTGGAGGCCGCGCTAACGGAGGCCGAAGCGCAAAGGAGGCGACGGAGGCCGGGCGACTAGCCATTGTCGAGGACCTCGAGAAGGAGAGGGCTGCTCACTCCCTGGCCAAGTCGGCCCTGCGCGCTTCGGAGGCACGTCTGATGGAGGCCCGATCTGAAGTTGCGGGCCTGAAATACGAAGGCGGGGTCTTGCGCTTGAAGATCGAGCAACTTGAGGCCCGGGAGAGGAGGGCGCTCGAGCGAGCCGAGCATGCCATGGATTTCTTCAAGGATTCGGAAGAATTCTGCAACTGTTGGGGTATGTGGAGACTATTGGTGATGAAGAGAATTGAAGGAGAATTAATTCTGCATAGTTTTGTCTGGCGGACTGTCGGAGTCGACTCGAGCTACAGTCGAGTCGACTCGGGAACAGCCGAGTCGACTCGGGAACAGCCGAGTCGACTCGAGGCTCGTCGAGTCGACTCGAGAGGAGAAAAGCCGCAAAAACCATGTTTCTGTCTGGACTGTCAGAGTCGACTCAAGCTACAGTCGAGTCGACTCGAAGCATCGTCGAGTCGACTCGAGCCACAGTCGAGTCGACCCGAGATCGTGCCAGTCATACTGAAAGTTGTCCAGACGTGCCCGAGTCGACTCGAACTAAAGTCGAGTCGACTCGAGCTCGCAGGAAATCATACGGATGAGTTTTCTTTTGGTGTTTTGTTGGCGTTTCGACGGCTATGATCATCTGAAAGTCTTGAGACTATATATAGGACTCATGAGAGCCCTAGGGTATAGAGATTGCCGTATATTTGAGAGAGACTCTTGTTTTGTGAGGCTAGGGTTCTATCGAAGAAGAGGATTGGGATCCTACTTCTTGTGCAAAGGGAATTCTGTGTGAATCTCTTGAAGAGCGATCGCTTGTGATTGTTCGGGTGTGTGCTATCTCTGTAATCAGATCATCCTAATTGAGATTTGGAGCGGTGGAGGACGTAGGCTACTTGTAGCCGAACCTCGTTACATCTTTGTGTTTGCTTTGCTATTTTCTTCTTTCTTCTTTCTTTGGTCTGATAATCCGTTGCGGTGCTCAAGTGTTTTACCCTATTGATACCAGGGGTAATCTTTTGTCCTTCGCAGCGGAAGCGAAGTGGTGATCCTTGAGTCCGGTGTCGAGGGAGCGAGAGAGTGCTTATCCATTTGTTTCTCTCTTAGCTTGTCCGACGTTGGTGGTTGTACCGGTGTGAGTGGGTTCCGGTGCAGGTCGCTGCCAACAAGTGGTATCAGAGCTATTGGTTTTCTGCGATGGCGGATGAAGGAAAGGTGCGAATTGAGAAGTTCAATGGCACGAACTTCGGATTTTGGAAGATGCAAATAGAGGATTACCTTTACCAGAAGGATCTCTATTTACCTCTTGGAGGTAGAGCGAAGAAACCAGAGAAGATGTCCGATGAAGACTGGAAGGTCCTCGATCGGAAGACGCTCGGCACCATTAGATTGTCACTTGCATCCCAAGTGGCATTCAACATCAAAAACGAGAAGACGACGATGGAGTTGATGACAACATTGTCGCGGATGTACGAGAAACCCTCAGCATCAAACAAGATATTTCTCATGAAGTGGTTGTTTAATCTTCGTATGAAAAATGGCGGCAGCATAGCAGAATACCTCAACGAATTCAATGGACTCACGGCCCAGTTGGAGTCAGTGGAGATTAGTTTTGACGATGAGATTCGGGCATTGCTAATCCTCTCCGGATTGCCTGATAGCTGGGAGGGCCTGGTGATGGCGGTGAGCAACTCTTCGGCGACGGGGAAGTTGATCTTTGATGACGTTGTGGGAGTGCTTCTAAGTGAAGAAGCAAGAAGGAAATCTTCTGGAGCTACGGAGTCATCTGGAAGTGTACTAAACACCTCTGACCGAGGAAGACAAAAGAAGGACGGTCGATTTCGAAGCGACTCGAAGTCGAGATCCAGCAGGTCTCGAGCACCTCAGAACAAGGGAGTGAAGTGCTGGAACTGCGGAAAGACGGGGCACTTTAAGAGGGACTGCAAATCTCCTAAAGGGAAGCAAGGCGACCACACCGAAGGAGTCAGCAAGGATCTGGCAAATCTTGCTGAAGACGGTGATATAGATGCCCTCGTTCTATCTTTATCTACCTGTGACGAGTCTTGGGTGATAGACTCGGGCGCGTCTTTCCATGCTCATTCCAACGGAAGCTTCTTGGAGGATATGAGAAGGGAGACTTCGGCAAAGTCTACCTAGGGGATGGAGAGCCTTGCACCATACAAGGAAGGAGAAGCGCGGAAGTGAAGTTGATTTCTGGATCTTCACTTGAGCTTGAGGACGTACGGCACGTGCCTCAACTGCAGAGGAATCTGATTTCTGTTGGACAGTTGGCGAGCCAGGGGTACAAGACTATTTTCACAGCTGATCAGTGGAAGATATCCAGGGGTTCGTTGACGGTGGCTAGTGGCGAGAAGGTTGGGACACTTTATGTCGCCAACGGCACGGAGAACTCTATTGGAGTTGCTGCAGCAGATGTGGACGCCAAGTTATGGCATTGCAGACTTGGGCACATGAGTTATCAGGGACTGGAGGTGATGCACCAGTTGGGAAAGCTGCAGGGTCTCAGGAGTGTTGAGATGGACTTCTGTGAGGATTGTGTTCTCGAAAAGCAGAAGCGTGTTTCATTCAATAAAGAAGGTAAACCTCGGAAGCAAGAAAAGCTAGATCTCGTGCACACGGACGTGTGGGGGCCTGCACCAGTTTCTTCCATTGGTGGATCTCAGTACTATGTTACTTTTATTGATGATGCTACCAGGAAGCTTTGGGTGTTCTTCTTGAAGCACAAGTCAGAGGTATTTGGGGTCTTCAGGAGATGGCAGGTGATGGTAGAACTCGAGACAGGAAGGAGGTTGAAATGCCTGAGATCGGACAACGGTGGTGAGTATTGTAGCAGGGAGTTTGAGGACTACTGTGCAGATGCTGGGATCGTCAGGTAGAGGACAGTTCCAGGGACACCACAATAAAATGGAGTTGCTGAAAGGATGAACAGAACAATTAATGAGCGTGCCAGGAGTATGAGGATACATGCTGGATTGCCACAGCAGTTTTGGGCGAAAGCAGTTAACACTGCTGCCTACTTGATCAACAGAGGGCCATCAAAGAAACTTGAATTTGGGATTTCTGAGGAAGCATGGACAGCGAAGAAGATTGATTTGGCGCACTTACGAGTATTCGGTTGTACCAGTTATGTCCATGTTGATTCCAGTCAAAGAAGCAAACTAGACGCCAAATCAAAGAAGTGCATTTTCGTTGGATACGGAGGTCAACTGTTTGGGTACCGGCTGTGGGATCCCGAACACAGGAAGATCATTCGTAGTAATGATGTGGTATTCAATGAGAAAATGCAGCAGAGCTATGAATCAGAAATAAAACCTGTTGAGCCGTGTTTTGTGGATCCTGAAGAGGAGTCTACAAATTCTGGTCAGAAGACTCAGTCAGAGCAAGAACCTGAAGCATTGGCACCCCCTCCACAACTAAGAAGGTCCACTCGTAGTACTCATGGGAAGCCTCCTCAAAGGTATGATGGGACTCTTAGTTATTTGCTGCTCACAGATAATGGCGAACCTGAATGCTTCACGGAGGCATTGGAGGTTGATACCAGGAAGGAGTGGGAGTTGGCCATGGATGATGAGATGAAGTCATTGGAGCAGAATCAAACGTGGGATTTGGTGGATCTGCCTAAGGGGAAGAAAGCACTGTCAAACAAATGGGTTTACAGGCTGAAGGAAGAGCAGGGTGGGAAGAAGCGGTACAAGGCCAGGCTGGTTGTAAAAGGATTTCAGCAGAGAGCAGGTATCGACTTCACAGAGATTTTTTCTCCTGTAGTCAAGATGAGTTCTATTCGAGCGGTGCTGAGCATGGTGGCAGTAGAGGATCTTCACTTAGAGCAACTTGATGTAAAGACGGCCTTTCTCCATGGAGATCTCGATGAGGAGATATATATGCAGCAGCCGGAGGGATACATTGCAGCTGGCACGGGTGACTTAGTCTGCAAATTAAAGAAAAGCCTCTATGGTTTGAAACAGGCACCCAGACAATGGTATCTCAAGTTCGATAGTTACATGCTTGAGATATGATACAGGAGATGTCAGGAGGATCACTGTTGCTACTTCCGGGACTTCGGTACATCTTACATTATCTTGTTATTGTATGTTGATGACATGTTAGTTGCAGGAGCTAGCATGCATGAGATTGCAAAATTGAAGCTGAAGCTGTCAAGAAAATTTGCAATGAAGGATCTAGGAGCAGTGAAACAGATCCTTGGGATGCGGATCAGCAGAGATAGGTCTAAACATATCATCAGACTATCTCAGGTGGAGTACATCAGCCGAGTACTCAGGAGATTCTGCATGGAGAGTGCCAAACCTGTTGGCACACCGCTGGGTGCCCACTTTAAGCTTTCAAAAGGGCAAAGTCCGAAGACACGGGTGGAGGAGCTCAATATGTCAAAAATCCCGTATGCATCGGCAGTGGGGAGTGATGACCCAAAGATTGAGTTAAAGATTGATTTTGATGATCACAAAACCTTGAAGTATAATTACTAATGTTTATGTTGCAAGAAGAAAGATATTTATTTTGCTAGAAACATAACAAGTTGGAAGAATAGAAGAAGGCCTCAAAAGCTCTCAAAAAGTTGGAAGAAAGATATACTTAATTGGCCCAAGTTTCAAGTTCAAAGGATTCAAGTTGGAGGAGCAAACTCAAAGAAAGATTCAAAAGAATAGTCCTCGAGTCGACTCCTGAAAGTTCCGAGTCGACTCTGGCACTCTAGAGCTTCAAAGAACAGTGCTCGAGTCGACTCCGGAACTTTACGAGTCGACTCCGACTGAGAACAAACAAAAAACAGAGAGTTGATTTTCAGTGCTACAGTGCTCGAGTCGACTCCCAGGTCGACTCCGAGACTGCGAGTCAGCTCCCAGGTCGACTCCAGGACTGCAAACAGACAAAACAGAAAGTTGATTTTCAGCAGAGTCGACTCCTACTTCAGCCGAGTCGACTCCAGCACGCTGGGAGGCGTAACGGCTAGTTTTTTCTGGGCTCCAACGGCTCTATTCTTGTCTCTAACGGCTAGATTTTTATTTCCAAGTCATCCAAAGCTATAAAATCAAGAGGAGAGCTAGGGAAGAAGTTATGGAAGTGGGAGAAAACATTTAGGGAAGAGATTTCAAAGAGATTACAAGAAAAATCTCCCATAAGCACAAAAGAGCCATCCAAAGCGAAATAGAGAGAAGAAGAGCATCCTAGTGAATCCCAAAGCTTCCTCTCCATCCGTGTGCTGCCTCAATCATCCTCTACCTCGTGCCAAATCAGAAGAGGGTCAAGTAAAGAAGAAACCGAGTTCCTTCATCTTCAAAATTCGTTTGAGAGCTTCTCTTTACTCCATTTGTTTATATTTGATATATTTGCTTAGTTAAGAAGCTTGTACTTGCTTTAAATTCTTAGTCTAATATCTTGTAACTTGATTCAATCAAGGGATTGAATCAAGAGGTTAAGGTTTGTTGGTGAGCCAAAGGAAAACCAACGGTGTTAAGGTTTGTTGGTGAGCCAAAGGGAAAACCAACGTTGTAAGGTTGTGGTTGGTGAGCCTTTGGGGAAAACCAACTGGGTTGATTGTAAACCCGGAAAACAATCGTTGTAAGGTTGTGGTTGGTGAGCCTTTGGGAAAACCAACTGGGTTGGATTGTGAGCCCGTGAAAACAATCGGTAGGTTCTAGTCGGTGAGCCTGTGAAAACCGACCGAGTTCGTTGTGATCTCGCAAAACAACAAGTTGGGTTGTGAGCTTGTAAAACAACCGGCTGTAATCTGAGGAATTATAGTGAAATTCCCAAGAGGTCTTGGGGAGTGGATGTAGGTGCTGGGATGCACCGAACCACTATATTTTTGTTGTGTTTGTGATGCTCTTTGTTGTCTGACTTCCTCACTCACTTACTTACTTAGATACTAAGCTTGCTTAACTCTTCTTCGTGCATCCTTTAGTTGCAAGCATATTCAATTTACTTAATCAAGTCTCATTCAATTGAATTGCATACTTGGGCAAACTTAGACTAATCTTTTATTGAATCCGCTGCTTAATAGTTGATTAGATTAGAATCATACTCTTGCTAAGTTTAAATTTCACTAAGCATCCATACAACTTAGCTTAATTAACTCTAAAAGATTAGAAGTAGTTTAAAAGTTTTTAAAAGACTCAATTCACCCCCCCTCTTGGGTTGTCACCTTGGGCAACAAGTGGTATCAGAGCAGGTGCTCAAGATTAATTATTGATCTCACGATCAAGAGCCAAAGATCATGACAACTCAAATAGATAGTTTTCTAGGAGAGGGACAGTTAATTGATAGCCCTCCACTGTTTAATGGCATAAACTACACATATTGGAAAGCACGCATGCGCATTTTTATTCAATCACAAAACTATTATTTATGGAAAATCATAATAAATGACCTTCACACACTCTCTCAAACTATTAATGAAAAGGACTTAGCACAATTGAATGCTAATGCTATGAACATATTATATTGTGCTATTCATGAAACGAAGTTTAATGAAATTTCTGCATGCTTATCTGCTAAGGAGATCTGGGATACTTTAGAAAATATTTATGATAAATCTCAGATTAGCTCACATGTGCTTCAATTGCGTACTAACAATGAGATTGCAGAATCCTCCACAGTAGCCGAGTCGACTCCTAGTTTGTCTGAGTCGACTCCTAGAGAAGAACAGTCTGAAAGGCAGAGACACAGTCTTGAAGACCCTATGAACGAGTCGACTCCAAGTAGTTCCGAGTCGACTCCCAAGTTAGCCGAGTCGACTCCGACAAGGCCCGAGTCGACTCCGAGGCAGAACAGTTCAAAAGACAGAGAATCATCTTTTAGGCCTCTGAGAACGAGACGTCTCCCGAAGATCTCGAGTCGACTCTCAAGTCAGTCGAGTCGACTCCAAGTAAACTCGAGTCGACTCGAGGAAGAAAGAACAACAAAAAAATTCAAAAGCTTCCTAAAGACAAAGAAGAAGAGGAAGCAAGAAGAAAAAAAGAAAGAGATAAAAAGGAAGAAAGTTTTGACCAAGAAAGAGTCAAGCAAGAAATTAAAAGCCAGAAGCAACAATGAACTACAAAAGGTAACTAACTTATGTTTTATGGCACTAGAAGATAAAGTAGAATCTGAATCTAATGAATTTCATGAAGAATATTCTTATGATGAACTATTAAATGCTTTTCATGATTTGTATAGTGAATGTAGAAAATTAGCTATCAAAAATAAAAATCTTAAAAAGCTAAATCTCGAAATCTCAAAAGAAAAAAATTCTATTGCTGAAATATATGACAAACTAAATTCTGAAAATGAAAGCTTAAGGTTAAATTCAGAACAATTGATTCAGAAAAATCAGAATTTAATTAAAGAAAATCAAAACTTAAATGAAGAAATTAACCAATTAAAATCTTTTATTAACAAATTCACTGTAAGTTCAGAAAGATTAAAAATAATGTTTGAAAGTCAATATGTTGCTTATGATAAATCAAAATTTAGCTTGACTCCTTTACTTAATAATAAATCTCTAGAGAAAAAGGTTATCAATTCACCAAGCAAACCATTAAATAAGATAACTTATTTCAAACATAAAAAGAATGGGCATAACAACTTTACCTATCGTTCTAACATAATTAAATCAAGTGGTAAAGTTATTACAATTAAACAAATCTGGGTTCCAAAAGGAACCATATGTCCTAACTCTCAAGGACCCAAGCAAGCTTGGATACCCAAAATAAAAATATGAGGATGTAGACATAGATGTGCCAAGATACCCATGGAACAAATAGATTCATACAAATGGGTGTTCTAGACACACGTCAAAAAAAATGAAACTTAAAACATACTTATGAAAAGTAATTTTAAATAAAAATAATAATAATAATAATAATGAAATCAGTAATCCTTGCATCTCATCATTATTTTTGCTTTAGTATTTGATTAAAATATGAATTGTATGTATTGATCAATTTTGTGATATAGAAAATACTTTTGGAAATATAATCAAATCACTTCATTTTATAGTATACTTTACTCACTATTGGATAAGTTGCTAAATGATTAATCAATTTATTAAGAATAACTCTATGAATTCTCTATATGCTTGATTGAGAGTTTTTATCCATGGCATTATTGTTTATTGATCATAGATATGATAATGTGTACTTGGTGTGCTTTTGAATATATGCACTATGAATACCAAGATTAAAGAAACCATCTTTGGCATATAAAATCAACTCATGCTAGTATGTACTTAATCTCAAAAGACCTTGCCATTGGCTTACTTAGATTATCTTCTGAAAGGTCAAAGTTTGCTATGCATGCTAACTAAGGAAACAAACAAAAATCAATTTCTAAATCTAAAGATGTTGTTTCCATCACTAAGTTTTCAAAAGCTTACATTGGATTTGTTCTTGGCAAATAAAATTGAAATATTTTCTGTATTTGCTAAATCTTGTAAAAGTGTTTCAAATAATAAAGGTTTCCAAACTATGAAGATAAAGAGTATCATGGCACAGTGTTGAAAACCAAAATCCTAATAAAGTTCATATAGAAATTAATTATTTCAGCACCAAGGACACCATAAGTAAAATAGGGTTAATAGAATTCTTGAAGAAATGAAAAAGACAATTGTGTATGATAGTCATCTACTTAAATATTTTTTTAAAGCTATCATCACTGCTTGTCATACATATGATTTCTATTAGATCTATTTTTGATGAAAACTCCTTTTGATCTTCTGAAAAATAGAAAATGAACTATTACATATCTTTCATATTTATCAGTAGTATATGTTATACTTGATATGGTTTCTTGAAAGTAATGCCAAATCTGATAGAGATATGTCTATTCTTGGATATCATTCATCAAGCAATGCATATAGAATATTCAATGAAAAGATTTTAGTTGCAGAAATATCAATTCATTTTATTCTTTATGAGACTAATGATTTATTATCAAGATACTAAAATCAAATTATATATGTATATGGTTAATCTTTTACATATAACAATCTGAAAACATGTTAATAATTAGAACCAAATTGAGTTTTTCAGAAATGCACTTAATGAAGAAAAATTGATGACTACTAAAAGACTAAATCAAAAAAAGATGAAATAGATCTTGATGAGATTCTTGTATGATTAGAAGTAAAGATCACCATTATCATTTGCTTGCTTTATGAGCTTTATATTCTATCAAATGAGTGTGTAGAATGGACTCCTATGTGCTTACTTTATTAAAAAAGATATATGTTAAATAACCACCATATTTGAAAACACTCATTACAAATATGATAAAGCAATATATGATTTGAAACAAGCATCAAAAGCATGATATAAAAGCTTAAGCAACCTTTTTGATAGAAAGTAATAGTGATAAATCTTTGCATCAAAAAGAAGAATTTGTGATATCTTACTTGCTCAAAGTATACATTGATGACATCATTCTTGGTTCTACTAATGGAGATTTATATGAAGATTTTACTAAGCTCATGCAAGGTGAGTTTGAAATATGTATGATGAATGAATTAACATTTTCTCTCGAACTCCAAATTAAGCCAAACAAGAAAGGAGATCTTCATTGACCAAAGTTAGTCCACAAGAAAACTCTTAATAGAAGATTGGCATGAAGAATGTATGTCTGTGACCCCATCTTGTAGAAATTGAAAAGGATGAGCAAAGTAGATCTATTGTTTTAAAGCTGTATTGAAGCATGATAGAATAACTATTTTATCATACAGCTAGTAGACCAGATTGTATGCTCATTATGTGCCCTTGTGCAAGACTTCAATCTAACTTTAATGAATCATATTTTATTGATAACAAATAAATCATAATCTGAATTTTGATAGAAACAACCGTTTAAGATAAGTTGATTAAAACTTAGCTAACATGTCTTATTGATAATTATCTTAAGCAAATAGAATCTAAGCTAAATTGATTCTGAAAATAAAAAATTGATTTGACCTTGATAAATCTTTCTATTGCCTCACATGCTTGTCCTTGAACCATCTTGGTTAATGAAACTATCTCTTTAGTTCAAGTGATATGTGCTTGCTTATATTTAGGCAATCTCTTGAGTAAAGTGACTCAACATGCAACTATTGTCATATCTTATATTGAGTCATCTAGTTAAAAAATATGTTGGATGAATGTTTTGTATCTTGAAGAAACTAATGACTTTCTTTCAAGAAAGAAAATGAGTTAGTTAATAATGCAGGATCCTTGAGCAAGAAAATGAGAGATCTCAACTTGAAGGATATCTCCATGTAAGATACAATAAACATTCACATGCAAACAAGAGAGAGGACCTTCTTCAGCCAAAAGTTCATACATAAGAAATCTAGTAGGTATTTGACTGAAGAATGCAGAATGAATTGGTAATTCTAGATACTTCTCTCATAAATTAATTGAGCAAAGTCAATAACTTAAATCTTATTATGGCATGATTAAGGTCTTTAATTATAAATTTTTGATATCATGTCTATATATATATATATATTGATTGACTTATACTTTTAGAAATTGTTTCATGGTTGCCCAAACTAAAATATATCTTTGCCTATGTCATAACCATGAAATACACAAGTCTATGCTTAAAATTTTGATTTAAAATAACTTGTGAGAAATTATGAATCCTTGAGCACAATGAAAATGTTGTTTGCATGATATACATCTATATGATACATAAGATTATTTCTTTATTCTACTCTTTCATGTAAATTACTTGAGAATAACAAAAAGAGAGAGAGATAAAGAAAAGAAAATGGATATTATTCAAGAGATGTAAAATCTAAGCAAAGGCAAATACTCCAATCTTAAGGAAAAGCAAAACAAGCATAATATATTCGGCACATTTGGAAGGGATAAAATTCGTAATTAATTACACTTAAACAGGGAGAGTTTGAAGTGAACTTTATAAATTTTCTATATTGCTCATCATAGGGATGGTGCCAATGGGGAGGCTAGTGGTAGTACCCGGCACTATTTGACCCAACTATTCGGTGTAGGGTATATTAGGGACGGCACAAGAGGGAGGCTAGTGGTAGTACCTCGTGCCCCTTCCAACTCCACCGGATAGGGAGCAAATAGAGTATAGAGCATAAGAAAGTAAAAAAAAATGAAAGACAAAATAAATGAAAGTATATAAGAAGAATCAAGTCATTTTTTTTATCACTTGAAAACACACTTTAAGGATGAAATCAATGCAAGATTATATTTAAATAGGGGGAGTTTATTTAAAAAGAATTGATTTTGATCCTTGACATGCTTGTTCTTAGTATTTTTATGCATGACTTAACACATAATATATTTTGCATGTGGCATGATGTTTTGAATTATGAGTTCTCAATATTTTGTAATGCCCCATGCTTGGATAAGTTGATTGAAATAGGTCTTAACTTGGAATATGTCTTAACTTTGCTCACAAGTCTTTGCTTCACCCTTGCCTCAAACTAACTTGTGTTCCAATGCTTGAATGTTTAAAATACTACATAAAGTTTTTTTTTTAAGTAATATTAAAAAGAAATTTCAGTTTTATCATTCACGATTAACTTTGAAAGTTAAATAGATTTACAAAAAGAAGAAGAGAAGGATATTTCTATTTAGGCAAAATGAATTGATCTTGATCTATCTTTCTACTTGCCTAACTTTGATACATAATGTCCTAATACTTGTTAAAATATCCTTTATTTTGTATCGAAACTCAATATTAAATACAAAGATTCTGAAAGTGCTCGAATGTTATTGAAATATGTGTTTTCAATCTTAGTGATTTAAGATGAGCTACAATGTAGAAGATACATATCTAAAATTATAATTGTGAAAGCCTTCTTGGAAATTCTTATGAAAATTCAGAATCTAATTTTGTATAAAAGCTTAAACTTAACTTAAAAATGCTTATATTGTTACATCTTTGTAACCTTAGTTATATGCTTCAATGATCACGTCATTCAGGAGAATAACTGAATATAATTTCTAAATAAAAATTTTAATATAAGAAAAATAGAATTAATTTTGACGCCTTGGTTGATTGTCTCGATACGCATCCGAAACATATCTTTTCTTATCCTTAAAGTGTACTAATATTGGTCTAAATGATGTGTCTTTTAATGATCTTAATTGCAAACAAATATTTTTAAATATATGATTTTATTTTGATATTAAAAAGATTTATTGTGCTTCATGTATACATTGCTGAAAAACTATAATTAAGAAATTGAGTTCTATAAATATATATACTTCAATGATCATCTATATGTTTTTCTCTCCTACATTATTAAAGACTTCCATCAATATATATATATATATTATTAAGAGAGTGAATGATCTTAAGTCTAGAAATATTTCAGCTCACTCAAATGATTCTTAAAAGAAAGAAAATGTAAATGCTTTTAAAAGAATTTGAGCTTCAAATGAATCATTTTCTGATTAATATTTCAGTACATTTTCTCAAAGATTAAGAGGAAGCATAACTTGTTCTTGAAAGATTAAAAAGAGTGATTGCTATAAATTTTGAATAATTCTAGATCACTCTACATTCTTGATATCATAAAGTTTCAGTTTTATTCACGTTTATCATTAAAATCTGAAATTCAACAAAAGAAAAGAATGATTAAAGAAGAATGCATCTTTTGAGGGGGAGCTTTAGATATTCAGTATCTTATCCTATAGTTACTTTAATGCATACCTTGAATTTTATGGATTGATTTTGATGAACCTCCTTATATTGCAAGACTTGCTTTAATTATATAATAAGTTTATACCTTGAGATGAGTTCTATAAAGGTTGTCTTATCTCAAACCTTGAGTCTTATGAAAATAAGCTGAAACTTATAGAAAATATATTTTTGAGATTGACAATTTTATTGAACATTATCTTCAAATTCTAAACTCTTAAATGGAATGATCAATTGAGGAGGAGAAAGAAAATTTCAGAAGGAGAGATCTGATGGAACTTAATCGCATAAATCTATAACTAAAGGAAAGAAAATGAATACTAAATGAAAAGTGATCCTAATACTCTCCAATATGTGTCATCTGAAATTTAAATCTGAAAATCTTTATGATACACCTTGAAGCTTGTTATTTGGTTAATATATCTTATGCATAAATCATGAACCAAATTGCAATTCAAACAGATGATCTTAAGAGCCTCTAACTTAATGAAAAAGGGGGAGAATAATGTGTTGAATTTTTTTGAGTATCTCTCAGAAAATCTATTTTGAGAATTCAGTAATGAGTCCTAATTGGCTTGTTCTTTAGAACTTCAATTTTGTGCCAATTCATTATTATATGTATCAAAATGTACTTATTTTTAAAGGAATAAAAGAACTTTGAAATTATACTTAAAATATTGCTATTATACTCCAAAAAAGAAAATTAGTTCAATTGCTCTCATGCTGCTAAAATACTTAATATATTGGGCAAAAGATCAAAAATGAACAAGCTTTCATACTTATTATTAAAAAATGATTAGATTTTTATTCGTGCTTTTCTTGAATATCATTTGTGGTACTTCTTGAATTAACTTAAGAAAGATTCCACCTACACTTGAGTTGAAAACTATCCTTGGAATCACATTCGATGTGCTCTCATCATCATTTGCCTATTCTAATTAATCTGATTCTGACATTATTGCCTTGAGTTATATGATTCATATTTTTGCAATAATTTGACATGCATTAATTGAAAATCAGAGTACTATAAGGAAAAGAAATATTTGAATATTCTTATCTTTGTGCTTAATGTTTCACTATCTTTTTGATGTTGTCAAAAAGGGGGAGAAATATCTAAGTATATGCTCATAATGCTTTATGTGTTGATTATGTTAAGTTGATTAAATCTAAAGCATTATCATGAAGTATATTTTAAAGATACATACATATTTTCTACTTCATGCAACTTAGTTATGCATTAGTTCTAGAACATAATCTATTTTATATTGCATATACTCCAAGTTTTGTCATCATCAAAAAGGGGGAGACTGATGACCCAAAGATTGAGTTAAAGATTGATTTTGATGATCACAAAACCTTGAAGTATAATTACTAATGTTTATGTTGCAAGAAGAAAGATATTTATTTTGCTAGAAACATAACAAGTTGGAAGAATAGAAGAAGGCCTCAAAAGCTCTCAAAAAGTTGGAAGAAAGATATACTTAATTGGCCCAAGTTTCAAGTTCAAAGGATTCAAGTTGGAGGAGCAAACTCAAAGAAAGATTCAAAAGAATAGTCCTCGAGTCGACTCCTGGAAGTTCCGAGTCGACTCTGGCACTCTAGAGCTTCAAAGAACAGTGCTCGAGTCGACTCCGGAACTTTACGAGTCGACTCCGACTGAGAACAAACAAAAAACAGAGAGTTGATTTTCAGTGCTACAGTGCTCGAGTCGACTCCTAGGTCGACTCCCAGACTGCGAGTCAGCTCCCAGGTCGACTCCAGGACTGCAAACAGACAAAACAGAAAGTTGATTTTCAGCAGAGTCGACTCCTACTTCAGCCGAGTCGACTCCAGCACGCTGGAAGGCGTAACGGCTAGTTTTTTCTTGGCTCCAACGGCTCTATTCTTGTCTCTAACGGCTAGATTTTTGTTCCCAAGTCATCCAAAGCTATAAAATCAAGAGGAGAGCTAGGGAAGAAGTTATGGAAGTGGGAGAAAATATTTAGGGAAGAGATTTCAAAGAGATTACAAGGAAAATCTCCCATAAGCACAAAAGAGCCATCCAAAGCGAAATAGAGAGAAGAAGAGCATCCTAGTGAATTCCAAAGCTTCCTCTCCATCCGTGTGCTGCCTCAATCATCCTCTACCTCGTGCCAAATCAGAAGAGGGTCAAGTAAAGAAGAAGCCGAGTTCCTTCATCTTCAAAATTCGTTTGAGAGCTTCTCTTTACTCCATTTGTTTATATTTGATATATTTGCTTAGTTAAGAAGCTTGTACTTGCTTTAAATTCTTAGTCTAATATCTTGTAACTTGATTCAATCAAGGGATTGAATCAAGAGGTTAAGGTTTGTTGGTGAGCCAAAGGAAAACCAACGGTGTTAAGGTTTGTTGGTGAGCCAAAGGGCAAACCAACGTTGTAAGGTTGTGGTTGGTGAGCCTTTGGGAAAAACCAACTGGGTTGATTGTGAACCCGGAAAACAATCGTTGTAAGGTTGTGGTTGGTGAGCCTTTGGGAAAACCAACTGGGTTGGATTGTGAGCCCGTGAAAATAATCGGTAGGTTCTAGTCGGTGAGCCTGTGAAAACCGACCGAGTTCGTTGTGATCTCGCAAAACAACAAGTTGGGTTGTGAGCTTGTAAAACAACCGGCTGTAATCTGAGGGATTATAGTGAAATTCCCAAGAGGTCTTGGGGAGTGGATGTAGGTGCTGGGATGCACCGAACCACTATATTTTTGTTGTGTTTGTGATGCTCTTTGTTGTCTGACTTCCTCACTCACTTACTTACTTAGATACTAAGCTTGCTTAACTCTTCTTCGTGCATCCTTTAGTTGCAAGCATATTCAATTTACTTAATCAAGTCTCATTCAATTGAATTGCATACTTGGGCAAACTTAGACTAATCTTTTATTGAATCCGCTGCTTAATAGTTGATTAGATTAGAATCATACTCTTGCTAAGTTTAAATTTCACTAAGCATCCATACAACTTAGCTTAATTAACTCTAAAAGATTAGAAGTAGTTTAAAAGTTTTTAAAAGACCCAATTCACCCCCCCTCTTGGGTTGTCACCTTGGGCAACAGGGAGCTTGATGTACGCTATGGTGTGTACGAGACCAGACATTGCTCAAGCAGTGGGAGTTGTGAGTCGCTTTATGAGCTGCCCAGGCTTGGAGCATTGGCGCGCGGTCAAATGGATACTGAGGTATCTGAGAGGAACTGAGCACATGTCATTGTGTTATGGAGGTTCTGAGATCCAGCTACAGGGCTCTGTGGACTCAGACATGGCAGGGGACTTGGACGGCAGAAGGAGCACGACAGGGTACTTGTTCACCTTGGGCAGTGGAGCCGTCAGTTGGATTTCCAGGTTGCAACCAGTTGTTGCATTGTCGACTACGGAGGCGGAGTATGTGGCAGCCACAGAGGCGTGCAAGGAACTAATATGGCTTCAAGGCTTGATGAAGGAGCTTGGGAAGGAGCAGAAGGATTGCATGTTATATTCAGATAGTCAAAGTGCAATTCATCTGGCGAAGAATTCAGCTTTCCATTCAAGGACGAAGCATATTGACATACGGTACCACTTCGTGAGGTCATTGCTCGAGCAGAGACTTGTCAAGTTGGAGAAGATTTATACAAGTCAGAATCCTGCAGATATGTTGACGAAGGTCGTCACGGTGGAGAAGCTGAGGAGTTGTTCAGCTTCTGCTGGTCTTCATGCTTGAAGACGTTGAGGAGGCATCGTACCGATTTCACTAGGATGATCCAGTTTTTCAGTGGGAGCACAGAGGAGAACCAAGTAACAAGAGGATATACCCAAGGTCTCCAAGTGGGAGATTGTTGGGGTATGTGGAGACCATTGGTGATGAAGAGAATTGAAGGAGAATTAATTCTGCATAGTTTTGTCTGGCGGACTGTCGAAGTCGACTCGAGCTACAGTCGAGTCGACTCGGGAACAATCGAGTCGACTCGAGGCTCGTCGAGTCGACCCGAGAGGAGAAAAGCCGCAAAAACCATGTTTCTGTCTGGACTGTCAGAGTCCACTCGAGCTACAGTCGAGTCGACTCGAAGCATCGTCGAGTCGACTCGAGCCACAGTCGAGTCGACCCGAGATCGTGCCAGTCATACTGAAAGTTGTCCAGACGTGCCCGAGTCGACTCGAACTAAAGTCGAGTCGACTCGAGCTCGCGGGAAATCATACGGATGAGTTTTCTTTTGGTGTTTTGTTGGCGTTTCGACGGCTATGATCATCTGAAGGTCTTGAGACTATATATAGGACTCATGAGAGCCCTAGGGTATAGAGATTGCCGTATATTTGAGAGAGACTCTTGTTTTGTGAGGCTAGGGTTCTAGAGAAGAAGAGGATTGGGATCCTACTTCTTGTGCAAAGGGAATTCTGTGTGAATCTCTTGAAGAGCGATCGCTTGTGATTGTTCGGGTGTGTGCTATCTCTGTAATCAGATCATCCTAATTGAGATTTGGAGCGGTGGAGGACGTAGGCTACTTGTAGCCGAACCTCGTTACATCTTTGTGTTTGCTTTGCTATTTTCTTCTTTCTTCTTCCTTTGGTCTGATAATCCGTTGCGGTGCTCAAGTGTTTTACCCTATTGATACCAGGGGTAATCTTTTGCCCTTCGCAGCGGAAGCGAAGTGGTGATCCTTGAGTCCGGTGTCGAGGGAGCGAGAGAGTGCTTATCCGTTTGTTTCTCTCTTTGCTTGTCCGACGTTGGTGGTTGTACCGGTGTGAGTGGGTTCCAGTGCAGGTCGCTGCCAACAGCAACATGCTGGAGGAGGAGACCATGGATGGATTTCTCCGCAGCTTCAAAAATTTTCGTAGGCAGATGGCTCAGTTCTGCCCCCAGCTCGATCTCTCGAGCATCCGTCCGAAGATGATATTGGGCGCCGAATTCGATGACGACGTTCCCACAACCCTCGCATCCGAGGAGGAGTTTGCCGCGGCCGAGGCGGATGCAGCCGAGCAGGCGGCGATGGAGGCTCCTCCTGGGGAAGTCGCCGAAGACGCTCCCGAGGCGCCTGCCAAGGTCCCTACGGCAGATCCCGAGCCCGCATCCGCTGAAGGCTCCCAGGTCATTACCATAGATGACCCCGAGAGTGACGCTGGCGCGACTGCCGCCCCTTAGGACTTGAATTCTTTTTCTCTTTTTCATTCGTTTTCTTCAGTTGTAACCGAGGTCGGTGCTTCAACTTACTGTTCCACCGACCTTCAATTTTGTATCCTAGCCTTTAGGCTGCTTATCAATAGAAACATGTTTTTTAGCTATGTGTTTTGCTTTTCTTTCCTCCGACTTGTCCAAGTATTCGAGCCTGGCTGAGTTCAATGACTTAAGTTTGGACTATGCTCGCTACACTATCAGGCTTAGGCTCGATAAAAATGACTTTTTGGGGTCGGGCTCAGGTCTTAGGACATTTCACCAAGTCTTTGGGCCCGGTTAGGATTGTAGATTTGAGTTCTATGTATTCGAGTTCCGATCACGCCGATTAGGAGGACTCCGAGCTCGGACTCTAGGAACATTCACCAAGTCTTGGAGCACGGATTTGAAGCTCGCAGGGGTCGCCGGGTTTGGCTTCTGGATTTCTAAGGCACCAGGCTCGGGCCTCGGACCTCCAAAAGGGGTATTGTTAGACCTGCATGGGCCACCACTGGGGTATTTGGCCAAGCTTTTGAGCTCGGCTTTTTCGAGCATAGGTTCATAAAAAATGTTAGGGTTGGTCCCTAAAGGGGATCGTGAGCCAATGGTCGAACTGTCGTCGGGGCTTTCATAGTTGTTGGCCTCGGGCTCAGTCGAGGTTCTGGCGAGTGAGTCGGAACCTATAGAGAGTGCCTTGGCCCTCTTGAGCCCGATCAGCGCGCCCGTGGTCGAGGTCGTTTCCACAGGTTAACGTCGATGTCTCGATGCATGGGGGCTGAGTCGAACCCTTATGCAGAAAGGTTTGTATGAATTAACATGGGGATCACCAGTGGAGGAAGCGCGCACGAGGTCGGTGGGACCTCGGTCTTGGATCGACTCAGAGGGGCATCCCGGCCTTGGCCGAAAGGAGGCCCCAATCTCAATCGGGATTTCGCTGGCAGTACATAAGTAGATGAATATAACGAAGCGGATGTCAAGTGGGATGTACCTCTTGCACCTCCGAGACCGAGCGCTTCGTGCTGAAGCAGGTCGTTTTGTTTTCTGGCCAGCCTTCGGAGTCGCCCTTTAGCTTGGGGTTTGTTTTGGGAATACCAATCGAACCGGGAGGTATTGCCGTTGTTGGAGATTTTCACGAGCGTTGTTCCGTTGTTGCTGTCGAATGTCCCGGAGGATCGCCAAGGCACTGTCCCCGGTCTCCTTAGGTTAAGGGAGCTTGAGCTCGCCATCGGCCTAGCGGTACTTCTCGAGGTCGAGGGAGTTTGGAACTCTACGGTCGACACACGGGGCATCCCGACCTTGGTCGACGTATCGAGCATGAGGTCGAGGGAGCTTGAGCTCGCTGTCGACCTGATGACGCTTTCCGAAGTCGAGGGAGTTTGAGACTCTACGGTCGACACACGGGGCATCCCGACCTTGGTCGAGGTATCGAGCACGAGGTCGAGGGAGCTTGAGCTCGCTGTCGACCTGGTGACGCTTTCCGAAGTCGAGGGAGTTTGAGACTCTACGGTCGATACACGGGGCATCCCGATCTTGGTCGAGGTATCGAGCACGAGGTTGAGGGAGCTTGAGCTCGCTGTCGACCTGGTGACGCTTTCCGAAGTCGAGGGAGTTTGAGACTCTACGGTCGACACACGGGGCATCCCGATCTTGGTCGAGATATCGAGCATGAGGTCGAGGGAGCTTGAGCTCGCTGTCGACCTGGTGCCGCTTTCCGAAGTCGAGGAAGTTTGAGACTCTACGGTCGACACACGGGGCATCCCGACCTTGGTCGAGGTATCGAGCACGAGGTCGAGGGAGCTTGAGCTTGCTGTCGACTTGGTGACGCTTTCCGAAGTCGAGGGAGTTTGAGACTCTACGGTCGACACACGGGGCATCCCGACCTTGGTCGAGGTATCGAGCACGAGGTCGAGGGAGCTTGGGCTCGCTGTCGATCCGATGATGCTTCCCAAGGTCGAGGGAGTTTGAGACTCTACGGTCGACTCACGGGGCATCCCGACCTTAGTCGAGGTATTTGAGGAAGATCGAGGCCGGGCTCGACGTCAGCGCGGAGGGACACTTCAAGTCCAACCGAGGCATCTGAACTTAGTCGGGCGTCCGAACTCTATTAGGCATCCGAGCCATGCTGGGCATCCGGGCTTGGTCAGGTAATCTGAGGATCGCAAATGTCCCAATATTAGGAGAAACACAGTATAATTTAAGGAGAATCGTAGGTAAACAATCGTGAGGAGGCGGGATTCATGCTCCCGATCACCAGGGACCCCTTAGAGCTTTTACTGGTAATACATCTGTAGATTCTCGAAATTCCAGCTTCGTGGAATGGGGGTCCCTTCGAGAGACTCCAACTTATATGCTCCGGGTCGTTGTACTCGGGCAATTCGGTACGGTCCTTCCCAGTTTCGAGCGAGCTTTTCTTGCTCGGTGGGCTGAGAAGCTTCGGCTCTCCTGAGGACGAGGTTCCCTACCTTGAAGAGCTTGGGCTTGACTCTGAAGTTGTAGTATTGGGTCATTTTCTGCTGATACCTTGCCATGCGGACTCGGGCGACCTCTCGTATTTATTCGACGAGGTCCAAGTTATTCCTGAGCCGAGAAGAGTTGGAGTCGGCGTCGTAGTGTTCCACTCTCGAGGAGGGGAGGCCGATTTCGAGCGGGATAACGGCCTCCGTCCCGTATGCTAGGTTGAAGGGGGTCTCGCCCGTGGGTAACCGGAACGTAGTCCGGTAAGCCCAGAGGACGTTGTACAGATCCTCGACCCACTGTCCTTTGGACCGATCAAGCCTGGCCTTGAGCCCCTGCAAAATGGTATGATTTGTTACCTCAGTTTCTCCCTTTGTTTGGGAATGGGCGACCGAGGTGAAGCGGTGGTCAATGCTGAGTTCGGAGCAGAATTCTCTGAAGTGGATGTTGTCAAACTGACGGCCGTTGTCAGATATAAGGATACGGGAGAATCCGAATCTGCAGATTATGGACTTCCAAACAAAGTCCCGCATTTTTTGCTCGATGATCCGGGCCACAGGTTCGGCTTCGACCCATTTGGTAAAGTAGTCAATGGAGATGACCAGAAATTTTCTTTGCCCGATGGCTAGGGGGAAAGGTCCCAGGATATCAATCCCCCATTGGGCGAATGGCCAGGGGGCAATAATCGAGGTCAGCGGGGCCGAAGGTCGGCGCTAGATATTGGAATTCCGTTGACACCGATCACACCTCCGGACGAAGTCCATTGCGTCCTTCTGAAGTGTGGGCCAAAAGTAACCTTGGCGCAGGATCTTATGCGCTAGTGCTCGGCCTCCCAGGTGGTTCCCACAAATCCCTTCATGGACTTCTCGCAGAGCATAGTCTGGCTCCGAGGGGCGGAGACATTTAAGAAGAGGAGAAGTAAATGACCGACGATAGAGCTTGTCTTCATATAGTATGTACCGGGGGGATTGACGCCTGATCCGGCGAGCCTCCAGCTCATCGTGAGGGAGGGTCCCATCCTGCAGATAGTTGATGAACCCGTCGATCCAGCTTGGCTCGATGTCGATGTACATGGTCGGTTCAGGTTCCTCTGTATTGGGTATTTGGAGGTATTCGAGCACCGTTGCCTTGGAGATGCGAGAGGTCGCCAGCTTTGACAGTTGGTCAGCCCTGAGGTTCTCCGTTCTGGGGATATGCTGGATGCTGAAGGAGCCTAGGGCGGATATAAGTTCCCGCACCTTTTGAAGATATTTCTGCATTGATGGCTCCTTTGCTTCGAAATCTCCCTGGACCTGGCTCACTACTAGTTGAGAGTCACTGAAGACCTTTAGGTCTTCTGCCTTCAGCTCCTTTGCCAACTTGAGCCCGGCAATGAGCGCCTCGTACTCTGCCTCGTTGTTTGAGGCTGGAAACTCGAGGCGTAGGGCCTGCTCAGCCACCATCCCATCTGGGCTGGTGAGGGTGAGTCCCGCTCGCTACCCCCCGAGGTCGAGGAGCCGTCCACATATAGGACCCATGGCGGCCTCGGGGTTTCCTCTGTTGGCATGAGTGGCAGCTCGGGGTCGTCTGGCAAAGTGCACTCCACGATGAAATCGGCGAGTGCTTGAGCTTTAATAACTGGCCTGGGCCGGTATTCAAGGTCGAACTCCCCGAGCTCAACCACCCATTTGGCAATCCTTCCGGCGCGATCCGACCTCTGCAGTATTTGCTTCATAGGCTGGTCGGTCAGTATGGCTATGGTATGGGCTTGAAAATAGGGCCGGAGTCTCCGAGCTGAAATGATCAGAGCAAAAATTGTCTTCTCAAGCTTAGAATATCGGGTCTTAGCATCCCTGAGGATCCGGCTGGTATAGTAGACAGGCTTCTGGAGCTTGTCCTCTTCCCGGACCAGGACTGAGCTCACTGCGACCGGGGAGACGGCCAGATATAAATAAAGAAACTCGCCTTGCCGAGGCTTAGTGAGTAGCGGGGGGGAGGCCAGAAGGCACCTGAGCTCTTCAAAGGCCTGCTGGCATTCCTCCGACCATAGGAAGTTTTTTGGTCGCTTAAGGATCTTGAGAATGGAAGGCAGCGCTCGACCGACCTGGAGACAAACCTCCCCAAGGCTGCAACCCGCCCAGTGAGCCGCTGCACTTCCTTGACTGTCCTTGGAGGTGTTATCTCTTGCAGTGCTCGGATCTTCTCGGGGTTGGCTTCAACTCCATGCTGGGTTACTATGAAGCCCAGGAATTTGCCCGAGGTGACTCCGAACGCGCACTTCGCAGGGTTGAGCTTCATTTGGTATTTTCTGAGCTTGGAGAATGTTTCATTGAGGTCAGCCACATGGTGCTCTGCTGCTCGGCTTTTCACCAACATGTCATCCACGTAGACTTCCATATTTCGGCCGATCTGATTCTCAAAGATTTGGCTGACCAGCCTTTGGTATGTGGCTCCTGCATTCTTCAACCCGAATGACATTACTTTGTAACAATAAGTGCCCTTGTCGGTGATGAAGGTCGTCTTCTCCTTATCTTCTGGCGCCATTCGGATCTGATTGTATCCTGAGAAGGCATCCATGAAGGTTAGCAGCTGATGTCCCGAGGTGGAGTCGACGAGCTGGTCGATGCTGGAAAGGGTGAAACTATCCTTCGGGCAGGCTTTGTTCAGATTGGTGTAGTCCACACACATGCGCCATTTCTCGTTGGCCTTCTTTACGAGGACCACATTGGCAAGCCAATCTAGGTAGGAGACCTCCCGGATGAAGCCGGCCTCAAGGAGCTTATCCACTTCCTCGACTGCCGCTTGCTGCCGTTCCGGGGCAGAGCCCCGTTTCTTTTGTTTTAGAGGCCTGCAGATCGGCTTCACCTGGAGTCGGTGGACCATGATCTCAGGGTCGATTCCCGGCATGTCGGCGGGCGACTAGGCGAAGACGTCAATGTTGGCCCGGAGGAATTCGATCAGGCGCTTCCTTTTGCAGGAGCTTAGGCCGGAGCCGATCTGCACAGTTAGCTCTAGGCAATTTTCTTGTAAAGGGATTTGATTAAGAAGCTCACCGGGCTCTACTTGCTTCTTCCAGAGGTCGTCCCGCACGTCCAAGGTTTCTATGGGCAGCGTGCGGCCCATTGCCTGATTGGCACCTCGGCTGATAGCTCTTGCCGACTCGACGCTTCAGTTGGTTGCTTCGCTTTGCAGGTCACCATGTAGCACTGTTTGGCTATCAGTTGGTTCCCGCGGACCTCGCCTGCTCCTTGGTCGGTGGGGAATCGCACGAGTAGGTGGTAGGTCAAGACCACGGCTCGGAGGGCATTTAGCCCTGGTCGTCCGAGGATAGCGTTGTAGGCTGAGGGTAGGCGGACGTATAATTAAATTTCAGCAATATTTTAATTTTAAATTATATAATACATGGTTAATTTTTATGCAATCATCACTCATGACTTTGGTAATCTATTAATTTTCTAAATAAAGAATTGTATTATTATAGTTGTAATTTGCAACATATTGGAGATATTTTAGATTTTGTTATTGTAACATATCTTTCATTATATATTATTTTTTTAGTGATTTATCTTCTACTATTAATTTATTTTTTAGAGTGTTGCCCAGATAGACAACCCAAGAGGGGGGGGGGTGAATTGGGTTTTTAATATAATTTGGCTAATTAAAACTTTGTGGATGATTAATTAAAAACTATAGCAAGTTATTTAATTAAAGCCTAGTGCTGTGAGTAATGTGCGGGGAAGAAGATGAGAGACAATGCACTACAAACACAAAGTTTTATAGTGGTTCGGAGCTAACCCTTGCTCCTACGTCCACTCCCCAAGTCTCACTTGGGAATTTCACTATAACCCCCTTGGATTACAGCCGGTTGTTTTGCAAGCTCACAACCAAACTTGTTGTTTTACGAGCTCACAACGAACTCGGTCGGTTTTCCCAGGCTCACCGACTAGAACCAACCCCGATTGTTTTCCCGGGCTCACAATCAAACCCTTACACACGTTGGTTTTAACTTGGCTCACCAACCAAACTTAAACCCCTTGATTCAATCCCCCGATTGAATCAAGTAAATACAAGAGATAGAAGAAAACAGAAAATAGCTTCTCAAAAAGCAGATTTAAGACAATATAATCGTAAAGGAGTTAGAAGCCCTCAAACGCTTTTAAGCTGGTGAAGAGGTATGGCTTCTGGAACTCCGGTCTCCTCTTGAAAGAGTGGTCGACTTGAATGCAGGAGGAGGAAGCTTTGATTGTTGGGAAGAAGTTGTTGGAGCAGTAAATGCAGATCTCCCCTTTTTCGTTTAAGAGCACTTGGAGAGCTTGAAAACTTGAATGCTTGGAGTGGAATATCTGTTATCTGCCTTGCTACAGTCCTCTGTGGCTATTTAAGCCAACCCCCACGGAAACTAGCCGTTACTCTACTTTTTCTGGCCGTTCTGCACACTCTGCGCAGCCTGACAATATGACCGTTGGTGGGTTGGAGTCGACTCGCGCGATCAGGAGTCGACTCGGCTGTAGCAGGAGTCGACTCACGCTTTTCCGGAGTCGACTCGGCAACTGTTCCAAATTTGAATTAAAGTTGCCGTCTTGACTGGGAGTCAACTCGTCTTGACCTGGAGTCGACTCGCCAACTTCTGGAGTTGACCTGGCAATTTTTGGAGTCGGCTCATCCACTGAAGTCCGTGGATCCAAATTTGAATTTTGTCCACTCGAGTCGACTCGACTGTCCTTGGAGTCGACTCGAATCTCAGAGCCCGAACTCTCGATTCTCTGTCGTTTGGCTCATCCAGTCTTGGAGTCGACTCGAACCTCCTTGGAGTCGACTCGGCTCTCAGTTTCCGAAAGTTGGTCTTCTGCCTTTTGACGTGTAGCTTGTCTTGGAGTCGACTCGAGCTGTCTGTGAGTCGACTCGAATCTCAGAGGCAGTAACATGGTCTTCTGTCTGTTGATGGTCGCTCAGTCTCGGAGTCGACTCGTGTACTGCGGGAGTCGACTCGAATCTCAGAGTCCGAAAATCGTTCTCTGACTTTTTCCTTGTGTTCCTCTGAGAGTCGACTCTTACCTTCTTTGGAGTCGACCTGCCAACCATCGGAGTCGACTCGCGTTCCACTGGAGTCGACTCGAATCTCAGACCCGAAAACTGCTCTCTGACTTTTCTGCCTGTGACTGCTTGGAGTCGACTCTTACTTCCCTGGAGTCGACTCGGTGAACATTGGAGTCGACTCGCGCACTTCAGGAGTCGACTCGTTGACAGGTTCTGAGATGAAGCTTTCTGTTCTTCTTTCTGTTCTCAGTCGGAGTCGACTCGTACTAATCTGGAGTCGACTCGAGCTCGTGCCAGTGAACTTGATACTCTTGGAGTCGACTCGTGATACTCGGGAGTCGACTCGAGTCTCAGACATTGGTTCATGCAGACTTCTTAACTTATCCAAAATACTATAAACCAAGTCTAGAAACACTTGGACAGGATTTTCACTGAAACACTCAATTGAATTCATTAGTAATCACAAGATATACTCAATTGCTTTGAGCTCATCAAAATCAAATGGGGTTTTAATCAATCACTCCACAATCTCCCCCTTTTTGATGATGACAAAACTTTGAGTATATGTAAAATGAATTGCTCATAAAACAATGAAGTAAAATCCATAAATGAATTCAAATGTCTGATAATTTAATTTATCCAAGTTTGAAAGGAGTGAAACATTAAATTTCGGAGTTAAAGCTCCCCCTTTCATTTGGAATTATATAAGCCTTCATATTATGCAATCAATTGTTTGGCTTATATGTCATTAATGATTTAGCTTGATTAAAATTCAGATTCTCCCCCTCAACATATGCATTCAACTATATTTTGATTTTCTGAATTTCCTCTTCATGCTTTGAAGTTTTTTTTTTTGAACTGAATTTTATCTTTTTAGAGGGAAAATCTGTCAATTTGTTCTTGAGTAGGATTCAGCTAATCTCCGAATATCCCTTGAATAGATTCTGGAGATTACTCCATTAGGAGCCCCAAAAGAGAGATAATGAGCCTCGAGGTACCGAATCCACTTAGAACAAATTTGTGTGTGTTTTTAAGAATTTATCGTTTTATTTATTTCCATTGATTTCTTTTACATATTTTTTTCAATATTTCTCCCCTTTTACATATTTTACCATATTTTATACATATTTCTCCCCCTTTTTGTCATCATACCAAAAAGAAGGTAATCACACACAATCAATGGCACAATCAACAAATGGCACATCAAATGGCACATAATTGAAGATAAAATGTCTACTCATTGTATTGATATGAATGTGAACACATTTGAGCATACAATAAGTAAGGTAAAACAATACGTCACACAAAAACATCTATGGCCTCCTCGAGGATGAGGCTCCCCCTCTCGAGGATGCATCTCCTCCTCTGGAGGGTGTGGCTCCTCCTCTCGAGGATGCATCTCCTCCTCTGGAGGATGTGGCTCCTCCTCTCGAGGATGTGGCACCTCCTCTCGAGGATGGTGCTCCTCCTCTCAATCGGCTCTGCTCCATGAGGAGGGTGACTGCATCTGTCACATGTCCGAGCTGCGTGATAATAGACGTGGTGGCTCTGCTATGTGTAGTGGAGAGCTCTATCACCGACGCCTGAAGCCCAGTCACCGATGTCTGTAGTGCGTCCAGCTTGTCGATGAGTACATTCGACAAGCGCTCGGCCCCCTCGGTGGTGGTGTGCATGTCACGACCTATCTCCTCTCGCATCTGTCGAGTGGAGCTCGTGACCTCATTCATGCTTTGGAACTGGGCCTGGACCAAACTCCGGATATTGTAGATCTCTTCCCGTACATGAGCCGTCATGTCAGTCACGGCTGTCAAGGAAGGGACCAACTGAGAAGATACGGGTGCAGGAGTGGGAGCAGGCACCGCACCTCGGAGCTCCCGAAGCAGCTCGTCCCTCAGATCTCGGACGATCTCCTGCCGCAGCTCCCGGAGCTGCTCTGGATCAATCCGAACCTCCATAGATGGTGTAGCTGAGGAGGAAGGTCCGGCAAAGGTGGTAGGAGCAGGAGGAGTGGATGGGAGGTCTGGATGGTCTGGAAGGTCTGGGTAGTCTGAATCTGGCTCAGGACTGGGTGATGGTTTGGTGGTCTGAGCAGTGAGAGTAGACTTCCTAACCCAGATCCCTTCTCTCTTCCGAAATCCCATCCTGTGCATAGTCCCCGTACACAAGCGATCAGTCCATCGCAAGGCACGAGAGGGTTCCCTCTCAGGAATGGGAATCTCGTACTGCCTAAAAAGAAGAGTGAATAACATCCCGTATGGGAGTGAGAGCCTAGGTCTATCTAGGGGCTCACACATATACCTATAAATGAGCTTTGGGAAGTTGATCGGGGTGTCCTGAAGGATATAAGACATAATAGCTAAGTCCCTCTCATTCACAAAATCAAATCTCCCTGTCTTAGGGAAGATGGACCTGGACAGAATGCTCAAAAGGATTCTCACTTCAATAGGAAGTGAGCTAGCAGATACCTCATCTAGGGGGGACTGAGGTGGATGCCCTAAGACGACCGTAAGGGCCGCAACTCTATCCTCAGGGTGTGCGGGAGCCACCCCTACTAATGGAAGGTGAAGGATATGGGCAATGAGGTCCTCTGTGACACGCAACGGGACACCTACTACCGTACCCTCGATACCTCCATCTCCCCGATGGACGGTACTGTAAAACTCTTGAACTAGGCCAGGATAGGTGGGAAGGTCCAAGGTGAGGAAGTACTCTAGGCCCTGGGCTCTAAGCCTATCGCCTATGGTGAACCCCTCCCGGGAGAGATAGTCGAAATCGACAAACCTCTCGGAGGTGACGGCCTTCCCGGCCAACGGCCTAACGAGAACCACCCTAGGCGGGGAACGATCCGGAGGTGGTTGCCTCGCGGGATCGTGCCGCGCCTTGGAGCGTCGCTCGGGACCGGCCTCGGGACGGGACCTCTTCCTAACGACGGTCTTACGAGGCATCTTGACTTAAACGGGAAGAAAAATACCTAGAGGACGGTGAAGAACCGACAGAGGAAGCTCGGGACGGACCGAAAATGACCTAGGAACGGACGGAAACTCAATGTCCGGCGAAGAATCGACGGGAAAAGGGCTTGGAGACGATCGGGGATGACCTAGGAGTCGGCTCTAGGGCTTTGTGAACAGTGGCGGCTTGAGGAAAAGTGTTTGCGAAACGACAAACCTAGGGTTAAAAAGTCGGATCCCGACTGCGAGTCGACTCCCCTGAGTTGCGAGTCGACTCGACCTCGAGTCGACTCCAGAATATGCGCGAGTCGACTCTCTGTTAGCGCATGTAGACTTCGAGTCGACTCCCGACAGTGTGCGAGTCGACTCCCCCTCAGCTGCCAACTTTGCGAGTCGACTCCCGCTAATGCGCGAGTCGACTCCCCCTTAGGAGCCGGCTCTGAAACTTACTCGAGTCGTCTCTAACCTTGGCACGCACCTAAAAACCATGCCATAATCGTGCCAAATGAGGGAAAATCACCTAATTAAGGACTGATTTGATGATCACTGCATAGAAACTCTATTTTAACCTCATTCTAATCATCAAAATCAATTAATCTAGTGAAAAACTCCCACTAGGATGGATCAATCACTCCTAATCCCCTTCTAAGCACACTAAACCTCTCTTCACTTAGGGGTTTTGTAAAAATGTCTGCTAATTGATTATCAATACACACAAATTGGAGTGACACATCACCATTCAATACATGATCTCTTATGAAGTGATGTCTTATCTCAATGTGTTTAGTTCTTGAGTGTTGAATTCGATTTTTAGTTAGATTTATGGCACTTGTGTTATCACAATTAATGGGAATTTTATCTTGTTTAATGCCATAATCTTCTAATTGTTGTTTAATCCATAAGATTTGAGCACAACAACTCCCGGCTGCAACATATTCAGCTTCTGCAGTGGATAATGCAACCGAGTTTTGTTTCTTGCTAAACCATGAGATTAGGTTTTCTCCTAGAAATTGACAAGACCCGCTGGTACTTTTTCTATCAAGCTTACATCCAGCGAAGTCTGAATCTGTGTACCCTATTAAGTTTAGGCTAGATTCTTTAGAGTACCACAGCCCTATGTTCTTAGTTCCAATTAAGTATTTAAAGATTCTCTTAACTGCAGCTAGGTGTGATTCTTTAGGATTAGCCTGATATCTAGCACACATGCACACACTAAACATAATATCAGGCCTACTTGCAGTAAGATATAGTAAAGAACCTATCATACCTCTATAAAGTTTTTGATCTACAGATTTACCTGATTCATCTTGGTCTAACTTGCATGATGAGCTCATGGGGGTGCTGATTGACTTGTTTCCCTCCATATCAAACTTCTTGAGCATCTCCTTGATATATTTTGCTTGATTGATGAAGATGCCTCCTTCAGATTGTTTGATTTGAAGCCCGAGAAAATAGTTCAGCTCTCCCATCATGCTCATCTCAAACTCACTCTGCATCAAATCAGCAAATTCCTCGCAGAGGCGATTGTTAGTAGCACCGAAAATGATATCATCAACATAAATCTGTACTAATAACATATCCTTATTTTTCTTTTTCAGAAATAATGTTGTATCTACATTTCCCCTAGAGAATTCATGTTCTAATAGGAATTTACTAAGTCTCTCATACCATGCTCTAGGTGCTTGTTTTAGTCCATAAAGCGCTTTGTTCAGTTTATACACATGATTAGGGTATTGATGATTTTCAAAACCAGGAGGTTGTTCTACATACACCTCCTCATTAATAAACCCATTTAGAAAAGCACTTTTTACATCCATTTGATATAGCTTGAAGTCCTTAGAGCATGCATATGCTAATAGAAGTCTAATCGCCTCAAGTCTAGCTACGGGAGCAAAGGTTTCATCAAAATCTATGCCTTCTTCTTGATTATAACCCTTTGCTACTAGTCTAGCCTTATTCCTTATAACAATTCCATTTTCATCTAGTTTATTTTTATATATCCATTTTGTACCTATTATTGGATATTCAGAAGGTCTCTCTACTAGATCCCACACTTTGTTTCTAGTAAATTGGTTTAGTTCTTCTTGCATTGCATTTATCCAATTTACATCATTTTCGGCTTCTTCTATATGTTTGGGCTCAAAGTGTGAAACAAAAGCTAGATGGTTATTCAAATTTCTAAGAGATGCTCTAGTCCTAACCGGTTGTGATGGGTCATCTAGAATTAGTTCCTTAGGATGCCCGTGAGCATACCTCCAAGCTTTAGTTAGCCCATGATCCACTATAGGCTCTTGGTTTGATGATTCTCCTTCAATCAACTTTTGATTACCATCTTGTAATCCCACCTCATCTATCTTTTCTTCAAGTATTTCAATATCATCATCAAGATTGGCTTTCTTACTAGAGGAGATGTCACTAGAGTCATCAAATACAACATGTATAGATTCTTCTATAACTAGTGTTCTTTTATTAAAGACTCTATAGGCTTTACTAGTTGTAGAATAACCTAAGAATATTCCTTCATCAGATTTGGGGTCAAATTTCCCTAGATTATCTTTCCCATTATTATGTACAAAACACCTACATCCAAAAACATGAAAATAGTTAACCTTTGGTTTTCTGTTTTTCCACAGTTCATAAGGTGTTTTCTTTATGATGGGTCATAATAGAACTCTATTTAATATATGGCAAGAAGTATTAATGGCTTCTCCCCAAAAGTACTTAGGGAGGTTACTTTCACATAACATCGTTCTAGCCATTTCCTCTAGTGTTCTATTTTTCCTTTCCACAACTCCATTTTGTTGTGGTGTCCTAGGTGCAGAAAAATTATGGGTTATCCCCTTTTTACTATAAAATTCATCAAATAATTGATTTTCGAATTCGGTACCATGGTCACTTCTAATGGCTATGACTGAAGACTCTCTAGCATTTGTTACTTCCTTATGGAACTTTTTAAACATGGAAAATGCTTGGTCCTTATGTGCTAGAAACATGACCCATGTGTACCTAGAGTAATCATCTACTATGACTAGACCATATTTATTTCCACCTAGGCTTGTTGTTCTAGTTGGACCAAATAGGTCCATGTGTAATAATTCTAGAGGCCTAGAGGTAGAGACACATTTTATGGGTTTAAAAGAATTCCTAGATTGTTTGCCAAATTGACATGCTTCACAGATTTTGTTCTTTTCAAATTTTAACTTTGGCAAACCTATCACGGAATCTCTTTTAACTAATTTAGTTATTGTGTCCATGCTTGCATGACCTAACTTACGGTGCCATAACCAACTAGCATCATTATCTTTAGTTTCATTAACAACTAAACATTGGTTATGTTTTGCAAGGTCTTCTAGGTCTACCACATATACATTTCCACGTCTAATCCCTTTAAAAACTAAACTATTATCATTAGGATTTGTTATAATGCATAGTGATGGTTTAAACATAACATCATATCCTTTGTCACATAATTGACTAATACTTAACAAGTTATGCTTAAGACCATCAACATATCTAACATTATCTATAAAAGTAGAAGGGGTGATTTGAACTTTACCAATACCAATGATGTGACCTTGGTTGTTGTCTCCAAACGTCACAGCACCTCCCTTCTTAGCTTCAAGGGTGAAAAATTGGTCTTTATCACCCGTCATGTGCCTTGAGCAGCCACTATCCAAATACCAGCAATTTTTGTTGACCTTGGCTGCAAGACACTCCTACACAAGCAAGTCATGTCATCTTAGGTACCCAAGTTTTCTTGGGTCCTTCATGGTTAGTCAAGTTGGTTCCTTTTGGAACCCATACCCTTTTAATTTTTCTTTTAGTTTTACTTTTCCTAAAATTACATGCATTTGCTTTATGTCCTACTATTCCACAACAAAAGCAAGTTATTTTCTTAATTTTAGTTTCCCCAGCTTTAACAAAAAAGTTACTAAGAAGTTTTTGCTTATTCTTTGGTTTATACCCTAAACCTGCTTTATTAAATACCGCACGTTGACTATTTAGTATCATGTTTAATTTTTCAGAGCTATATGTGAATTTTTCAACTATGGGTTTATATTTGTTAAGTTCTTTAGTTATTGTTTGTTTTTCGGCTTTTAGATCATTAAGTTCTTTAGTAAGATCCTTATCTAAGGTTTGTTTATATTTTTTAAGTTCTGAAAATTCCTTAGTTAGTTTTTCATTTTCTTTAGTTAAGGTGTTAGTCTTTTGAGTTAAAAGTAGGTTGCTTGTTTTAAGTTCTATATTTTCTTTGGTGATTAAATCCTTATCCTTAACTAATTTATCGTATTTATGTAGGTATGATTGATTAGTTATTTTCAGTTCTTTATTCTTAAGATTTATAGCCTTATATTCTACCATTAATTCATTAAATGCATCATAAAGTTCATCAAAAGAAAAATCAGGATGCGTGTCGGAAGTTACCTCGTTTTCGTTGGCCATGAAACAGAAATTGGCCTTCTCTTCTTGTTCATCATCTGATGAGGAGGATGATGAGTCGGAGTCCGATAGGGTAGTCACAAGTGCCTTTTTCTTCTTGTACTTACTCCCCTTCTTCAGTAAGGGGCACTCTGCTCTTATGTGACCCGGCTTCTTGCACTCGTAACAACCAATCCCCTCATTTTCCCTTTCCTTACCTTTGTCCTTGCGGTAGGAATTTGAGGGGCCTCTCCTTTGATGATAGGACTTCTTGTGGTTGATGAATTTCTTGAACTTGCGCACAAGAAGAGCCTCACCACCATCTTCCTCATCTTCTTCTTCTTCGCTGCTGCTGCTGCAAGACAAGTCCTTGTTAGAAGAAGTAGATTTAAGGGCTATTACCTTTTTCTTATGGGAGGACTCTTCCTCGTTGTGTTGTTTCATGGTGAGCTCGTGCGTCATGAGGGATCCAAGAAGCTCCTCAAGTGGTAGCTTGTTCAAGTCCTTGGCTTCTTGAATTGCTGTCACTTTAGCTTCCCACGACCTCGGTAGACACCGAAGGATTTTCCTGACAAGCTCACTGTTAGTATAGTTCTTGCCAAGGCTTTTTAGGCCATTGACAATATCAGTAAACCTAGTGAACATGGATGTGATTGTTTCATTTGAATCCATTTTAAATAGTTCATATTTATGAACCAAGATGTTTATTTTGGAATCCTTGACTTGATTCGTGCCCTCATGGGTCACTTCAAGTCTGTCCCAAATTTCTTTTGCTGAATTACAAGTTGAAATCCTATTGAATTCATTACGGTCTAAGGCACAATAGAAGACATTCATTGCTTTAGAGTTTAATTGTGCCTTCCTCATGTCATGTTCATCCCAGTCCATTTCAAGTTTAGGTACCTTAACACCATCTACGTATATGGATGGGATGTATGGCCCATTTACTACAATGGACCACATCTCATAGTCTTGGGCTTGGATGAATATTCTCATCCTAGCCTTCCAGTATGAGTAGTCAGATCCATTGAAGAAAGGGGGTCTTTGGGTGGACTGACCCTCAATGTGAGAAGATCCAAATGGGGTTGTCATTTTGATCTTTTAACTCTTGAGTGGAAGAGTTTTTGGCTCTGATACCACTTGTTGCCCAGATAGACAACCCAAGAGGGGGGGGTGAATTGGGTTTTTAATATAATTTGGCTAATTAAAACTTTGTGGATGATTAATTAAAAACTATAGCAAGTTATTTAATTAAAGCCTAGTGCTGTGAGTAATGTGCGGGGAAGAAGATGAGAGACAATGCACTACAAACACAAAGTTTTATAGTGGTTCGGAGCTAACCCTTGCTCCTACGTCCACTCCCCAAGTCTCACTTGGGAATTTCACTATAACCCCCTTGGATTACAGCCGGTTGTTTTGCAAGCTCACAACCAAACTTGTTGTTTTACGAGCTCACAACGAACTCGGTCGGTTTTTCCAGGCTCACCGACTAGAACCAACCCCGATTGTTTTCCCGGGCTCACAATCAAACCCTTACACACGTTGGTTTTAACTTGGCTCACCAACCAACCTTAAACCCCTTGATTCAATCCCCCGATTGAATCAAGTAAATACAAGAGATAGAAGAAAACAGAAAATAGCTTCTCAAAAAGCAGATTTAAGACAATATAATCGTAAAGGAGTTAGAAGCCCTCAAACGCTTTTAAGCTGGTGAAGAGGTATGGCTTCTGGAACTCCGGTCTCCTCTTGAAAGAGTGGTCGACTTGAATGCAGGAGGAGGAAGCTTTGATTGTTGGGAAGAAGTTGTTGGAGCAGTAAATGCAGATCTCCCCTTTTTCGTTTAAGAGCACTTGGAGAGCTTGAAAACTTGAATGCTTGGAGTGGAATATCTGTTATCTGCCTTGCTACAGTCCTCTGTGGCTATTTAAGCCAACCCCCACGGAAACTAGCCGTTACTCTGCTTTTTCTGGCCGTTCTGCACACTCTGCGCAGCCTGACAATATGACCGTTGGTGGGTTGGAGTCGACTCGCGCGATCAGGAGTCGACTCGGCTGTAGCAGGAGTCGACTCACGCTTTTCCGGAGTCGACTCGGCAACTGTTCCAAATTTGAATTAAAGTTGCCATCTTGACTGGGAGTCGACTCGTCTTGACCTGGAGTCGACTCGCCAACTTCTGGAGTTGACCTGGCAATTTTTGGAGTCGGCTCATCCACTGAAGTCCGTGGATCCAAATTTGAATTTTGTCCACTCGAGTCGACTCGACTGTCCTTGGAGTCGACTCGAATCTCAGAGCCCGAACTCTCGATTCTCTGTCGTTTGGCTCATCCAGTCTTGGAGTCGACTCGAACCTCCTTGGAGTCGACTCGGCTCTCAGTTTCCGAAAGTTGGTCTTCTGCCTTTTGACGTGTAGCTTGTCTTGGAGTCGACTCGAGCTGTCTGTGAGTCGACTCGAATCTCAGAGGCAGTAACATGGTCTTCTGTCTGTTGATGGTCGCTCAGTCTCGGAGTCGACTCGTGTACTGCGGGAGTCGACTCGAATCTCAGAGTCCGAAAATCGTTCTCTGACTTTTTCCTTGTGTTCCTCTGAGAGTCGACTCTTACCTTCTTTGGAGTCGACCTGCCAACCATCAGAGTCGACTCGCGTTCCACTGGAGTCGACTCGAATCTCAGACCCAAAAACTGCTCTCTGACTTTTCTGCCTGTGACTGCTTGGAGTCGACTCTTACTTCCCTGGAGTCGACTCGGTGAACATTGGAGTCGACTCGCGCACTTCAGGAGTCGACTCGTTGACAGGTTCTGAGATGAAGCTTTCTGTTCTTCTTTCTGTTCTCAGTCGGAGTCGACTCGTACTAATCTGGAGTCGACTCGAGCTCGTGCCAGTGAACTTGATACTCTTGGAGTCGACTCGTGATACTCGGGAGTCGACTCGAGTCTCAGACATTGGTTCATGCAGACTTCTTAACTTATCCAAAATACTATGAACCAAGTCTAGAAACACTTGGACAGGATTTTCACTGAAACACTCAATTGAATTCATTAGTAATCACAAGATATACTCAATTGCTTTGAGCTCATCAAAATCAAATGGGGTTTTAATCAATCACTCCACATAGAGTAAATTACTACCATCAACTTATGGTAAGCTCAAAGCATATGCAAAGAAACTCGATCATGGCCGGAGGGCGGTGCTGCTTTCTACTTTCATTGATTCAATTTCAGATTTAACCTAAGCCAAACTGACCTACATGCGCTACTAGCTCATACTAAATATCTTAGAGCACATGTATTGCATATATGCGTCAATGATGAGCAGATCTAAAATGTTCAATTTAGTAACTTTTGTCCCATGGGGAGGATCGTTAAGTATCCAATATTGTGATTGCAACCATATGAATAAAATCTTTGGTGATGGGAAGATTGGGAAGACTTGACACCTGAATAACTTGTGGAGAAGCAGCAGTAGTAACACAATCACATGATGTCAATCTAGAATTATAGGAACCAAGTCGCAAATGAACATCTTCTTGTCTCACTATATACCAGAGGGTCAAAGCATTGGGGAAGGGGAAGTGGCAAGAGACGTTGGAAGTGCCCAAATTCCTGGAAGACTGGTCACAAAGTTTGCCTCCCACATTTGGCCACCCAAAAGAATCCTTGGTGAACTCAATAAAGTATCAGCATATTTGTGCCACACCGATCAATACAGTTGTCACGCCCCGGATCCGGATCCGTGACACGGCCATGCTATTGCCGACTACCGCCCACAATAGCACGAAACCTTATGCAAGGGTAACAGGTAGCCAAAAAAAATAGTCAAACTTTCATATATTAGAGTATTTGTGGTACAACTTGCTGGTTGTTACAAAATACAGAGTTCCTATACAGTTTATGTACACAAAAGTATATATGTTTCATCTCAAAAATAAAGAAGCCTTGTTGCAAAAGAAAAGTGCCTCTGACAGCTATCACTGGTGGTGATCTGAAAGAAAATATAAATGAACGGGTATGAGCTACACGGCTCAGTAAGTAATCCTGCATAATCTTATTGGATCATTTATAATGCTAAACATATTTAAACAGGGTTTGAGAAGCTGACATGTACACTATCTAACAAATCATCATGATAAACATTTATATTGAATAAATAAATCAGTATTTTATATCAACAAGAATTTTTCATAAAATATGTACACATATAACGTAAAAACCATAACCTCGACATGCCGTGGTTCATACTCTCGGATGCTACTGTGAAGTCGTTATCGGCCACTGGCAGGGCCAGCTCAGTTTTTTATCAGCCACTGGCAAAGCCGGCTCAGTCATTCTCGGCCACTGGCAAGGCCGGCTCAGTTGCATTCAGCCCGTAGCATCAAGAGCCCATAGTACTTCTTGCAAGCAGTACACTTAGCTAGATGCAATTGTTATATCAACTTGCACGCATGATACTTTAAAATCAGCATAAATGTGATGCATGTATAGCCATAAATTATGAGATCAGGCATGTTACTTATTTTTCAATGTATGCTATACATGAAGTATGTATATGAACAATACTTAGAAAACCTTAATAAACATGATGCTCACATGATCTTTATTAAGATTAAAGAACATGCTACTTGCATACAAATAACTTATACATTGATAATTCATGTAACATAACATGTTCCATAAAAGATTAGGACAGGTTACTTACAGTAGTTCGCAATCCAAATTTCTTAAGTCCAAATGACAGATCTTTAATCACCTAAAACCACATCATAAGAATCATGTTATTCTCTATTTATTTATTATAGAATTTAGTTCATCTTACTATGGACTTGCGTGGATCCCATCCAAGGATCTTAACCCAATCTAATTTACCCAATTTGAAGCCTTAAGGTTCAATTAAAGCCAAATTGGGTCCACATGGATTAGTTGGGCTATTAATAAAAGGGTTGGGCCTGATTTATGATTAAGTCCAACCTTTTCTAGCTAATTTGGCTTTTTGATTTGGTCAATAGACTTAGTCCCAAGCTCAATTGGGCTTAAATTTTGGTTTAGGGTCAATGTGGCTCATTTGGACCAGAGTCTGAGTCAGTCCGAGATCAATTTGGCCTTCTATCAGTTTAATTGGACTTGAACTGGACCTGATTTAAAATTAATTGGGTCTGCTGAGACCAACGTAACATAAAGAGGATTCAGACCTAGCTCAATTGGGTTTAATTGGGTTCGGATTTAACCCAATTTGCTCAATTGGGTTCGTTCATACTAAGTTAGGTTCAGACTCGACGTCATTTGGGCTTGAATTTAACCCGTTTTATTCAATTGGGTTAGGCTCAATTCTTATTGGGTTTACTAAACCCATTTTCTGTTATTTGGGCCTAACGGGTTTCGGACCCGAACCCGGATCCAACCCGTTAGGCAGACCCGCTTAAGGGGTCTTTCTCGGGTCTTCCAGAGGCTTCGCCTCTTCATCTCCTGCTCCCCTCTCTCTCTTTCGGTCTCTCCCACTCTCTTTGTCTCTCTCTTTCTCTCCTTCGTCTCCACCGAAACCCTAGCCACTCTGGCCGAAACCCCCGGCCTTCTCCTCCTCCAGCCTCTTTCCCCGTAGCCCTCCGGCTCCTCCCCTTCCTCTTGCTGGCAACCGGGGGAGGGGTGAGACTCCGTCGACCCAACGGCCGAGGCGGTGCTTCCACCCCGAAGAAGCAGCGGACGGAAAGCCGGCCCTTCCTCTTCTCCAAAGTGATGCCGGAGAAGAGGAGGGTCGGGAGGTGGGGCCGAAGCCCAGTCTCCTCCGGGAGATCCTCACCTACTCCGACGACGGCGAGGTAAAGCCGCCATCCGAGGATGAAGCCTCAAGCGTCCGGTAAGCCCCTTCTCTCTTTTTCTCTCTATTTTTTTATTTACCTTCTTCTGTTTCCTTTTCCCCTTTTTCTTCTCTTTTTTTTTATAGCGGCGCCACCACCTCTTCATCGGAGAAGAGGTGGGGGCTCAGCTGGGGTTGGCGGCCCTATGGCCCTGTCTGTTGCTGGCTCGGCCAGACTTGGCGGGCCGTGGCCGCCCCTGTGCCCTGTTCACCAGCCGGCCGAGTCCGGTTGGGCTCGGCCCGGATGAACACCGAGCCTGGGCCTAGGCCAGACCTGGGCCATTCTCAGGCCGGCCTGCGGCCTGTGAGTCCGGCCCGCGGCCTATAAGTCTGGCCCGTGTTGAAGTCCAGCGGCCTTCCTCCCATCTCCTCCGTGCCGGTCTTCTCCTCTCTGATTCACTGTTGAAACACAGAGGAGAACACTCCACAGAGGAGTTTCCACCCTTTTTTTTTGTTTAAACCCTATTTACTTAAGTACAGCAGCTCTTACCTTGCTTCGGTTGGTTGCAGCCGAGCAGTATAACCCTCTCGAAATCCCTCCTTCCTCTCCTAGGGCTTCAAAGCTCCTTTATCCTCCAGCTCCAGGGGTCCGGCATTTCTGGTGCAGTCCTCCAGAGGGCTAGGAATTAAGAGGATAGAGTAAATCGTAGGTTAGCAAACTAAAGATTTTTATAACATAGCCTAAGAAATGACCCTTTGGAGAGGTGGCATCCTCTCCTTCCCCCTTGCTCTGGCCTCCAACTTTCCCCCTTCCTCAGGCCAGCTAAGTCCTCCATTAACCGATGATGAGAGGTGGCGGGCTCCTAATTTGCATGGTTAAGGGCCAATAGCTGGCCTTCCCTTTACTGGCCAGCTGGGGCCCTATCATTTCTACCCTCAGGCGTGAGGTGGCAACCCTCCTTAGGCTGCCATCCATGGGTCCAATACGACCCACAATACCTGGCCCAAATACCCTCAAACTGGGCCTCAAAAGTATTGGGCCCAGTTAGTATTGAGCTCGGACATTACATTCTTTCCTCCCTAAATAAATTTTGTTCTTGAAATTAAACATACCTCAATTCTCGAAGAGCTAGGGGTAACTCTGACGCATCTCTTCTTCCAGTTTCCAGGTAGCTTCTCTTTCAGTGTGATTGGTCCATTGGACTTTAACGTAGGGAACCTCTTCATATGTCAAATCTTCATTTATTTGCAGAGGTTCATATGCACCACATGGCTAGGATCCGGAATATACCTTCGTAGTAGAGAGACATGAAGGACATTGTGTATGCCTGATAGCTCTGGAGGCAAGGCCAACTTGTAAGCAACCTTGCCTACTCTGGCAAGAACCTCGAATGGACCGATGTAGCGAAGACTTAACTTGTCGTGTCTCCCAAATCGGGTAACACCCTTTGAAGGAGAAACTTTTAGGAAGACAAAGTTCCCCTCCGAAAATTTCAATGCCCTTCTCCCTCTGTCAGCCCATCTTTTATGTTTGTCCGAGGCAGCCTAAAGCCTTCACTTAATTAGAAGCACTTTATCTCTGGTATGCTGAACTAGTTCAGGACTCAGTAACTTCCGCTCCCCGACATCAACCCAATGTAGAGGAGATCGACATTTTCTTCCATAGAGAGCTTCATATGAGGTCATCTGAATGCTGGAATGGTAACTATTGTTGCAAGCAAACTCTACCAGAGGTATATGACTAGCCCAGTTCCACCTAGATCCATAGTACAAGCTCTCAACATGTCCTCCAGAGTTTGGATTGTCCGCTCTGACTGATCATTAGTCTGGGGGTGATATGCTGTACTGAGTCTCAATTCGGTACCTATAGTGATGTAGCACAACTACAGAGAAAGAAGAGGAGGAGGAAGTAGAAGGGAGGGAGAAGGAAGAAGAGATTATAGAGACACAGAAAGAAGAGAAGAGGAGAAGGAAGAAGAAGAAGAAGAAGAAGAACAAGAAGGAGGCTAGGGTTTTTTCATTCAATCATCAATCGCCTCATACATGAGAGGGGTGGTCTTTATATAGACTTTACACATTGATCCAATTACATAAACCCAATTGACTAGTCTAATAATAAAATAATTGACCAAATTGACTTGACTAAGACAAAAGCAAATAATGCAATAAAAAAAAATAACTCGGACTCAAATAGACCCAATCCGGGTCTGACTCAATCCGGAGGCTCAGGATCATCTAAATGAAGGGCTCTGATGTCCCCATCAATTCCTTCCGGATAGAAAAAACTCGATCCCGTCGAGTATAGGTCTGGCTGGCTGTCGTACTGCTTCAGGAGATCAGGGTCAAGGCGCTACAACTGAGCTCTAGAAATCCACGTCACGTCAGACTTTGGTCGACCTTTCCACCGAACAAGGTAACGTTGGTAACCACCGTTCCTAGTTGAAATAACCTGCTTATCCAATATATGTTCTATTTGTTCTCTGCGTGCATGAAATTTGGGAGGTGGTGGCTCAACAGCAGGTAATAGTTCAGGATGTTCAACATGGGCAGGTATATCAATAAAGAGGTCAGAAAGCATGAATATTATTTTTTTGTATGGGACTAAATCTTCAATATTAAATGTTGCACTAATCCCATAATCATCAGGAAGATCCATAACATATGTATTCAAACTGATTTTCTTTAAGACTTTGAACGGTTCCGCACTACAAGCTTGCAATTTCTTGAACGTTTCTGAAGAAAGTCGTTCAAGCCTAATTCTTATCATAACGTAACCACTTTCACTTAACTCTTTATAACATCTGTGTAAATCAACAAGAAATTTATATTTTAAGTTATTAAAATGACTACAATTGCTAATTTTTTGATGCAATGAATGTAGATGTGATGCAAATAATTGTGCAGACTCAAAGACTCTATACTGATGAGACATGAAAATAAATCTATGGGTTGCCTAGGTTTGTAATCATGCACCGCTTCGAATGAACTCATGCCTATGGACTTATTAACCAAACTATTATATGCAAACTCAACTGTCGATAACATTAAATTTTAGGTCCTACCATATGCATTCGATCTAGCCTATGATATGGAAGGTTGGACAGAGATGCTCCGGAAACTAGATCAATTGCGCATTGGATATCACGCATTGGAGAAAGTGCATCCGGAAGATCATCAGGAACTACAACATAAAACTCCTCTATAAGGGAAACTACTATAGGAAAATGTTCAAGGTTGGACTCTGCATGGGTGTCTTTAGCTACAAGTGCCAACTCAGATGGCTGGTTCTTAATATCTTTCACTACCTCTTCCACAGTAGTGATGTAAAGTGGCTTGGTTGTACTTAGATCAATAATCTCCCTTTGGAAATCATTTTGGACAAAGTCTAATTTTCTGGGTTCGTCTTCATAGTCTTCTATATTTGGTTCATAGACTTCTTCGACATATTCGACCTCTTGGCTCCTAACTTCTAGTTTAGTAATCAGACTGGTCTTAATGGAACATTGGGATGCCATGTGGCCGAATTGTTGACACCTAGAGCATTGGGTTTGGTGCCTAAGAAATGGGGAAGGATTATAGGTGGTGCGACCAAACCGATTTTAGGTTGGGCTACAATAGGGGTTGGCGGTTTAGGTGTCCTAGAATTTCGCATGAGCTTACGGATCTCTTGTTTGAATTCCTCATGTCCAGCCCGCATGGCATCGAGCTGTTCTATGAGAGATCTATAAACGTCGGAATTCATGGTAGCTACAGAGATTTTAGATTGATTAAAATAGTACTCCCAATTACTATGGGTTGGCATACAATGACGACACTAGGTGATGATGTGAAATGCAGTGTCACTACTGAGACCCTAATAAATGTGATGTGAAATACAGGACAACCTACTAATGCCATCCATTATGATTTCAGAGATCAACAAGTTTTCACAAGAATAACTTAAAGTTTAAATGTTGCTATTTTTTACTTCGGTTATTCAGAATTAAGAAATTAGATTGCAATCAAGTAGTACAGTTTTTCTAATCCTAAAGTAATCTGATCGAAGAATGTTAAAAAACGTCCAGTTGCTAGGGTGTGCTAATTTAATATCTAGATTTTAAAAGGCGAATAAGATAGGTTTGAAAGTAGGGGTTCTATGTTTTGAATTTTGACAGCAAAAGTAAATTTCAAGAATATGGCTATCATGCAAGAGAACTAAAACATAATTAAATGAACAAGCCTAAGAAAATGGAAACCTATCACTTGTCGTGAAGCAGACGAGCAGAGTACGACACAACAAGTAGGCTCGGCAAATGACTTCAACCAGACCTGATTCAACAACTTGGCGGGGGGACAAGCAGCGGCCCGAGACATGACTGATCTATGGGCCTACAGCTATGGGCCTGTAAAATAATGGGCTAATGGATCTTGAGAGAAGGGCTGGGGAAATTGGACCCGAAGGCCTTGGTGGACTGCGGCTTAGATAGGGGGCTGATAGGACTCGGGTGAGGTTTTTGGTGGGGTGTTGGGCTCGAGTGAGTTGCAGTGGCCGAAGAAAAAAGGGTTGAGGGAAAAGAGGGGAGGCGGAAGGTGATGGGGGTTCGGGATGGGGACGGCCGGCGGCGGAGCAGAGGCAGGGGGATGGATCTCGGCACCGAGAAGGAAGCACAGGGGTGGGGCGGCTCTATAGTTCGGTGGCGGCGTGCTCAGAGGACACGAAGAAGCGCTGCGGGCGGTCTGCTCAGGGAAGGCGGCGTTCGGAGGGAAAGCTCGGTGGAGGGCTTGGAGGAGGCGGTGCCTAGCAGAGGCGGCGCTAAAGCAGTGGAGCGGCGCTGCGGTCAGCCGCGGAGAAGGAGGCGCACGGCTTGGCAGCGCTGCGGCGACGGAGGGGTGGCGGGGATGGCTGACCGGTGCGGCGACGCTACTCGTCGGGTGGGCGACGATTGGGCAGCTGCGGCACGGTGATGACATGGCTCGGCAACAGTGGCGGCGCGGTTCACGGCGCACGCGGAGGTTCAAGATGAATAGTTACATAGGTAAGGCTTTTTTTTTCTTTTTTTTTGTCTTTTTTTTTTCCACATGCAAAGCACGCGCTACTCTTTTCTTTTCTCTTTTTTTTTGGTTGGAGCCGGACTCGGGCTAGCGGGTAACGGGCTAATGGGTTTGGCTCTTACCCGTTAACGCTGGTCTTCTTCAACCTCCCGATGGATTCGGGAGGGCGTGCCGCTCTCCGCAGTGGTGCTTGCGGGCAGAGTGAAGATCCCGGCCGCAGCTCTGCAGCGACGGGGGCGGCCAACCACAGGTAGGCGGTCATGGGCACGAACGGCAACCGGTCACGGGTGCAGGCGGTGATCTCCTCTGAATATCAGCCATGTTGGAGTTTTCGGCGGTTGTGGCGACGGCTCGGGTGCAGTCAATGGCGGTGCGGCGTGCGGCGAAGGGAGTCGTCGTATGGGAGCCGATTAGCCGAACCTTTCTGGGTTCGTGACAGAGAGGGGAAGCGGCAGTGGGATGCGGTGGAGGAGGACCTTGGAGGAGGTGCTCGGAGGTCGAGGGCGTACGGTGGCAGCATGAGGAGGAGGCAGGGGTGGGTGAGAGCACAGCGACGGGGAAAGGCAAACCACGAAGGGGCTATTCCTTTTTCTTTGTTTCTTTTTTTTTTTTTGTCTTGGCGTTCCTTCATGTGAGGTCTGAAACCCCACGACACAGGGAGTAGGGGTGCAAATGGGTCGGATCAAGTCAGATCCTGGGTGATCCCGATCCAATCCGGTTTTTTGTTTGGGTCCTAATTTTGGACCCAGATCCGACCCGGTTGAAGATCGGGTCGGGTCCGGGTCGGGTTCGGATCTCAACCGGGTTTAATTTTTTTATGCTTTTGGAAAAGAATTTGGGCAAATCTAATTTGGTCATATCATAATTATAAGGTGCTGGGTGACCCATGACTTGAAAGACTTGCAATTGACCTCCAGTCAGAACAGATGACCCCTGACTTACTAAGTAAGTCGGTCTACAAGCCAAATTTCATATCACATTATTTTTTGTCCATATGACTGATTGGACGGAACTTGGTGTCTCCTAGCTCCCCTCTCACGAGGACAAAAAAAATCCCAGACCTTCTTCCAAAATCCAATTCCATTGCAGAAAACTGGCAAATGACCCATATTCAGTTCAGCGTTCCCTCACTTAAAAAAAAAAATAGAAACAAAAAAACAGAACGAAAAAAAAAAAAGCCAGCTACCGAGACACCAGAGGTATCAACAGTGTAATAGATCGAGAGATGATCTTGACGGACCAATATTGCCACGACCCACACAAAAAAAAGAAAAAAAAAAAAACTCTCTTTTGCTCTCTTTTTTTCCCTCTCTCTTTCTCTCTGCGGGTCCGTTCGGTAAACCCAGACCCGACCCAAAAAATAATTCGGATCCAATTTTAGGACCCAACCCGGACCTGCGGGTCCTAAAATTCAGGTCGGGTCGGATCTACGCGGGTCGGGCCGGGTCGGATCTCGGGTCGACCCGACCCATTTGCAGCCTTAACAGGGAGGGGAAGAAAAGGGTTTCTTTCCGTAGCCTGACTCATGGCAGCCTAGAAAAGAAAAAGATTTTGGCAACAGAGGCAAAACCAGAAGCTCTGATACCAAGCTGATGTAGCACAACTGCAGAGAAAGAAGAGAAGGAGGAAGAAGAAGGGAGGGAGAAGGAAGAAGAGGTTATAGAGACACAGGAAGAAGAGAAGAGGGGGAGGAAGAAGAAGAAGAAGAACAAGAAGGCTAGGGTTTTTTAATTCAATCATCAATCGCCTCATACATGAGAGGGGTGGTTTTTATATAAACCTTACACATTGACCCAATTGCATAAACTCAATTGACTAGTCTAATAACAAAATAATTGACCAAATTGACTTGACTAAGACAAAAACAAATCATGCAATAAAAGTAAATGACTCGGACTCAAATGGACCCTATCCGGGTCTGACTCAATCCAGAGACTTAGGATCATCTGAATGAAGGGCTCTGATGACCCCATCACATAGCCCTCTGAAAACTTCTCCAGAATCTGGATACGAATCGGGGGTCGCGATCAGAAATAATGCTCACTGGCACTCCATGCAAGCAATATATATTTGAGCCAGTTTGTCCAATGGGGTACCAATCCTGAAAGGTAGGAAGTGAGCCGATTTTGTGAGGCGATCAACAATCACCCATATTGCATCATTCTTTCTCATTGTTCTAGGGAGCCCAGTAACAAAGTCCATAGTAATATGCTCCCATTTTCACTCTGGGATTTCTATTGGTTCCAGTAATCCAGCCAGCCTCTGGTGTTCTACTTTTACCAGCTGACAGGTTAAACATCGGGCCACAAACTCAGCTATCTCTCTCTTCATACCCTTCCATCAGTAATGTTCTCGAAGATCCCCGTACATCTTGGTACTGCCAGGGCAGATAGAGAAACGAGACTGGTGGGCCTCTTCCAAGATTTCCTTCTTCAGGTCAGCATCAGCTGGAACATACAACCGGTGACCAAATCTCAGGGTGCCATCTGGGTGGATCTGGAGTTCGAGTCGCAACCCTTTCTCCACTTCATCCTTGAGCTGACAGGTGTGCACATCAGACTGCTGAGCGACTTTTATTCTGTCGATCAGTGTTGGTTGTATTCTCAAAGTGGTCAGCAAACTTCTTGCAGTTTGTGTAACCACCTTAACTTGCAACTTGTCAAGATCCCTCTGAATCTACGGTTGAGTAGTGAGTAATGTAGCGGAGCCCACTGCCAACTTTATGCTCAGAGCATCAGCCACCATATTGGCCTTTCCTGAATGGTACTTAATGCTCAAATCATAATCCTTTAAGAGCTCCAACCACCTTTTTTGCCTCATATTCAATTCTTTCTGGGAGAATATATATTTTAGACTCTTGTGGTCAGTGTATACTTCACAGTGTTCGCCATATAGATAGTGTCTCCAAAGTTTCAAGGCGAAAACCACTGCAGCTAGCTCTAGGTCATGGGTCGGGTAATTCTGTTCATAAGGTTTTAGCTGTCTTGAGGCATAGGCTAATACCTTACCATTTTGCATCAGTATGCAGCCTAACCCATTCTTGGAGGCATCACTATAAATAGTAAATTCTCCAGTTGAGGACGGCAAAATTAAAATTGGAGCAGATACTAACCTCTGTTTAAGCTCCTGAAAGCTTTTCTCACAATTGTCGTCCCAGATAAACTTGGCCCGTTTCTTAGTCAAACGGGTCAAGGGAGTGGCTATTTTGGAGAATCCTTCCACAAATTGTCGGTAATACCCGGCCAGTCCCAAGAAATTTTCTTTGACGTTGGTGGGATGAGGCCAATCCACCACCACTTCTATCTTCTTAGGATCTACCGATACTCCATCCTTGGAGATCACATGACCGAGAAATGCCACACTATTCAACCAAAATTTACATTTGCTCAGCTTGGCATATAACCTTTTCTCTCGAAGAGTCTGTAGCATTGCTCTCAAATGATCTTCGTATTCTTCCCTGCTCCTTGAGTAGATTAGTATATTGTCAATGAAGACTATCACGACATGATCCAAATGCTGCCTAAAGACTCTGTTCATTAAGTCCATAAACATAGCCGGAGCATTGGTCAGTCCAAAAGGCATAACCAGAAATTCATAATGCCTGTACCTGGTTCGAAATGTAGTCTTTGGCACATCATTAGCTTTGATCTTTAACTGATGGTAACCGGACCGCAAATCTATCTTGGAGAAGACTTGGGCACCTTACAGTTGATCAAACAGATCATCGATCCTAGGCAGAGGATATTTGTTCTTTATTGTTATCTTGTTCAATTTTCGGTAATCGATACATAGCCGTATACTCCTATCTTTCTTTTTCATAAACAAGACAGAAGCTCTCCATGGAGACGCACTGGGCTGAATAAACATTTTATCTAAGAGTTCTTGTAATTGTATCTTCAATTTCCTTAGCTTAGCAGGAGCCATCCGATAAGGAGCCTTGAAGACGGTTCCCACTCCTGGTGCGAGATCGATAGTAAATTCGATCTCTCGATCAAGGGGTAATCTCGATAATTCATCCGGAAAAACATCTGGGTATTCCCCGACTATTGAAATATCTTCCAATTTGATCTCTTCTCGGGTATCCGTTACACAGGCCAAATAAGCCGTACACCCCTTTCTTAGCGCCTTTCCGGCTTTCAAAGCGAAAATAAAATGCAGTGTTGAATTACCTTGAATGGGTGTGTCGCCCTAAAAGAAGAACTCTTGTTCTCCAGGCATCCGGAATACTACTCTTTTATTGTAACAATTAATATGGGCGTGGTACTGAGAAATCCAGTCCATTCCCAAAATGATGTCGAAATCTTGCATGTCAAGCCGTAGAAGATTTGTTTCTAATTCTTTTTTCCTTATCTGAATTATGCAGTTTTTGTATTTAATGTCAAGAACTACTGTTTTCTGAAGGGGTGTAGCAATATGCCATGGTTCTTCTAATTTCTCAAATGTGCAGTGTAATTGTCTGAAAAAACTAACTAATATGAAAGAATGCGTAGAATCAGAATTGAATAGAATAGAGGCATGAACCGAGTTGACTGGTAAAGTACCTGTTACCACTCAATCGCAAGTTATAGCATCCTGACGAGTCAGTACAAAAACTTGAGAGTTACTCCTCGGCCTCTGGTCCTCTGGTGCAGAACGTCTGGGCTCATCCCTCTTCCAGCTCGAGCAGTCGCGCGAAATATGTCATGTCTGCCCGCAAGCAAAACAAGCCCCAATTTTCTTCAAGCAGGTCCCACTATGGTATTTTCTGCAGCTAGGGCAACCTCGATTTTGTCTCTTTTTAGTCGTAGGCCCCTTGCTGCCTCCAGGCCCACTGCTCTGCCCTCCAGTCAACCTGGTCCTCTACAGGTCATTTCTCTCTCTATCAGACCTTATCAAATCAGCCTCAACCTTTAAGGCTTGATCCAACACATCTCTGTAGCTTGTGAATAGGTGGGAGGATATTCGGGACCGAATCCCGTATCTCAATCCTTGCTCAAACCGGTTTACCTTGCTTCTTTCCTCCTCCATGAACTAGGGACAAAATCGTCCGAGCTCATTAAATCTATTGGCATACTGCAGAACATACATCTGATCCCACTGGGTCAGCGCCAAAAATTCATTTTGCTTCATCTTGCTGACTAAGTCCGAAAAATACTGAGTATGGAATAACCTCTTAAAGTCCTCTAAGTTATTCTATTGGCAGTATAAGCCGTCTCCATGGCCGTTCACCAATATTCGGCATTCCCTTTTAGCATAGGGATTGCCAGTCTGACCATCACTTCGTCGAGAAAATGGAGTGCTCCGAACATTTTCTCCATTTTCCTGATCCATGCTTCTGCTGCCATGGAATCGGGTCCACCATCAAATGTTGGTGGGTTTAGTCTGCGAAATCTCTCGTAGTAAGAATCTGCCAGTTGTATAGCAACCAACTGCATCTGCTGCTATTGTTGGAGCAGTTGTGCCATCAACTGATATACCTCGGCTAGGTCTGCTTGACCTGCTACAGAACGTGGAGAATCCTGAAAAACCACTGATAGCTAGGCTCGGGGGAGGGTGCTCTCCTATCATCATCCATGTCTCTTAATGGTCACCTAGAAGTCAAAAATTTTAGAGTAAGATTACAATAAACTAACATATTATGACAATCTCTATAAGCTATAATATTCTTAACTACCCATTACTCCAGATTTTTACGGTTATTTTCTTGTTTAACCTAGAGCTCTGATACCACAAGATGTCACGCCTCGGACCTGGATCCGTGACACGGCCGTGCTATTGCCGACTACCGCCAACAATAGCACGAAGTCTCATACAAGGGTAACAGGTAGCCAAAAAAAACAATCAAACTTTCATATATTAGAGTATTTGCGGTACAACTTGCTAGTTGTTACAAAATACAGAGCTCCTACACAGTTCATGTACATAAAAGTATATATGTTTCACCCCAAAAATAAAGAAGCCCTGTTGCAAAAGAAAAGTGCCTCTGACGGCTATCACTGGTGGTGATCTGAAAGAATATATAAATGAACGGGTATGAGCTACACGGCTCAGTAAGTAATCCTGCATAATCTTATTGGATCATTTATAATGCTAAACATATTTAAACAGGGTTTGAGAAACTGACATGTACATTATCTAATAATTTATTATGATAAAACATTTATACTGAATAAATAAATCAGTGTTTTATGTCAATAAGATTTTTTCATAAAATATATACACATATAACGTAAAAACTGTACCTCCGATATGCCGTGGTTCATACTCTCGGATGCTACTGCAAAGTCGTTATCAGCCACTGGCAGGGCCAGCTCAGGTTTTTATCAGCCACTAGCGAGGACGGCTCAGTCATTCTCGGCCACTAGCAAGGCCGATTAAGTTGCATTCAACCCGTAGCATCAAGAGCCTATAGTACCTCTTGCAAGCAATACACTTAGCTAGATGCAATTGCTATATCAACTTGCATGCATGATACTTTAAAATCAGCATAAACGTGATGCATGCATAGCCATAAATTATGAGATAAGGCATGTTACTTACTTTTCATAGTATGTTATATATAAAGTATGTATATGAACAATACTTAGAAAATCTTAATAACATGATGCTCACATGATCTTTATTAAGATTAAAGAACAGGCTACTTGCATACAAATAACCTATACATTGAAAATTCATGCAACATAACATGATCCATAAAAGATTAGGACATGTTACTTACAGTAGTTCGTTATCCGAATTTCTTAAGTCCAGATGACAGATCTTTAATCACCTAAAACCACATCATAAGAATCACGTTATTCTCTGTTTATTTATTATAGAATTTAGTTCATCTTACTATGGACTTGCTTGGATCCCATCCAAGGATCTTAGCCCAATCCAATTTACCCACTTTGAAGCCTTTAGGGTTCAATTAAAGCCTCTCTCTCTTTCTCTCCTTCGTCTCCACCGAAACCCTAACCGCTCCGGCCGAAACCCCCAGCCTTCTCCTCCTCCAGCCTCTTCTTCTTCCCCTGCAACCCTCCGGCTCCTCCCCTTCCTCTTGCTGGCAATCGGGGAAGGGATGAGACTCCCTCGACCCACCGGCCGAGGCGGTGCTTCCACCCCGGAGCAGCAGCAGATGGGAGGCCGGCCCTTCCTCTTCTCTGAAGTGATGTCGAAGAAGAGATGGAGGGTCGGGAGGTGGGGCCAAAGCCCAGTCTCCTCCGCGAGGTCCTCACCTACTCCGACCACAGCGAGGTAAAGCCGTCGTCCGAGGATGAAGCCTCAAGGGTCCGGTAAGCCCCTTCTCTCTTTTTCTCTTTTTTTTATTTACCTTCTTTTGTTTTCTTTTCCCCGTTTTCTTCTCTTTTTTTTATATATATAGTGGCGCCACCACCTCTTCACCAGAGAAAATGTGTGGGCTCAGCTGGAGCTGGCGGCCCTGTGGCCGCGTCTGTTGCCGGCTCGGCTAGACCTGGCGGCTCGTGGCCGCCCCTGTGCCCTAAGGCAGCCACAGCTAAGGCTGCGGTGCCCTGTTCACCAGCAGGCCGAGTCCGGTTGGGCTCGGCCCGGATGAACATCGAGCTTGGGCCTGGGTCGGACCTAGGTCATTCTCAGGCCGGCCCGCGGCCTGTGAGTCCGGCCCATTGCCTGTAAGTCCGACCCGTGGTGAAGTCCGGCAGCCTTCCTCCCATCTCCTCAGTACCGATCTTCTCCTCTCTGATTCACTGTTGAAACAGAAAGGAGAACACTGCACAGAGGAGTTTCCACCCATTTTTCTTTGTTTAAACCCTATTTACTTAAATACAGCAGCTCTTACCTTGCTTCAGTTGGTTGCAGCCGAGCAGTATAACCCTCTCGAAATCTCTCCTTCCTCTCCTAGGGTTTCAAAGCTCCTTTATCCTCTAGCTCCAGAGGTCCGGCTTCTCTGGTGCAGTCCTCCAGAGGGCTAGGATTAAGAGGATAGAGTAAATCGTGGGTTAGCAAACTAAAGGTTTTTATAATATAGCCTAAGAAATGACCCCTTGGAGAGGTGGCATCCTCTCCTTCCCCCTTGCTCCGGGAGCCTCCAGCTTCCCCCCTTCCTCAGGCCAGCTAAGTTCTCCATTAACCGAGGATAAGAGGTGGCGGGCTCCTAATTTGCATGGTTAAGGGCCAATAGCTGGCCTTCCCTTTACTGGCCAGCTGGGGCCCTTTCATTTCTACCCTCAGATGTGAGGTGGCAACCCTCCTTAGGCTACCATCCATGGGTCCAATACGGCCAACAATATCTGGCCCAAATACCCTCAAACTGGGCCTCAAAAGTATTGGCCCAGTTAGTGTTGAGCCCAGACATTACACAGTGATCACTGGAAGATAAAATAACATACCTCAAAAAGGACATGCATCACATACAAGCTACACAAAAATGTTTACATACACTGCGTCATTGAAATAGTGGTGGCCTAATAGGGGTACATATAGGAGAAACAAATACGAAAGTAAGTTCAACGAAAAATGAACTCCTTTGTGAATTTTGATTAATTTTGCCACTCATATCGTGACAGAAAGAGGTATCGTTCTTGACAAGTGCAATGCCCACAGTGGAATACCACCAAAGCAACACAAACAATGTTTGCATTTTTTCTGTCTAGGTCTTCGAACAACCATACTATATACCAACGGAGGGATAAGATACAAAGGACATTTTGATAAAGAAAATGTTGATATTTCTTCTTCCTAAACAAAAAAAGATACAAGAAAGCATTACATACATACAAAAGCTTTCCTTTGATCAGCATAAGAGAAGTATTCTGTATACAGCTAATGTATATCCTGCAAGGGAAAAGGCCATTCCTGTGGTAATATGCATACAAAGATACATGAATCAACCACCCTAAGTGAGATCAACAGCAGATTTACAGCACTCGCTTCGCACCCAACAAACCACCATGCCTTATTATTATTGGCACAATCTCCAGTTAGAAAAAGAAGAGGGAGCAGTGATGTTAGTGATCACAAAGGCAGAAACAGAATCGGGCTCTACAATTTCATCTAGTTGGGTTTCCGTTTTAGTTGCAATATGTGTCCTTGCAGGCTGCATTGTCTCACCTGCTTTCCAAGCATTTCATATTAACAAATAATATGTGACAGTTGTCAGTTGTTAAGGAAGTAAGGAACTGTTTTAGCTTGCTCTGATGAGACTGCATCAGGAGGCAGATGGGGTTGCATAGGAACTTGAGTTGGCATCCAACAGAACCCCTACCCACCCACTCACCAAGGGAAAAAACAAGAAAAGGAAAAGAGAAACCAACCCGATGAATCGTGCCATTGCCCATAATCACATGCAGGGAGGGGCACAATTCATGGGAATGTTGGATTACACTTCCGTTCCTGTGGCTTCCATTTGCCTCCTAAAGTGATCACATCGAGGAACCAGTTAAACTGTTTCCAGAAAATAATAAATCCGGCAGTGTGACTTACGTGCGTAGCTGCAACCATGGACAAGAAATCTCTGGATTGATCCAGTAATGCTTGCTCTTGAGCTGCCATTTTAGCAAGTTCCGATACCAAGGAACTCATCCCTTCTACCTGTACACAATGCTTTAAATTTACATCATGAGAGAGAGAGAGAGGATCATTCACATACTGCAAGCCTGACCATACTCGAAGAAATATAATCAGATCAAATAAAGATTGAAAATAAAGGAGAGAAGCTTTTACCCTTATTTTTTAAAAAGATGCATTACCAATCAAAATTTTAACTTTTGCAGAATGCTACAATGACCATTAAACTTTCCATATCATATGGAAATCTCATTGGGTGTGGTGTCATTGAATTTTTGATGAAAAGTATGCTTTTGGAGAGTAGCTCCAAATTTTCAATTCAGAATGAATTGATCCACATATGTCAATAAATAGGTAACAATGCAATTCTCATATAGCTTCAAACTCTACAATTCCAAATATTGGTTATTAGTTGTTAGACATATTGAGTACCATAAAAAAATGGCTATATTGCAACTTTGGCTGTGATTGACCAAAAGAAACACAAAAAAGTGATATCAACGACATTTTAAGAGTTAGTGCAGGAATCTACAGAAAGAATCTCACCAACATTAGGTAGTCTAGGTTTGCATCTATATGCAGCCAAAATACCGAAGCATAATTTTCAACCATTTTGTACTTCCTGAAACCATTATCTTTTATTGTATTTTTTTTAATGATAGTCTCATGTTTTCTAGAATTAACTAGATTATCAATTCATCATAAATCTTATTAGATCTGTTAGTAGTTTCTTTGATGACAAGTGTGCCCTGTATCACTATGTCACTTGTTACACAAGGTCACTGAATATATGTGACATTATTTTTATGATACTGCATCATTATATTAATTTAGCGAAGCATAACTTTCCATTGATTACCTATCAGCTCACCTGAACTGCAGGTATAGCCATCTAGAACTTCATGTAAAAGTCATTGTAGGCATCCCTAACTGATCTTTTTTAAGGATTGCATCTTAAAGTTACCCATAAATTACATATCAGCTCAAAGTCCTAGTTAGGCATGTCTGCAATTGCTTACGACAAGAAAGCCTTAGAATATTACAACTGTACTTACTATTTCGCTTATCACCATTCATTTGCTACTTAACATATTTGACTACCTTAACAAAGGGACTGACCCTCTCTCATTAGACCATTGAGGAGTAATTCTGGACCCATTTCCTAGGTTAGTCCCTTGGATTAGAAATCTTGCTGGCTAACCCTAGTGATTCGGCAGCACTGAGTTGTCTACAGCTATTCATTTCCACATTCACTTACAAATAAATTTCTACTCAAAAAAAAAAAAAATCATCACTAATGCCATTCCACAGGAAAATATGCTTGATATATGCATGCACCAAGTTGTCTATAAATATCAGTTTCGACATATTCTTCCAAATTAATTTCTACTTCTTTGAAAAATTTCCATCCGTGAAGCCATTTGACAAGAAAAATTTTTATCTATGTCTACATATTTGGCAATAAGGATGGATGTTTGTTTAAAAACTAGTTGAGATATTATAAAAACATTTGGCTACCACCAAAGTTTAGATGGAATTCTTAGAGTAAATCTATATTATACATGCAATCAGGCATATTCTGGTTGTGGAAGCATATCTAGGCCTTGGTTCCTTCCAATATCTAATAAGTTCGCAGAATATTACCCAAATACCATACCAATACCCAATTATAAGCATTGGATGTCGGCGTTATGGTTGAACAAGCATTTAGGACAAGGGCATACCACACTTACTGCTAGATGCCAAGCCTATTGAGCTTTACCATTTCCTAAGCATTTTAACTTTTGACTGAGCCATCCATAATCTACTAATGTATGAAACCAAATAAAGGTATAGAAAAGTCTAAAGCCCTGTTTGGGGAGCTGTTAGTAGTAGAGCTTTTGGAAGTGGAGCTGTTGGAAGTAGAGCTGCCTGAAGCAGAACGTTTATAAAAAAGCTGTTTGCTGTTTGGTAACTACATTTCTAAAGTGCTGTGGCACTTTAACATGTGTTTGGTAAACAAACTGAGAAACTACTTTTGTGTGACAAAATGACCATAAAGGATATTACCAGTATTATACAACAAAGCATAATAAAATATAATATATATTAATACATAAATATATGATATAGTATAATATTATATAATATAATATAATATAGTACTATAACATTATGTATTATAGATTAATAATTTAATATAATATTAAATTATTTAACATAACATATCAATGTATTATGATATAATGTAATATAATACTATATTTGTAGTATAATATAATAATAAATATATAAAATATTATAATTATTAGTATAAATTAATTTTTCATCCTTTTAATGACCATTTATCTCTCTAACAAATTTTCTAGCTAGATGATAAAATTGGTTAACAATTACTAATATTTATTTTTATTTATTTATTTATTTAGATCAGATTATTTGCCACTCACTCATTATTTTTTTATTTATTTATTTATTTATTTTATTTATTTATTTATTTATTATTTTATTTCATTGAAATATAGAGGGGTCGTCGGCCATGGGTGGTGGCCGGCATGGTGGTTGCCACCGTGGGCAGCCACGAGCTCCCAAAACAAAAAAGAAAAAAGAAAAAAGAAGAAGAAGAAGAAACAGAGGCAGCGGCGTTAAAAGGAAGAAGAAGATAGAGAGGGGAAGGGAGAGGATGGGTGAGAGAGGAAGAGGCAGGATGAGGGTTTTGGAAAAAAATATAATTTAAATGGAGATATTTTGGTCCAAAAAACAGCTTCCCGACAAAGCTGAAAACAACATTTTCGGAAAACTCCAAATTAGAGCTTCTCCCCAAAAGCTGTTTTCAGCTTCCCGCAAAAGCTGAAACAACTTTCCAAAAATTTTACCAAACACCATTTTTTATCTAAAAGTACTTTTGGAGGGCCAGAAAGTGCTTTTTGGCCCTCCAAAAGCTCCCCCAAACAGGGCCTAAATCATAATCTTACATCACTAAACTGCATGTTCATGCACTTCAAAACCTCAAGAAGTTCATTTTAATTTTGAAATAAAACAACCAACGGCTTCTCTAAAATGATAGAAATCACACAAGGTCACCTCATCTTATTTCTTGGGCACCATAAAAACCACAAGATGATAGAGTTAAGGTTGATGGTGAATCAAAACCTTTGATCCTTTCACATTTCCAACATAGATCAACACTGTTGAATTTGTGGTAGCTGGAACTAAATATATCAGGAAATTCAACTGAAAAAAAAGCCGTTTTATTTGCATTTGCCTCACATTAGAAACATGTTCTGCTATTATTTTTCTGCCCTGACACATCTGTTTATCATACGTAATACATTAAAAGCGGTGAACACAGATTTATATTGAAACAACATTTACGGCAAACAAAGTTAATGATGAACAACAATCATATGATTTCACATTGGAGTGTCAAAAAATTTATGGGACAACTGAAAGTTCAGAAGGCAATCTGTACATGTCATTACGTGGACATGCTATTTATCTACTAATAAAGAACATCGTTGAACAAAAATTTTCGCCAGTTACAAGTCAAAGATTAAGACGCCAATTGCGGTTATCTTGTCCTGCCATCAAACTGTGCAACTCTCTACAACACAAGTTTGACTAGAGAAAGACATTTTAAGGGAGGCACTAGCTCCAATATTACCTTAAAATGATATCTAAACACTCATCAAGCAGAAGCCTAAAAGACATATCTAATAGATAATATATATGTAAAAATGAATATTATGAAGGTAAATCACCTTTGACAATAGAGAACATATTGAGGATCCCATTGCCTGCATCATATCAACTGCTGAATCAACAGCATCTTTCACTTCTTGGATGTCTGCCTGTTAAAAAAATAGAAAATAACTACTTAATTTGCAAAGTTGGGATGAAATAGTTACATTGATTTATTACTACTGGATATCTAAAGGTACAAACCTTTGCTCCTCCAACAATAGGAAGACGGAGCGTGCTAGCCTTCAACGCTTCAATAGCTCCTAATAAAGCATTAGAATGATCTCTATCCAAAAGAGACCACTCCTCCAAATAGGTCATCTGCATCAATTAAATATTACATGTTTAGATCTGCACAAATCAAAACACTTCAAATATTGAGCAAGTCCCGTCATCCTGAGAATTTTTCTAGAAAAATTTTCAAGCTTATTGTATTCAGTATTCACTTTATTGGAAATGTATTTTTATCTCTTTGGTTTCTTTCACAAGTTATGAAGCACACGCAACAGCTTTTGAGATTAAGATTTCACAGGAAATTTTCCCATTACAGAAAATTATTCCTTAAGGATACAAGCTGCCTAGACATTTGCAGCCGATCGACGAAATGTTCCCCATTATACTACCATATATCATGTTTCCATTAAACCAATCCATATTTCTGTACATGATACCAAAAAAATCATTCATAAGAAGCAATTAACAGTTGGTTGAAAAAACAGAGCAAACTAAGGATCACATAAATCACCGGGTAAATAACAATAGAACAGCTGAATATCTCAGACATGCTTGACACCAATGTGGAACTTCTAAAAATGGGTGAACATGCTCCCATCTATAGTCAGAAGCTTCCCATAAAAAAGTGGGGAAACGGACTAAATATTGTGGTTAGCATCTTTTTTTTTTCCTGAAAGAAAAGATGCCTTTACAATACAAGGCCAAAATAATACATAAATCCCTGTATTGTGTCAGAAAGTAGAAACACGGTTTGGGGATAAGATGACTCTTTGGGTATGGCCTCTGTGGGAGGATATCTAGGTTGGGTTGTGGGGGGGGGGGGGGGGGGGGGGGGTGGGGGGGGTGGAAGGAAACCTCATACAATGGCTAGCATGAACAACATGAACAGAAAGAAGGGTGTGGTGTTACGAGTTTGAGCTCGTGAATAAGGCGTTATTAGAAAGAGGCTTTATAATTGGGCAATTAGTATGGATGAGAAAGATTATGATTTCAATAGAAATGAAAGTAAAAATTTGCAGGGCAATAATGGCTAGCATGAAAAAAAAAAAAGAAAAGAAGAGGGTGGGAGGGGGGGTGGAAGGAAACCTCATACAATGGCTAGCATGAACAACATGAACAGAAAGAAGGGTGTGGTGTTACGAGTTTGAGCTCGTGAATAAGGCGTTATTAGAAAGAGGCTTTATAATTGGGCAATTAGTATGGATGAGAAAGATTATGATTTCAATAGAAATGAAAGTAAAAATTTGCAGGGCAATAATGGGGCTAGAAGAAGTAAGACATGAACTTTCTCATTAAATTTGCAGGGCAATAATGGGGCTAGAAGAAGTAAGACATGAACTTTCTCATTAAATTTACCTTGTGGAATAGGGGTTTTTGCATGCTTCCTTCTTTTCTGAAGTATATTTCCAAGTGGTTAAGAAACCTAACTTTGACTACCTTCAGATGGCAAACTCCAATAAAAGACTTCAACATAGCACTAAAGGAAACAATGAAGTCAAGGATAAAATAAATATTCTTAAACATTACCATTCATAATAAAGCTGAAACAACTCATGCCTTAATAAGATTTTTGCCGAACAAGCTGGTTCGAGGTGTATCAAATCTGACTGCTCAAGGGCCGGCACGGTTTCCGACTACTAAATCGGTTTGACCCCTCCCCTCACTATTAAACCCTCCCGGGCTTGCTTACCACTCGACTCTGCACCCTCCCTCTTGTGACTCAATTCTCCCACCCCCCCAACCCTCATTACCTGAATCCACCCACCACCCATGTTCGAGTAAGTTCCTCCCTCTCCCTCCCTCCCTCCCCCATCTCTCTTTTGAGGTCGGGTGAGGGCTAAGGTTCCCCTCACCCACCCTCTTTCTCCCTCCCTCCCCCTCTCTCTCCCTCTCTCCATTTCTCCCTCTCCCCCTCCCTCTCCAACTCTCCTCGTGTCAGTATAACCCGGAATAGCATAGTATGGATCTATACCATGCCAAACTGGTCGCTTGCCAGTACCCCTCCATTACCAATTCAACAAACCTTGGGGCATACCATCATTTACTAGGCTTAAGCATAAACCAAACCCTAGTTTTCATAATTGTTGAGAAGGGTGTTTGTGTTGGAGATAGAGCTGGTTTGTACCAAAAAAAAAGAGATAGAGCTGGTTGTTTTGGGTTTCGAAGGCAAGGGTGAGGATTCCAACCTAGCAATCTTAAGTTGAATTTATAAGCATGGAAGTCAAATTCCTTAGACCGGGATTCAACCCCAGTTTTCAATGTTAGACTTGAAGGAGCTTAGAGCCTAAGATGACTCCAATGTAAGATGTCAAAATCAATTGCACGACCTAAAAAGGTGCATATCCAGATTTCTTATAGAATAAGAAAGCCACACAAATTTGGTTCCTGGGTCCAAATTTCATATTTACTATCTATCTGGACTAGACATACTTTGAATCTGCACTAATTGATGAAGCCCCTTGAATTTATTGCTTCACTTTTCAAATCTGCATCCAGATCCAGGAGAGGGCCCTAGAGTTGGTATAGTCCAAATATCATGCGATTTATAAAGATATTTGATTCTATTATTTGAACATCCAAATTTTTGTGTGCATCAAATACATAAACTTCAAATATCTTAAAATTGATATGATGTAATTGTTGATGAATATTGATGAAATCAGGGCTGATATGTTCAGCACAGTTTTCTATCAAAAACAGGTCATTAGTTAAGCCCGAATCAAATCCAGGTTAACCTAGTCAGAGTTTTATGTAAACCGTCCATTTATTGGCACGTTTTGGTCCAACCATCCTAATTTTAAGTCGTTGGCTCATTTTTATGAATAAAGTATTGTTGCAGGGATCTAAGATTGATGCCGTGCGACACCCTTCTCTCCATCTGCTCCTCCACTTCCACCTTTGCTTTTCTTTTCTTCTTTCTCTTATTCCTTCTCTTCTTATCAATCTGTTACTACACTCTATCTCTCTTGCATATTGTTTCCCTTATGATAAATGGTTGATCCTGTTATATGGCATCAGAGCAAATCTAGGGCCTTTTTTGGGTCTTTTTATTGACTTTTTTCGGAAGTAATCGTCACAAATATACAAGGAGGAAGGGCTTGATCTCTGAGTTATTTTTCTTTTTCTGTTTTCACTCTCCTAATATGCAGGTTATTGAATCCTATGTGTTGTTGGTACTTGGAACCCTCATTTTAATAGAAGCACATGATACCTTGAAAAGAGGGTGGTTCAAGGCTTCGCAGTACTCTGTCCTATATCAAGTGTGATCGTACACTCAAGATAATAATCCAGGACAACTAGATGCTGATAAGGGCTCTGTTTTTAATCCCTTGAACTTATTCTACCATTTGCTGTCAAGAAAAGGTACAGTCACAGAGATCTGCATGTTTGATCTCCCATGCTGAATATTGAAATCTTTCATGCCATGCACTAGTCCCGAAAATCTTTATGGTTGTGTTAGATCTCATTAATCTGTTATTAATATTTCCTTTGCTGCAATCATTCCCTTTATCTGAGCTTTTCTTTTAGAATGGCTGGTTTACACAATGATACAGAGGCAGTGTCTCTATGTGTCATATGTTTGGTGTACAAATAACATCTGCTAAACTGTGTGTAGCCAAGAATTATCTTCAGTGGGCAAAGGCCGTGGACATTTCCTTGAATGCCAAAACAAGCATGAATACCTTGTTGAAAAATCCACCTTCCAGTGGTGAGAAGATGAAGGAATGGAGAAGGAAAATTTTCGAGTCATAACATTATTGTGAAATAGTATGGAACCTACTTCCAACAGCAACTTAATGTTTTATGATACTGCCAAACAGACTTGGGAAATTACTCCTGCTACTCTTCAGAGGAAAACATCTCTCAAATTTATGAAATATATGAGCAGATTTTTCAATTAGAGCAAGGGAACAAGCCACCAACTGAAGGGATTACAGGAGGAACTAAATGTTTATCAACATCTCATAAAGGATGTCTAGAAACAAAGGCAGCAAAGGGAGGAATTCAGAGTGGTTAAATTCCTATCAGGGCTTAGTTCTGGATATAAACATCTAAAAAGTCAACTTATGACCAGTAATGACCATCCTTCTTTAAATAATGTCTATACTCGCCTTTAACGTGTAGCTATTTCCTCTACTACCTTTCGGAGAAAGATCAGCTTCTGTATCTTCCGGTAGAGATGTTGGAGGTCATGATGATAGTAGACGAGGTCATGGAGGTCGTAGTGGACAAGGCAGAGGATGTGAAAGCAACAATATAAAATGTACTAAACATGGTCGCAAAATTCATATAATAGATTGTTGCTGGGGTTGTTGGGAAACCAGTTTGGGCCAACATTACTAGTAGAAATCAAGCCTCTGATGCTTCCCTTAATAAGGTTGGTGTATCTCCCAATCTTGACCCTTCAGTTTTATCTACCTCGAGTAACATGGTTTCCATTCCCAGAGAAGAATACAATCAGCTTCGCAAGCAAAAGAATGCTTCCAAGGCTACTATAGTCCAGTCAAGTACTTTATTAGCAAATCATGCATCCCATTCTTCTCCTTGTATCATTGATTCAGGAGCTTCGGATCACATGACTGGTACTCTTAGCTTCTTTTCCTCTCTTAGTGCCTCTTCTTCTTCCAAGGAGAAGAAAAGGTACATTATCTCCTGTTTCAGGCCAGGGAGAAGTCCAGGCTTCCCCTTAGCATTATCCTCTGTTTTATATGTGCCTAAATTTCCTTGTAACTTACTTTCCATGAGCCAGTTGACTAAAGCGTTGAACTGCAATGCAACATTTTATCCAACTCACTATGAGTTTCAGGATCTCTATACAAGAAAGATGATTGGTGGACGACACGAAGAAGGAGGCCTATATCTTCTTGATCATGGTGGCAGTTCTTAAGCTATGTTAGGTCATAAAGAATCATTAATTAGATGGCATTGTCACTTACGACATTCATCTGTCTCTATTTTACATCCTTTTTTTCCTAGTTGTCCTAATATGTCCGGAACTTTACGTGAGTTGTGTGAATTTGCTAAACATCATAAAACAGTGCTCCATCCCCGTGTTAGCAAACATAGTGGTTATCCTTTTGCACCTGTGCATGGTGATGTCTAGACCTCTCATTCACCGCTCTTAATGGTTTTCTATATTTTGTCACATTTATTGAAGATTTTCTCATATGACATGGCTTTATCTCATGAAAAGAAAAAATGAAGTTTTCTCCATATTTAAAATATTTTATAAAGAAGTGGTTAATCAGTTAAGCACTAATATTAAAGTCAAGGTCGGTGAAACCTTCCCGAAGCAGGCAATTCCGGCCGTTTCGAGCCATACTGGTGGCTTACCGGTTCGCTTCCGACAATGGAAACAAAACTCGTTGCCGAAGCCGAAGAAGGAGAAGAAAAGAGAGCGAGTGGGGGAGGAAGGGAGGGAGAGGGAGAGGGCGGAGGCTGGCAGAGGCCTCGGGAGCGAGGCCGCGGCCGGTTTTCCTACTTCGAGCGAAATAGGAGTCTAACTGCGGGTTAAAAATTTTGCGATTTTTAAGTGAAGTCGGCAAATTTTAAAAATCGTAAAATTTTTAAGCCGCGGCTGGACCCCTGTTTTGTTGGAAATAGGAGAACCAGCCGCGGCCTCCACTAGCCCTCTGTCGGCGTCCGCCACCCTCCACCGGCCTCTCTCCTTCTCTCCCCCTTCTCTCTTTCTTTTTCTCTCTCCCATGGAATGCATGCCGTCTTCTCCATCGGTACAGGCCTAGCACAACCCGTACCGACTCGTGCTGCCGGAGAACCGGTATGGTGCGCAGTACCGATTCCGCCGACCTTAATCAAAGTTCTTAGAATTGATAATCGAGAGATTATATGTCAAAAGAATTTGTTCCTATCTTCAGGATCAAGGAATCTTATCACAAACATCATATGTTGCCACCCCTCAGTAAAATTAAATTGTAGAATGGAAATACCAGCATTTACTTGAGATATCTGGTGCCCTTATTTTTGAAAGAAATGTTCCCAAACGAAATGTTCTAAAAATTTATCGGAGTGATGTGTTAATTGCTTGCTATTTAAAAAATAGAGTACCATCTATTTAGGAAATAAAAGTCGTAGACAAGGTCGGTCGTGTCCTCACGAATCTCTTTTTCCTGTCATTCCTTATATCTTTAGATGTGTTTGTTTTGTTCACAATCTCAATCCATCTTAAGAAAAGTTGCATCCTGTTTTTCCGATGTATTCTTCTAGGATATTCTCATTCTTAGAAGGGTTATAAATCTCAGGATCTTGTTAGACATAAGAGGTATATACGAATGTTACCTTCCATGAAGAAATTTCATATTCGCTGACCGGTCAATTTCTTGAAGACACTTATCTATCTCAAAGAGACAATGCGACTCCATCTCCTATTCTTTCTCTTCCAATTGATGAACCATATCATGTGCCACAAGTTAAAAGAGACATGTCAACTAATCACGTACACTAAACGGAAGAAGCATATGGCCTTTGAAGATATAACCTTCAATCAATCACTTGACTCAAGGAGAGATCCAAGTACAGTTATACACTCTTCCTCTATACCATTCCTAATAATGATTTACCCCTTGCTCTCAAAAAGCCTAAAAGAGCTTGTACTTCAAATCTTATTAGTCATTTTCTTACATTTGACTCACTTTTTCCTAAGTCCTTAGCTCTTGTTGTTTCCTGTGTCTCTACTCCTAAAAATTTTGAGGACGCCCTCTCAAATCCTGGCTGGAGAAAGGCAATGATAGATGAAATGGAAGCACTTCACGAAGATGGTACATGGGAACCGGTACTACTACCTGTTGGAAAATGCACTATTAGATGTCATCGGGTGTATAATATATAATTAAATTTTCAACCGATGGTTTAATTAAAAGATACAAGGTCAGGCTCGTAGCTAAATGCTACAATCAATCATTTGATGTTGACTATTTCTAGACCTTTTATCCAGTAGCCAAGCTTAACTCTATTAGAGTGATTATTTTGTTGCAACGAATCTTAAATGATCCTTATTTCAACTTGAGGTGATGTGCTCTTGCACGGAGGTTTATCTAGAGAGGTCTATGGCCCTGTTTGGGGGAGCTTTTGGAGGGCCAGAAAGCACTTTCTGGTCCTCCAAAAGTACTTTTAGATGAAAAACTGTGTTTGGTAAATTTTTCGAAAAGCTGTTTCAGCTTTTGTGGGAAGCTGAAAACAGCTTTTGAGAGGAAGCTCCAATTTGGAGCTTTTGGAAGAAAGCTGTTTCAGCTTTTTCGGAAAGCTGTATTTTTGACAAAAATGCCCATATTAAAATAACATAATTACATAGTTTGTCCCTTTATAAACCTAAAAATCTGCGGGATCCAAGAACCCTAGCCGTCAGACTCCATTCCGTAAGAAAATGTATTTTTCTTTTCAATTTTTGTATGCATCTCTTGAACCACATTTTAGAAGAAAAAAAATTTAATCCTTTTACATACCTTCCAAAATCAATCTATTGTTTTTTTTTTAATCATCAACCTCGTGGCCCACGCTGAGGTCCTCCTCGAGCGTGGACCACGAAGAAGAGCCCCTGGACCGCGGAAAATTATTTTATGAAAAATTATGAAAAATTGTTATGAAAAATTATTTTATACTCATAATTATAATATTTTATATCTTTATTTTTGTATTATACTATAAATATAATATCATATTATATTATATCATAATACATCAATATGTTATGTTAAATAATTTAATATTATGTTATATTATGAAAAATTAATTTATACTAATAATTATAATATTTTATATCTTTATTTTTGTATTATACTATAAATATAATATCATATTATATTATATCATAATACATTAATATGTTATGTTAAATAATTTAATATTATGTTATATTATGAAAAATTAATTTATACTAATAATTATAATATTTTATACTTTTATTATTGTATTATACTATAAATATTATATTATACTACATTACATTATAATACATTAATATGTTATTTTAAATAATTTAATATTATGTTATATTATGAAAAATTAATTTATAATAATAATTATAATATTTTATACCTTTATTATTGTATTATACTATAAATGTTGTATTATATTACATTACATTATAATACATTAATATGTTATTTTAAATAATTTAATATTATGTTATATTATGAGAAATTAATTTATACTAATAATTATAATATTTTATACTTTTATTATTGTATTATACTATAAATATAATATATATTACATTATATCATAATACATTAATATGTTATGTTAAATAATTTAATATTATATTATATTACCAAATATTAATTTACCATAATAATTATATTACTATTATGCTATATTAACATAATATTATTTTATATTACAATAATATTATACTATATCGTATATTTATGTATTAATTTATGTTATGTTTTATTATATTCTGTTGTATAATACTATGCAATATCCTTTATGGTAATTTTGTCATACAAAAGTACTTTCTCAGTTTGTTTACCAAACACAAAACAAAGTACCACAACACTTTACAAATGTAGTTACCAAACAGCAAACAGCTTTTTATAACAGCTCTACTTCAGACAGCTCTACTTCCAACAGCTCTACTGCCAACAGCTCCCCCAAACAGGGCCTATATGGATTCAACACTTGGATTTTCTCCAACCAAAGGTGCTGGTCTAGTTTGCCACTTTATATGGTTAGAAGCAGAAGTGAAGCTAGGGCCCAGATTTCATAAATACCATTAACCTCCATTAATTCAGTTATGCCCCCCATCCCCCGAACAAAAAAACCAAGCTAAATTTACAGCCTCCCATTCCTGCAGAAAAAAACAAGCTACAATTGTTACTTCTTGCCCATCTACAATCACCCCAACTTATATTTTCAATCAAGCTGAAATTTTAAATGGATTCCTCATCAAATATCGAATGCCTAAATTAACTAATTTAAATTTTAATCAACTTTAACCCTTTTTTTTTGATACGAAGGTAACTCCACCATACGCGCATGAGTACACTCATGAAAGTCAAAAAGAAGAAGTCATCTGACGGGGGAGGGAGCAAACTCAGGACTCTCCCCGCTAGGGGTGCAAATGGATCGGGTCGGGTCGGGTCCTGAGTGATCCCAACCCAATCCGATTTTTTGTTTGGGTCCTAATTTTGGACCCAGACCCAACCCGGTTGAAGATCGGGTCGAGACCGAATTGGATCCGGGTCGGGTCCGGGTCCGAGTCAGGTCGGGTTCGGGTCTGAATCGGGTCCATTTTTTTGTGCTTTTGGAAAAGAATTTGGGCAAATCTAATTTGGTCATATCATAATTATGAGGTGCTGGGTGACCCATGACTTGAAAGACTTGCAATTGACCTCCAGTCAGAACAAATGACCAGTGACGTACTGACTAAGTCGGTCTACAAGCCAACATATCACACTATTTTTTATCTATATGACTGATTGGACGAAACTTGGTGTCTCCCAGCTCCCCTCTCACGAGGGCAAAAAAAATCCAAGACCTTCTTCCAAAATCCAATTCCATTGCAGAAAACTGGCACATGACCCATATTCAGTTCAGCGTTCCCTCACTTTCTCCCTTCAAAAGTTAAAAGAAACAAAAACCAAAAAACAGAAGGAAAAAAAAACCAGCTACCGAGACACCAAAGGTATCAACTGTGTAATAGATCGAGAGAGAATCCTGACGCCCCGAGGTTCCATTGGATTCTGTGAACCTATGCCTGTTGCTATCCTTCCTACTCCCCTTAGGGCTTTTCCACTTCTTTTTTTTCTCTCCCTCTTCAGGTCCATTCAGGTCGGGTCGGGTCCGTTCGGTAAACCCAGACTCGACCCAGAAAATGATTCGGATCCAATTTTCGGACCCGACCCGGACCCGCGGGTCCTAAAATTCGGGTCGGGTCGGGTCTACGCAAGTCGGGTCGGGTTGGGTCACGGGTCTACGCAGGTCCATTTGCAGCCTTACTCCCAGCGGAACTCTCCTGAATGATGCCTATGTTAATTGTATCAACACCCTATCCCGTTTCTTGCCCAACGTCAATCATTTACATGGATGTATCTAATCTCTTCTCCAACAGTGAGTGACCCCTTGTTGGAAGACTCAATGCCCCCTGCTATATTTCTTAGAGGTTTTTCGTATTTTTTATTTATTATCTCTGCTATTTATAAAACATAAGAGATAAAATCTATAACTCTCTCTCTCTCTCTCTCTGTGTGTGTTAGTATAATTCATTTGTTCCTACAATTTGCCTACAATGTATCATGCAAACATTGGTTTTACATTATCATTTTTTGCAGGCATGTGACAAATATATAAGTCAACAAATATATAATTAGATCAAATTATCATGTCATGACATAAGATTTTTTATTTAAACAAAATTATCAGTCAGATATAGTGTCTGCATTGTGAAATTCTAAAAGTGAATTGTAGGATTTTTGTTTCTTTTTTCAGATTTATAGTCCTAATTCAACATATTTTTAAGACCTTTTCTTTTGTAGAATCATCTTATAATGTCAACCATGTTTGTCTTCATCTATATATAATACTACTAATGTAAATATAAAATAAAAACATAAATCTGAAATCTCAAGTGCATTGGAGTAAAGAATCACACAATGCATTGGCTAAGTTTTCAATCATCAAGTAGGGCAGTAGCAATTCAATATTTGATGCAACCTAAGTTCCACTGAAGCATTCTGGATCAAACAGGCCCCCATTCACAATCCTAAATTTAAAAACATGCCTGGAATCATTAGAGGGAAATAGTGTTTGAAATGACATCTTTAAGACAATAGTTCTGTGAAAGCCAGGTTTCTTTCACGGCCCACAAAGGCACAATCCCCCCTCCATCCCTAGAAAGAAGAAGGCTAGTTGTCTAAGATTTTCAAGGAAATACTCAGTAACCATTATACATTAACTTCTAAAACATCCAAATACATAACAAAGAGTGCAGCAATTTTGAGAAATTATAGAAGTTGAGTATTTTACAGATAAGAAGCATGGAAATAATTCAGAATCAAAATTAAAATTGGAAAAGAAACCTTGCAGTGATATCAAAAAGGAAAAAAAAAAGATAGAAGAGAGAGAGAAGGGGATAAAAGACTTACTTGCCCCTTAAGAATAGAAGTTAGTTTTAGATTTTGTTTCAGAAGCTGTAGCTTGATCCTTTTAATAGTGACAGAATCACGCAACTCTGATGTAGTTGTCCATGCATTATACAGATTTTTCTGATACAAAATAAATGAAAGAATTTGATGATAGAGCATCATCTATGTTTCTCTAATAAAGATCAGGGAAAGAATTAGGTTATTAATATTCAAGATCTTACATGCAAGCTAAACCAACACATATAGGATGAAGACAGCTAAAAGAGAAATTAAGATGTTTAACGAACTGGCCAGCAGTTGAAATTAGACTATAAACAGCAGAATTCATGCGTAAGTATTATCGAAGGCCATGTTTGCACTTATCAAATAGAAAAAAGGAAAAAGAAAGAAAGATAACTGCCATTGGATGACCTTTAATATGTGTGCAAGCTCTAATTCCATGAAATTGCATATAAAGCCACACCAAATTGCAATACAGCCTGCACGTTATTCACTTGACATTCTGATAAGCACACTTTTGATGAGCACCCTCGATGTGTAGAATGCTGTGCTTCAATGAAAGGGACAATTGCAAGGACCAGCGAAAATTTGATACACAATAATGAGAGGGAATCCTCCGATAGGCTATAGACGTGCATGCATGGGAGTACCAGTGCATATGCATGCAGACACGTACAGATCAAAGAGACAGGATTGAGCTAGGATTGTAGAGCTTCAATTCTATTAGTACAAAATTGATAATCGCATTATCTAAGCTGACGATCCACATTATTTATCAAGTTGTAACAGCACCTAAATTACCTAGAAACAAAATCATACATTTTGAAGGTCTCCTACGTATACATGAATTGGATATGAAAATTTAACAATTTTAATGGAACTACACAATATTTTGAGTATGTTCATCAATTCAGAAGCATTTAAACTCATCAAATTTTGGTTCATACGTGTATCGTGATGTGATCATGATCAACACTATAGATCGCAAATCCTTTGATTTTTTCATCCCATAGTTTGACTACGTTCTTGATTCCCCTGATATTAAAATTAGGAGTCACACCGCAAAATGTAAGTTGATCCAGGTAGTTTTAGACTGTTATTCTTTATTTTTTTCCTGTAATTATATTTAATTTTACCCAGCAAACACTAAGTCGTCTGCGAATAAAATGAACTAGCATTCCTCCTCTCCAATTTGCACAAAGAGTTCTTCTATAACATGTATAAAAAGATAAAGGTTTAAAGGTGATAATCGATAAACACCTATTGCCACTAGAAACCCACTATTTGCTTCAGAAGTAGTTTGCGCATGTGGTATTACTCCCATATACATAACCAAAAGTGGCAAGATACCACCAAAAATCTTTTGAGGAAAATAGACATGGTTGAGAACAAACGATTTGCAAAATAGCTGACACGACCCATATTGGTAAAAACACGTGCACTAACATAAATTCAAATGAATTATAAAAAATAAATCATAGATCCAAAAGAACCATATATAGAACAATAAATAGCTAGCTTCTAAAGTTTGATAGGCCAGCAAAGAGCAACTATAAAAATATACATCATGGTTGGCTGTACCTCTCCAAACTATCCGATTCGGAATGTACCGAACCAAACCGATAGGGAACCAAGACGGTTCGCCCTATCGGCTCGGTAAATAGGCCGAACCCCCACCGTTTGATTAAAAAGCCCCCCTCCCTCAGATTGAGAAAAAATTCCCCCCCCTCCCCCCCCCCCCACCTTGATTGTTCAATTAAATAGGCACCCTCCCCCCCACCCTGCTCAATCAACATTGCTCGCCCCCTTGGCTTCTGGTAAGCATCCCCCGCCCCCCTCTCTCTCTCTTTCTCGCTCCACTAGGGTTAGGGTAAAGGTTTAACCCTCACCCCCCCTCTTCCTCCCTCCCTTTGACTTTCCCTCTATCTCCCTCTCTTCCTCTATCCTTTTCTCCCTCCCCCCTCCCTCTCCCTATTTTTGTTATGCTTCCAAACGGCACAATACAGACCTGTACTGTACCAACCAAGTTCCATTTTTGAATAAAGCAAATGAGACCCATTTCTGGAGAACCTGCCACAAATATTTCTATTCTAACAGTATTCAGCCACAGAGGCATTATAACAAGGGTCGTGTGGCAAAGGCTCAAAGAAATTATTGTCAAGGAGCATTTGATGGTAGTTCTTATAATGATCGACAATCAGAAAAATTACTTCCAAAATGGCAGATAGCAGGCTTTTGTCAAATGAAGAATTTGATAATTTACTTTTAGGGTAAGAATTGTCCATATCTTGCCACATTAAAAGCAGACTCCCTCCAAATTGATAGGGCATACAACATTCAAGCTCACATATGTAGAAAACACACAGACCAAGAATTCATAACAAGAAGCAGATAATAATTTCAAATGTCGATATATTAAGAAAGCAGACCTCTAAGATTATAATACTGACATTACCTCCGCAGTCAGTCTCTGTACCAGGAGCGCACCATTGGCCCTTGCATTCACCCAACGCCATTGCAAGTGCTGATTATGGAACAGCCTCAGCATGTGTGCTTCCTCAATCCGGTTCTCCCCTTTCTTTGCCCTCCTCACTTCTGCTGCAAAGCTTATAATTGAAGGTGCATTGCCCGGCTGACCAATTGGAGAGGAGCGCACTGATGCATTGTTCCTCGCTTGCAAAGGGCTGGCCATTCCCCTTGATGGAGAAGCTGCAATCTTACTTGGAGAAGATGGCCTCATGGGTCCACGGAGTGGAGAAGAAACCGACCGAGGAGATGACAAAGGGCTGTCCACCAATGACTTCTTCACCAACCCGGGCTTAGGCAGCGACCTTCCAGTCCTCGAGCCTGATGATGATAGTGGTACACCTGGCTCCGGCAGCCGGCGTAGCCTGCTGTTGGTCTCCTGCCAGAACCTTGCAGGCACACTAATTCCACGGGGAGTGACCTGTGCCCGTGGGGGCACGCTGAGCTCCTGCGCCCCTGAATTGCTCCCGGAGGACACACTATCAGTGTCCGATGATGCTGAGAAATCGCCCCCATCAAAGGATGCACGGCGCGTGCCATCGTCGAACACCATCGACTGCTGTAGCAGATGGACGGTTGCCAAGATAGAACCTTTTCTTTCCAAATTGCAGTCCAAGCTCCTCATCAAGGGATTCGACTGCCGGGTTCTGGCAGCCGGCCAGCGGTGGTGGTTCTCAAAGGTCCGGGAGTTCTCCGACTGGTTGCCAGCCCTGGCCGGTGTAGCGGCGGCTGGGCTGGCCCTCCGGCGCTCCGGGGTGGGCTTGCGGGCGGGGCTGGGGGAGGTGGCCTTGGCGCGGCTGGTCTGGTAGAAGAAGGACTCCCCCTGGAAGGAGACGGAGAGGCTTCGGGTGGTGGTGCAGAGGGCCCGGGCAGCGGCGGAGGGCTCGGCGGAGGCGGGGCGGGGGGTGGAGGGGCGGCTCCGATCGACGGACTGGGATCTCTTCTGGGCGGGCCCCGACACCAATGCCGGAGGCGTGGAGGGCCGGGAGGCCAGCAGCGGCGATGGGAAGCGCCGGGAGCTGGAAGAAGAGCTCGAAGAAGAATAGGAATTGGAAGAAGAATAGGAGGTAGAGGTAGTAGTAAACGAAGAAGAAGAAGAAGAAGAACAATGGGAGGAGAGGTAGCGAGAAGAGATCCCTTTGGTGCGGGGCCGGCGGGCGGCATTGTCCTTCTCGGAGGGGTTGAGAGGGGGGCGGACGGGGTTGTGGGGATCGTCGGGGTGGGAGGGGCTTTTAGGGATATGGGCAGCGGTGGTCGTCGGAGAGGCGGCGGCGGCGCGGATGGCTGCGACCATGATCCCCGGGGAGAGATCTGGGTCTCCGCCTCGGCCCTATCTCGATCTCCGCCTATCTTCTCGAATTCCGCCTCCAGCTAGCCATTTGGTGGAGAGAAAGTGAGGGTCACATTACCTGGCGCAGCAACGGACTCCAGCTTCTGTAAACCTTCTCTTTTGCCCCCCTGGAGAAGAAGAGAGAAGGGAAGAGTGAAGCATAGAAGAGGAGAGAGAGAGAGAGAGAGAGAGAGAGAGAGAGAGAGAGAGAGAAGGATTCGGAGTCACTGTAGTCTTTCTCCGTTTCTATGATTTCGTTAGTTATTATTTTAGTCTGTTGTTGCTGTTAAGCTGAGAAAAGCTTGCCGTTTTGCTAAGGAAGCAGCGTCCGTGTGGGGGGGGGGGAGAGGGAGAGATGGGTTTGGGAATTGGGACTTGGATATTAAATTAAGTAGCTTAGATTAGATTAGACCAAGGAAGCACAAGAGGCAAAGAGTGTGTTTTTCTTTGGTTACCTAATAACTTCGTTTTCAGACAAAGAGACAGGTCTCTTTTTTTGTTATTGTTTTTGGTGCTATATGGTCCATGTTCTATGCATACTACTCCATATAACATTAAGCAATTCTATCACAGAGAGAGAGAGAGAGAGAGAGAGAGAGAGAGAGAGAGCAGGAGGGGAGTGAAGGGAGGGGAATTAATTACCAGCCTTTTAGGTTCTTAAAGAGTATTTAAGAGAATTTAGGAGAACTAATAAAGAATTAGATCTTTAATGAATGATAAAAGATGTTTAGACTTGAGAGTGGCCAGTGAAGAGTTTTTTTATTTCAAATGGGCTGTGGGTCGGTGGTCACCACCAAGTGGGGAAATCCAGGTTATTTAAAAGGCAGACTTTTTGGTTGGAGTACAATGGACCCATGTTTCCACCGAATTGGCTCCTGATCATATATTTGAGTCGAGTTTAATTTTAGATAGATTAGATATAAAATACTTATTTTAAAAAACTAATTTCTACTTAGAAAAAAAATATTAAGCTGACTTCTAATAATTAGAATAAATATTAACAATTATAACTATAATTAATTATAATTATAATTATGAGAGTCACGATACAAGTAAAAAAATGCAGGAAAGTAAGAAGATGATGAATAAAAGATTGAAGACGAATGTGGACAAAATGTCAAAATTTGCTTTTAATAGTAAATTAGATAAAAAAATTATTTTATTTTTTTTTCAGAAACAATTGTTTGGTCTAAGATCAAGCTTGCTGTTGGGGGAAAAACCCCAAGTCATACCACCACGGAGGCGCTCGGCCAAAAAGCGCCGACCGGAAAGGCGCTCGGCCAAAGAGTGCCGACCAAAGAGCACCAACCAGAGGGGTGCTCGGCTAGAGAGCACCGATCTGAAAAGATGCTCGGCCCAAAAGTGCCGACCGGAGCGCCAAGAGGCGCTCGGACCAACCAACGACCAAGTAGGGATGCTCGGCTAGAAAGAGCCGACCAGAGGACGCCGACCAGAAAAACGCTCGATTAGAAGGCGCTGACCAGAGGAAAGAGCACGAAATAAAGGCGCTCGGCCAGAAGGGCACCGACCAGGAGCATTAGAAGCGACCCCGCCACAGGGCGCCCCATTGGGCGATCAGCTCGGCTCGGCACCCCTGCCGAGCCGATTGCCTTGACCAGATGTTCAACCCCTACCTAACCCCCTTAAGGGACTTGACAACTCCACTACAACCTGCCGCTATCTCCAAGCCGTCAAGGCATAAGATCTCCGCAGGTATTTGGCACGACCTGCCATTAATGCATGAGACCCCCTCAAGTCTCCGATGCACTCGGTCATTTAATGAACACGGCTCAAGACGATCTCCGGATCACTGAACCATCAAAGCGCATGGCTCTCCCTGACCGCCGGTTCATTCGGTAATAAATGCGCTTACCATCCATGGACCCCGGGCCTACCACGGCCGGCGGTTCAACCACTCCAACAGGTCCGATCGATCGTGACAACTCCCTGGTTCCGGTCTGATTCGGCCTCATATTCCACTACGCCATTAATGGGCCAAATCGCGCCCAATTATTACAAAAGAGGACAAACTCCCCTGTCACCTCCCGGGCAACATAAAATCCCTCTATAAAAAGGAGCCTGGGAGGAAAGAAGGGGGGACCGGAACACAAGTAAACAGCACAGACACAATTGAGCACAATATCCTCTTCATCTTCTTCACCCTCTGACTTGCTCTCTCCACACATTTGCCCCCTCTGACTTAAGCATCGGAGGGCCGGCGCCGGGGAGCCCGGCCACCGGCTTCTTTTTTGCAGAACGGGACCGGACGGGACGCACTCTCCTCTCCGCTCTCTCACACCCCCCAGGAGGGCACAGGAGTACGCAGCCGGTCGGCGCACCACCGTCCGCCCTCCCCGCGGCGGAGCTCCTCCTTCCCCGGCTTCGCGGCGGCCCCCGGGTCCAATTTCCAGCAATAGTTGGCGCTAGAGGAAGAGACCGAGTTCGCTGCCATGAAGCTAAGAAGCAAAGGGGCTTCCAATGCCTCTCGACGTCCTCCACCCAGTCCTGAGCATTCCGTCCGGAACTCACCACCTCTGGCTGAGCCAGTTCATCAAGTTCGGCCGGAGCAGTTTGATGCCCTGGTGCAACAGGTGCAGGCCCTGGCTACCGCTGTCCAAAGCCTGCAGCCCAGGGGCATCCCAACGGCACCGCCTCCTCCAGCTCCAGTTCAACCGGAGCCCCCTACAAGCGGACTTCCCCTTCGAGGTCAGAACTCCCAAGTCCAGGCCTCCCTCTGGAGAGAGCACCCAGCCAGAGGCTATGGAGGCTGGCCACAGCATTCAGAAGCTGAGTCGGTTCCAGGGCAACCTGCGCTCGAACGAACCGCTGCAGCGATCCTTCAGAATGATGAACTCGACAAGAAGGTCGAGAAGCTAGAGCGCCAAATCCAGGCACTCCACGGGAGAAAATCAGGACGTGATAACGACTTCGAGTTCACTACGAAGTCACCCTTCTCCCCGGAGATCGAAGATGAACCGGTCCCACTACGGTTCAAGATGCCCCAGGTGGAGCCCTACAACGGCAAGGCTGATCCCCTTGACCACCTGGAGAGTTACCGGGTCTTAATGGCCCTACAAGGAGCCTCGGAGGCCATGATGTGCAAAGCTTTTCCGGCGACACTCCGAGGGCCAGCCCGGCTTTGGTTCACCGGGCTGAAGCCGAGTACTGTCTCTTCCTTTGAGCAGCTCGGCAGACAATTTGCTGGCAACTTTGCCGCCAGCCAGCCCCAGCGGCGGACATCCGACTCCCTCCTTGATATCAAACAAAAGGAGGGAGAATCCTTCAAGGAGTACTTGGACCGGTTCACCGCCGCAACATGGGAGGTCCGGGAGCTTGACCAGTCAATCGCCATGTCGGCGTTGAAGACTAGAGCCCGGTCCTACAGATTCCTCTTCTCGATCGAGAAGAATTTTCCCACGGACCTCACCGAAATGTTCGCTCGGGCGCGGAAGTATGCCAAGGCAGAAGAAGCCGTGGCGGTTAGGCGGGGCGGGACCGAGCAGAACCCCAAGAAGAGACGTCGCGAGGAGCGCGGCCAGCCCAGAAGCCCGTCTCCGCGACGAGCTAAGAATCCGCCCCGCCCGAAGAGTCCACCCCGGTTGAGAGGACCGCCACAGCAGAGGTCGCCACTCCGCCCGAGGTTCCCACTGCAGGCCCGTGCACCCGAAGGGAGGTATGAAAAGTATACTCCCCTCAATGCTCCTCGGGCTGAAATCCTTATGGAGATTGAGAGTCGGGATTGCATCCGGCTCCCACCTCCGAAGCCAGACACTAGAATCCGGCGTGATCTCCGGAAGTATTGCCGTTTCCACCGGGATCACGGCCATGATACCGAGGATTGTTATCAGCTCCGAAATGAGATCGAAGCACTCATTCGCCGAGGGGTGCTCGATCGGTTTGTGCAAGGCCGGCGTGAAGGAAAGAAGCCAGCCGAAGGAGCAGCACAGCCTGAAGGTTCAAATGCCAACAGGCCCATCGCCGGCGTCCTCAACACTATCCGAGGCGGGACCTCGGCTGGGGAAGCCTCAGGGGAAGAAGCCTCCTCGAAGCGCCCGCGCACCTCTGAAGCCATCTCCTTCTCAGATGATGATCTAGAGGGAGTCGAAACTCCCCATGATGATGCCGTGGTCATCTCCATGATCATAAATAAATTTGATGTAAAACGCATCCTGGTTGATAATGGAAGCTCGGCGAATGTTTTGTATTTTGGTGCTTATTGTAAAATGAGGATGACAAAAGAACAGCTACGGAGGATGAATGCTCCGCTAGTTGGATTCACTGGGGATTCAGTCCCAGTAGAGGGCGAGATCGACCTTCTGGTCACAGCCGGGCTCGCCCCTCGTGAAAGTACCGTGGGTATGAGCTTCCTTGTAATACGCCTGCCCTCGGTTTACAACGCCATCCTCGGAAGGCTAGGACTCAACGCCCTCCAAGCAGTGGTCTCAACTCACCACCTGCTGATGCGATTCCCTACCAGCCATGGAGTCGGTGAAGTTCGAGGGGACCAAATGGTGGCAAGACGATGCTACCTAGCGACCCACGAAGCAAGACAACCAGCCGAGGTGCCTGCCCCAACGACTGACCAGCCCTCAACTAAAGTTATGGAGGCACGGGTCAACCCCCAGAAAGAGCGGGTAGAGCCTGGTGAGTTGTTAATTCAAGTTCCCTTACGAGATAACTTTCCCGAGCTAACCGTGCAGGTCGGCTCTGGCCTTGGCGAACACGAGAGGAGTCGCCTCGTCAACTTCCTACGGGACAATATGGATGTCTTCGCATGGTCGTCTGCAGACATGCCAGGGATAGATCCGGAGGTCATGGTCCACCGGCTTCAGGTGAAGCCGACCTGCAAGCCCGTGCGACAAAAGAAGCGAGGCGCCGCCCCTGAACGACAACGAGCAGCAGCCGAGGAGGTCGGCAAGCTCCTTGAAGCCGGCTTCATCCGGGAGATATCCTACCCGGAATGGCTCGCCAATGTGGTCCTCGTCAAGAAAGCCAGCGGGAAGTGGCGTATGTGCGTGGACTACACCGACCTGAATAAAGCCTGCCCGAAGGACAGCTTTTCACTTCCCAGCATCGACCAGCTCGTGGACTCCACCTCGGGTCACGAGCTGCTGGCATTCATGGACGCCTTTTCCGGATACAACCAGATCCGCATGGCGCCAGAAGATGAGGAAAAGACAGCCTTCATCACCGACGGGGGAACCTACTGCTACAAAGTGATGCCATTCGGCTTGAAAAATGCCGGGGCAACTTATCAAAGGCTGGTCAGCCGGATCTTCAAAGACCAAATAGGCCGAAACATGGAGGTCTACGTGGATGACATGCTGGTGAAAAGCAAGGTGGCGCAAGACCACATAGCCGACCTCAATGAAGCATTCTCCACACTCCGAAAGTACCAGATGAAGCTCAACCCAGCTAAATGTGCATTCAGGGTCACCTCCGGCAAATTCCTCGGCTTCATCATTACACAACGAGGAATTGAGGCCAATCCAGAGAAGATCCGAGCCCTCTAAGAGATGACGCCTCCCGGAACGGTCAAAGAGGTACAGCGGCTCACGGGCCGAGTGGCAGCCCTCGGGAGATTCATCTTTTGCTCGGCCGAGCGCTGCCTTCCATTCTTTGCAGCCCTCAAGAAGCCAAAGAACTTTTTGTGGTCGGACGAGTGCCAGCAATCTTTTGAAGAGCTCAAGCACCTACTGGCTTCCCCTCCCCTGCTCACAAAGCCTCAACAGGGAGAGCTTCTCTATCTATATCTAGCTGTCTCCCCTGTAGCGGTAAGCTCGGTCTTGGTCCGAGAGGAGGGTAAACTCCAAAAGCCAGTATATTACACCAGCCGGGTCTTAAGGGACGCCGAGACCCGATACTCCAAGCTTGAGAAGACCGCCTATGCTTTGGTCATCTCGGCTCGGAGGCTCCGACCCTACTTCCAAGCTCATACAGTGGCTGTGCTGACTGACCAGCCGGTCAAGCAGATCCTGCAGAGATCAGATCGTGCGGGTCGGATCACTAAATGGGCCATTGAGCTCGGAAAATTCGACATCGAGTACCGGCCCAGACCGGCGATCAAAGCACAAGCACTCGCAGACTTTATAGTCGAGTGCACCATACCGGATGAGGTCGAGCCTGAACCTGAGCCACCGGTGGAGCAGACCCCGAGTTTGACATGGACTCTGCGTGTCGATGGCTCTTCAAACTCGGGGGGTAGCGGAGCGGGACTTATCCTCACCAGCCCGGAGGGGGTGGTTGCCGAGCAAGCCTTGCGCCTCGAATTTCCTGCTTCAAATAACATGGCGGAGTATGAGGCACTTGTCGCCGGGCTTAAGCTAGACAAAGAGCTAGGAGTGAAGGACTTGAAGGCCTTCAGTGATTCTCAGCTCGTCGTCAACCAAATTGTGGGCGGCTTCGAAGCCAGAGACCCGACCATGCAGAAGTATCTTCAGAAGGTACGGGATCTCGTCTCGACCTTGGAATCCTTTCATATTCAACATGTTGCCAGGTCGGAGAATCTCAGGGCCGACCAGCTATCAAAGCTGGCGTCCTCTCGCATGAGCGAGCTTCCCAAAAAGGCAGTACTGGAATATCTCCAAAAGCCCAGCACAGACGAGCCCGAGCAGACCCTCTGCACCGAGTTCGAGCCAAGCTGGATGGATGAACTCATCAGCTATCTGCAAGACGAAACCCTCCCCGCTGATGAACGAGAGGCTCGCCGAATCAAGCGCCTCGCCACCCGGTACATACTATACGAGGGAAAGCTCTATCGGAGATCCTTCACCTCTCCCCTCCTCAGATGCCTTCGCCCAACGGAAGCTAATTATGCCCTGCGCGAAGTCCACGAAGGGATTTGTGGAAACCATCTGGGAGGGCGAGCATTGGCCCATAAAATTCTGCGCCAAGGATATTATTGGCCGACACTCCAGAAGGATGCTATGGATTTCGTCCAAAGATGCGACCGGTGCCAAAGGAACGCCAATGTTCAGCGCCGACCCTCGACTCCTTTGACTTCTATCAGCTCCCCTTGGCCCTTTGCCCAGTGGGGAATTGACATTCTAGGGCCATTTCCACTGGCCACCGGGCAAAGGAAGTTCCTGGTCGTCTCCATCGACTACTTCACAAAGTGGGTAGAAGCCGAGCCCCTCGCCCGGATCACCGAGCAGAAGATGCGGGATTTCGTCTGGAAGTCCATCATTTGCAGATTCGGACTTCCCCGCATCCTTATCTCTGACAACGGTCGCCAGTTCGACAACATCCATTTCAGAGAGTTCTGCTCCGAGCTTGGCATTGACCACCGCTTCACCTCGGTCGCGCATCCTCAGACAAACGGAGAAACCGAGGTAACAAATCGTACTATCTTGCAGGGTCTCAAAGCCAGGCTCGACAAATCTAAAGGACAATGGGTCGGAGACCTGTACAATGTCCTGTGGGCTTACCGGACCACGTTCCGCGTCCCCACCGGCGAGACCCCCTTCAACCTAACATATGGGACGGAGGCCGTCATTCCACTAGAGATTGGGCTCCCCTCTCCAAGAGTCGAGCACCACGATGCCAGCTCCAACTCTTCGCAGCTCAGAGGCAACCTCGACCTGATCGAGGAAACAAGGGAGGCCGCCCGAGTGCGTATGGCAAGGTACCAGCAAAAGACAGCTCAGTACTACAACGCCAGGGTCAAAGTCAAATCTTTCAGACCAGGAGACCTTGTCCTCAGAAGAGCTGAAGCCTCCCGACCAACTGAGCAAGGGAAGAAGGACCATACCGAGTCACGCGCATCCGCCGACCCGGGACTTATAAGCTAGAGTCCCTAGACGGGACTCCCATTCCGCGGAGTTGGAGCTCTGAAAATCTCCGCGTGTACCACCAGTAGAACCCTAAGGGGTTCCCCATTATTCAACCATTGAATTTCATTCTATGAATTTCATTTCACAATAAACTGATGGTTTGCGTGCTTATTCCGAGCTCACCAATTCTCCTGATTATCTCATGCCATCAGGTTTATTCTTCTTCCCTGACCACGGTTGGGATGCCCCGGTGCCTCGGGATGATGGAGTACGCGCTCTCCACCGGCAACGAGCTCCCTGAAGATGTTCGTGAGTTCGTGGCGCGCTCTCCACCGGCAACGAGCTCGGCTCGTTCTCCTACCCTGACCACGGTCAGGATGCCCCGCCACAACGAGATGCCCCGATTCGTCAGGATGGCCCGAGACGTCGGGGTGCGGTCTTAAGTGACCGGACGAGCTCGGTTCGTGCTCCATCGACTATTGAGTAGCGGTCCTCTGACCGGACGAGCTCGGCTCGTGCTCCATCGACTATTGAGTAGCGGTCCTCTCTAACCGGACGAGCTCGGCTCGTGCTCCATCGACTATGAGTAGCGGTCCTCTTTGACCGGACGAGCTCGGCTCGTGCTCCATCGACTATTGAGTAGCGGTCCTCTCTGACCGGACGAGCTCGGCTCGTGCTCCATCGACTATGAGTAGCGGTCCTCTCTGACCGGACGAGCTCGGCTCGTGCTCCATCGACTATGAGTAGCGGTCCTCTCTGACCGGACGAGCTCGGCTCGTGCTCCATCGACTATGAGTAGCGGTCCTCTCTGACCGGACGAGCTCGGCTCGTGCTCCTACCCCGACCTCGGCCGGGATGCCTCGAGACGTCGAGATGCCCCGGTTTATCGGGATGCCCCGATGCGTTGGGATGCGGTCTTCATTGACCAAGACGAGCTCGGCTCGCTGTCCGCCGGCTTCAGCCGACGAGCTCGGCTCGTTCTCCATCGCCGGATTTCTCTGCCGACGTTCCCAAAGAACGGAGTCCGAGCAGAGAAGCGTCTTTAGTCGCCTCGGTGCCAGGACGCACACGTCACCTCGGCGCCAGGACGCACACGAACGGACCCCGAGCAGAGGAGCGTCTTTAGTCGCCTCGGCGCAAGGACGCATACGGTACCAGTGTCTGTTCTATTCTTGGATTTTCTCTGCCGACGTCCCCAAAGAACGGAGTCCGAGCAGAGAAGCGTCTTTAGTCGCCTCGGTGCCGGGACGCACACGGTACAAGCTACCCATTTATTTAATATTTTTACATCTTATCTGCTTTTGGACTTTTCTCTACCGATGTCCTCGAAGAACAGACCCCGAGCAGAGGAGCGTCTTTAGTCGCCTCGGCGCAAGGACGCATACGGTACCAGGTACCCGTTTATTTAATGTCTTTACGTTATTCTATTCTTGGACTTTTCTCTGCCGATGTCCTCGAAGAACGGACCCCGAGCAGAGGAGCGTCTTTTGTCGCCTCGGCACAGGGACGCTCACGGTACAAGGTACCCATTTATGCTTCTACATTAACGTTTCTACATTATCTATTGTCCTCGGATCTCTGCCAACATCCTTAAAAAATGGACTCCGAGCAGAAGAGCATTTTCAATCGCCTCGGCGAAAGAATGCTCACGACACCAAACTATTATACTATGGTGAATCCCCGTCACGAGCTGACGAGTATTCAACCCATTTGTTGGAAAAGAATCTGGTCCGCCCCGATAACTCAAGGCTCGGACCCAGAGTTCACTAGCCTCGCTAAAATTTAAGTCCTAGAGACCGCCTTAGGGCTCGATCGAATTCTGGACTAAGCTCGGAAAGACTCTCTGAGCCCAAATCCCTTTGGCATAAGCGTTGTTATGCCACTGGTCGAAGGACTGAGCAATAAAGCTCGGCAAGCTGAACCTAAACCCAAACCCTGTGGCGGGCGAAATTAGAGGCCATAGAGCCCATCTCCTTGGAGCCTAAAATAGATCCGAGCAGGAAAACTTGGGACTATAACAGAATAGTTTCCAAAAATATGTGTTCATTTCAAAAAGGCCCGTAGGCTACAAGGATTCGGGCTCGGCCCTTACAAAATGCGGGGACCGTCCCGACTTAAAAATAACAAAATTACACTCTAAGGCTCGAGCTCGACCACTTCGGCTTCGGCAATGTCGGGGGCGGCGGGCTCAACAGCCGGGACCTCCTCGGCCTCGACAGCGATAGGAATAGTCTCGGAGGCGACCTCGGCAACTTCGGGGACGGCTCCGGCCGCCTCGGCCAGACCTCCCTGGTCGGCCCCCGGAGTTTCTGCCTCCGCCTCCGCCTCCGGCCTTTCGACTCCTGCTCCCGGTCGGAGCAGGTTTACATCAAAATCCGGGAGGAGCCGCCGCAGCTGGTTGCGGAAGTCCCGAAAGCCCTGGATTAGCCCATTCACGCCCTCCTCTGCTAAGAGGTCGCGGAACTCCTCCGACTCGCGAAAGAGCGCCACCGCGCTCTGGGCTTGCTCCCGAGCCTCATGATAGGTGGCCTTCCGCTCGAGGTCCCTTAGCTCCCGCTCGAGCTCTAAGTGGCGAACGCGGGCATTCCCCACCTCCTGCTCACGGGAGGCCAGCGCTTCCTCGGCTTTGGCCAACCGAGCCTCTGCGGCGCGCAGCTCGGACCTCGCCAGTGCATGCGCGCCCTTCTCCTCATCGAGCTCTGCAGTAAGAGCTCGAACCCCCTCCTCGGATGCTCCAACTTTTTCCTGGAGCACCTGACGTTCGGCCTCGGCGGTTTGGTACTTCGCCTCGGCGGCTAGGTACCTCGCCTGGGCCTCGTCATAACCGCGCTGGCACCTCCGGGCCTTCTTCCGGTATTCTTGGACTAGGTGCATCAGCATCTCCGTTTCGTGCAAATGCTGTAAAAGAGACGAAAAGAAAAACATAAGGCGCCACTAGTAGAAAACCTATACAGATTACACAGGTGGAAAATTTTACTTACCCGGACGGCGTTACAGCGGGTAATGTCCATGAAAGCATTGTAGCTCATGGACTGCATCGCGGCCCGGTCGGCTGGGAGCAGCGCGACCCGGAATATCTCACGCGCTACTCGAGGGTTTTCGAGGGCTGAATCACCCTCGAATACCGACCAGGTGGGTGCGAGGGGCACCCGTTCTTCCAAGCCCGATGGGCCCGGAAGGCCAGCATCGGCTGGCCTAGGCGGAGCCGACCCCAAGGCTCCCTGACTGCTCCCCAGCTCGGAGCTAGGGGGTTGGGGTCGAACGAGCGGCTGATTTAACCGCCGCACAACTATAGCGGGGCGTGCAAGCACGGGACCCGCGGAACTCCTCCCCTGGTCGGCAACTGAAGCGTCCTGCCGACCAGGAATCTGCGCTAAAGGCGTTGGGCATGGGGGCGCCACCGAGGCTTCTCTGGAGCCCGAGCCCCTGGAATCCGCGCCCTCCCTCTGACCCGCATCGGAATGCGCGGGGCGAGAAGGACCCGCCTCGGCCACTGCTGTCGCCGGGGGTCGCTGAGGTCGCCGAGACCTTCTGCTTCTTCCTCGGCTCGGCGGGCTCGCCCGAGAGCTCGGCTGCCCTCTTCTGGAAGCGGGCGTAGAGGACTTCACTTTTAGTCACCATCTTTGCGATATCTGCAAAGGCGAACAGGATTAGAACATTAGAACAGTAAGGAAATAAAAAGAGACACTAACTATCCTTACCATGGGGACGTGCCGAGCTCAAGCCCACGTTCACCAAAGCGTCCTCACATATGAGGCCGTTCAGTAAGATGCCGTCCCCGAGGCTGCGGATGGCGTCGAGGATCCCCTGCTCACGTGGAGAAAGTCTGGGGGATTTGTTGATGGACTTGAGCTGAGCCGGTCCCCACCTGGGGTCAAACCCCCAGGACTATGCAGAACCAAGGAAGAAGAATTTTTCCTTACAGCCATGAATGGATGAAGGGGCACCATGAAAAAGTGGCCGACCCGCCCGAAGGGCAATATAGAGCCACTCACCGTCTCCCGGATTCAACTTAAAAATAAAAAGTCGCCGGAAAATGTTGACAGAGGTCGGAATCCCGTGCAGTAAGCACAGTGACAGGAAACCGATCACTGTCCTCCAGGCATTCGGAGCGAGTTGCGCCGGAACCAGCCGGCATACCATCAGCAACTCATTCACGAAGCCGTGAAGAGGAAATCGGAGACCGGCCCAGAGTGACTCTAGGTACACTCCAATCCGGCCTACCGGAGGATCAGTTACCCGATCCCCACGCCTGGCGGGTTCCAAACGGAACCCGTGAAGAGGGAAAAACCACTCTTCGGTCATTTCGACCTCCAGGACGCTCATGGTAGATGCAACCTCACTGGGAAGAGAACCCATTGAGAGAGAGAGATTAAAAAGAAAAAAGGGGGACCTGGGGAAGACGCCGGAGAAAAGAACTTCGGACTGTGAAAAGCTGGGGGAAGAAAAGCTAGAAGCAGAAGGCAATAGGAAGGGGACGGAGGGCCAGGGGAGAGTTTATATAAACCCCCCCAACGGCCCCGATCGGCAAAAGAAAAGCCGCACCCCGTTGAGATGACCACACGTGTCGGTCCAAAAGACAGAACGACGCATTTAATTAGGGCTAACGCTTCGAACGCCGAAGCGCCCCATCGGATCGTGCGGCCCCATCATGAGCCCACGGCGCGAGGACGCCTCGCAAAAAGTGTCCCAATAATGAGGATTTTCGGGAAAGAAGAGACGCCGCCTATTAAAGGCATTTCGAAGCGTCCGATAATTCAAAATGCGCAATAAATTAAAATTTTCGGAATTCGCAATGGCCCAACTAAAGCTACTTCCCGCGCTCCAGCTGGTAGCCAACTGGAACTCGGAAGTCGGGGGGTAGTGTTGGGGGAAAAACCCCAAGTCATACCACCACGGAGGCGCTCGGCCAAAAGGCGCCGACCGAAAAGGCGCTCGGCCAAAGAGTGCCGACCAAAGAGCACCAACCAGAGGGGTGCTCGGCTAGAGAGCGCCGATCTGAAAAGATGCTCGGCCCAAAAGTGCCGACCGGAGCGCCAAGAGGCGCTCGGACCAACCAACGACCAAGTAGGGATGCTCGGCTAGAAAGAGCCGACCAGAGGACGCCGACCAGAAAAGCGCTCGATTAGAAGGCGCTGACCAGAGGAAAGAGCACAAAATAAAGGCGCTCGGCCAGAAGGCGCTCGACCAAAAGGCACCGACCAGGAGCATTAGAATCGACCCCGCCACAGGGCGCCCCATTGGGCGACCAGCTCGGCTCGGCACCCCTGCCGAGCCGATTGCCTTGACCAGATGTTCAACCCCTACCTAACCCCCTGAGGGACTTGACAACTCCACTACAACCTGCCGCTATCTCCAAGCCATCAAGGCATAAGATCTCCGCAGGTATTTGGCACGACCTGCCATTAATGCATGAGACCCCCTCAAGTCTCCGATGCACTCGGTCATTTAATAAACACGGCTCAAGACGATCTCCGGATCACTGAACCATCAAAGCGCATGGCTCTCCCTGACCGCCGGTTCATTCGGTAATAAATGCGCTTACCATCCATGGACCCCGGGCCTACCACGGCCGACGGTTCAACCACTCCAACAGGTCCGATCGACCGTGACAACTCCCTGGTTCCGGTCTGATTCGGCCTCATATTCCACTACGCCATTAATGGGCCAAATCGCGCCCAATTATTACAAAAGAGGACAAACTCCCCTGTCACCTCCCGAGCAACATAAAATCCCTCTATAAAAGGGAGCCTGGGAGGAAAGAAGGGGGGACCGGAACACAAGTAAACAGCACAGACACAATTGAGCACAATATCCTCTTCATCTTCTTCACCCTCTGACTTGCTCTCTCCACACATTTGCCCCCTCTGACTTAAGCATCGGAGGGCCGGCGCCGGGGAGCCCGGCCACCGGCTTTTTTTTTGCAGGACGGGACCGGACGGGACGCACTCTCCTCTCCGCTCTCTCACACCCCCCAGGAGGGCACAGGAGGACGCAGCCGGCCGGCGCACCGCCGTCCGCCCTCCCCGCGGCGGAGCTCCTCCTTCCCCGGCTTCGCGGCGGCCCCCGGGTCCAATTTCCAGCAACACTTGCAAAAAAAAAAATTAAGATCGAGTTTTGCTAAGGTCACCTTACTAGCATGGGTGTTGAACTTAGGCTTGGAAGCCATGTCAAACCAATGCTTCTAAATCGGTATGCTTACCGCGAGATAATGAAGAGGTAACTATAAACTTAATTTTCTGTGCTTAAATATAACTAGAGAATGATGTTAGGAGAGTGCAATATTTTATTGTATAATGTAGTTATTAAGTAATCAATATGCTATTGGTAAACTAATTAAGGTATTGCTCTAAGTGAGTTGGGATCCAACTGAAAGCATGCAGGTGGGTCATATCTAACGCCTGGTAGGAGACAAGGAAGCAGTCTCAATGGGTCCATTCGTGTGGTGAACCTTATCAATCTCTTCCTCAGCCCAATTGGTTTGATACCTCTATTAAAGGTGAAAGAAAAACAAAAAGCCATGAAATTTATTTGGCTTTCCCAAAACCTTGACCCTTGGTCACAAGATGTTAGGGGTGTGAAAGGTGATGGAGCTAAGCAGCTGCCAAATATTAGGCAATGCCTATTCCATCAGTTGGGAATTGTGAGGATGCACCAAAAAATTAGAAATTGTTGAGGAGCAAGATACACCGCATCGGCTGGAACCGGACGATACCATACCGACACTATACTAGTGTGGCACCGGTACGGAGTTCAGTACTGAGACGGCGACTTTTGGTGAGGAGATTTATGCAGTTGTATTGCTGCTAACTCCACCCACCTTTCCATCTTGATGATCTTATGCTTGAAGGTCAATGAAGAAAATCTTAGTTATTGTATTCATTTGGGAATGATCCGCTGGATCCCACGAGATCGGGAGGGAAGGAGAGCACTCAAGAGGGAGAGAAGGAGATTGGCAAGTCGCAGATCCTATCCGATCAAGATTTCTCTATTTTTTTTATAAAAAAAAATCTCTCTAAGTTTATCTTTTAACTAATAGGGATCAAGATCTTTGACCCTTTGCCTTCTCCCTCTACACTCCTACTGCCTCACGTCCCCTTCGACTCTCTTTTCCCCTCCCAATCTAGCAAGATCTAGTGGATCATTCACAAACAAGCCTTAATATGTTCCTTCTCTCACACCGCTCCCTACTCTATAGTCCGCATGACTAGTTAGTAATTAGGAATTTAATGCTGATATATGTAGTTAACATCAATCTTGTTTGCTCACTAGTTTTTTAGGTAATGCACATGATTAGTTGCACTTTAATGGTTGTTTCAATAGCACTGACAAACTATATTTTCGCCTTGCAAAAGCAAACAACCATAATAGTCTTGGTTCCTAATAGTGAGAGACCTTATTTAAGAAACAAAATCAGAACCAGCTTTTCTCAAATTCAAAACTTATAAAATTGCTGTAGAAATTTCGTGTTGTTAAAAAAGAAAAGAGAATAGGAATCTAGTTTTTCATTAGTTACTTAAAATGTATCTTCATAGGCCTCCTACTTGTCTTTTGCAACCTTTTAAATGCAAACCAAAGGGTATCATTCTAAATGTTTCTACTTCTATATGATTCATTTCTGGTCTTCCTTTTTAATGTTTAACAATCAGTAAAGATGGCGAGAATTTCTTTTTTCTAGAAATATGGTAGGCGCATGACCTCTCTATAGGGGTGCCAATCATTTAACACAAATCCTATTGGTAAAAAATTTCAGCAGTTAGACTAGAAACAAGTATAAACAAAGGGTAAAGGTGGGAAAAGTTCATGAGGAAAAAAATCGTTTCTATGTTAACTAACAACTTAAACCTTCAAATTGTGATAAGAGATGGATGGATCAGTAGCGCATCTCACGTACAGCAAAACAAGCAAGTAATGAATGATCTCGGCAATGTATAAATTGAATTTAATCATGTTAATATTTAAACTACAGCATTCTTTTCCCTTCCTAAGGTTTTAAAAGTCCATATCATGTTCCAAAAAAATCCCCACCAGTTAGCATTTTTGTGCACTTCGATTCACTTGAGCTCAAATGACAGAGTGCCACTTCCAAAATTTGGGCTAGCTCGTACATGCATCAAGCCAAGAATGATGTGGAATTGATGCAATTTTTTATAGTTCTATCCAATACATACATATTTTTTGTTTAAAGAAACAATATTTTGTACTGCATGCTAAGCTACTAGGCCACTACATGCAACCGAAGATCCTACGAGGCCGTCAAGCTGGTTCCGGCCAACTTTCTAATCCTATCACGGGATGGTAGCGGATACAGGGAGACCTATGCAAGCAGTATAGCGAGAGCTGACAACATCCAACTTGAGGAGGACCAGCGATGATAGTTGGCTGGATTTAGAATCTGGCATGAGCAAGTGACGAGCATCCACTATCGCAGGACATCCACAGGCAGATGATATGTTGTAAGAGGTTTTCAAATTTGATACGTTGCTCCTCATTTTGAACGGTCATGAAACCATCCCTCCAATTAAAGTAATATTTGAAGAGCTATCCGTTGAAGAACTCAACGGACAACTCAATTAAGGTGGCCTTAAAGAGGGAGACGTTGGGATCCAACGTTCCTCTAGGGGAAGGGAGAGGACAGCCTCTTATTCTCAATTTTTTGGCTTTTCTTGGCCATCCTTTAAAAGAAAAACAGAGAGCTTCTTGGTTTCTTCATGGTTTGAAGAAAATATATATATATATATATTTATTCTTTAAGTCCTCCTTTCTTTTGTTTTCTCGATCTTCTCTTGATCACCTACCAAACTATTGGGTACGAGCATACAAAAAAGGTCCTGCCGAGTTCAAGAAAATTTATAGTATTGTGCACGTCTACAAATTCAACGGTCCGTTATATCTTGGGAAGGGATCGCCAGAATCTAGTGCATGGACAAAGATGGTCCGTTATTTTGGATCTAAAGAAAACGACATCAAAGATGTACGCATCGGAATCAGTTGTTTCAGTGATATTAAATTATTAGTGTTTTATTTGAGTTCTTGAGTTGATTACTCCAACAATTTTGAAAGAGAATTTCACCTATGAAAACAAAGATGGACAAAGTTAAGAACTCATTAAACGATATCCTGAAACTCGAGTCGTTTGATGGAAAGAATTTTGTTAGATGGCAAACAAAAATAGAGTCTTTGTTAGACACATTAGATTTATTTTATATGGTTTCAAACAATCCTTCAACTAAGGACCCAATGGATCATGAACCCGGCAGATCAGCTGCTAAATACAAATTTGATAAAGATGATCGTTTGTACAAAAGTTTGATACTTAGTGCACTAAATGATAACTTATACGACATCTACTCCAGAGCTGAAGGTACAGCTAAGACATTGTGGGATGAACTTGAGTCAAAATATGGTAAAGAAACCGAATCAGAAGAAAAGTTCATCATAGGAGAATATTTTTCTTACAAAATGGTAGATCAAAAATCAGTAATTGATCAAGCACATGAAGTCCAGAATATAGTGCGAAGATCGTTGCAATGGGAATTTCTATAGATGAGAGAATTCAGGCGGCAGCCCTTATAGAAAAGCTCCCATCTTTCTGGACGAATTTTAAAGTCTCTTTGAAGCATAAGAGACACACCCTCTCTTTGGATCAAGTACTAGTGTCCCTTCAAATAGAAGAAAAACATAGGAATAACCATAAACAGGACTTGGGTATTGACTCAGAAGTTAGTGCAAAGGCAAACTTAGTAGAAACGAAGAAAACTAACTTCTCGAGAAATAAACCCAAGAAACACTTTGAGAAGCCAAAACCAAAGATTCAAAAGGAACAGAGCAAGAGAACATGTTATGTCTGTGGAAAATCAGGACACTTTGCCAAACAGTGTAGACATAGAAAGGACAAAGTCAAGGGGCAAGGTGACAAAGTGACTCCTCAGGCAAATATGATAACCAGTTCTGGCTCTACTGGAACCGAGGACAGGTTAGTAATCTCAAAACTTGAGTTAAATCTGGCCTACAATCCAACCGAATGGTGGATTGATACAGGAGCTATTGTCCATATATGTTCTGATATTTCCTCTTTTTCTTTCTACCAGGAGGTTAATGGGAGAACTGTGACCATGGGCAACTTCAGTGTTGCACAAGTGATTGGAGAAGGAGAAGTAAAATTGAAGTTTACATCTGGAAAAATTATTACTCTCCACAACGTGCAACATGTGCCAGATGTTCGCAAGAATCTTATTAGTGGTTTTCTTTTGAGTCAATTAGGCTTTAAATTAGTGTTTGAATCAAATAAGGTTGTAATTACCAAAGGTGGGACATTTGTAGGGAGGGGTTATGTTGCTGATGGGTTAGTTAAATTGAGTGTATTACCATGCAATAATATGAATAAAAATGTTTCTTCTCCACTTGTTATGCATATTGACTCTTTAGAGATGTGGCATAGTAGACTTGGACACGTGAATAACAATACTCTCAAAAGAATAATGAGTTTAGATTTAATTCCTAAATATAATTTAGAGAAGAACAAAAAATGTGAAATTTGTGTTCAAGCTAAACAACCTAGGAAACCATTTAAATCAACAAGTAGAAGTTCTAACCTGCTTGATTTAATACATAGTGATATTTGCGAGATGAGCGGTATTTTGACGAGAGGAGAAAAAAGATATTTTATTACGTTTATAGATGATATGTCAAAATATTGTTATGTATATTTAATAAAAACTAAGGATGAAGCCTTAGAAAAATTTAAAATTTATAAATCAAAGGTTGAAAATCAAACCCAGAAAACAATAAAAAGACTTAGGTCAGATGGAGGAGGAGAATATAGTTCAACAGAATTTGAAAAATTCTATGAGGAACATGGGATTATACATGAGACTACTGCCCCTTATTCTCCTCAGTCAAATGGAGTTGCTGAAAGAAAAAATAGAACTTTTCTTGGCATGATTAACTCAATGCTTACTAGTTCTGGTCTTTCCAACAATTTGTGTGGTGAAGCTCTAATTTCAGTATGTAAAATACTTAATCGTATACCATTTAAAGATAACCAAAAAACACCATATGAGTTATGGTGGGGTAGAAAACCTAGTCTAAAATATTTTAAAGTTTGGGGTTGCCTTGCAAAAGTTAAAATTAACTCTAGCAAGATGACTAAACTGTCTCCTAAGACTTTCGATGCAGCTTTCATAGGATACGCGGAAAATAATAATGCATACTGATTCTTAGTAGTACGATCAAATGTACCTGACATTACACCGAACACTATTAAAGAATCGAATGATGCAGTATTTTTTGAGAATATGTTTCCTATGAAAGAAAAGAGAAAGTTAGAAATAGGAGAATCCTCTAAATCACAAAATGATAACACTGAAATAGAACCCCAGGTTGAACTTAGAAGGAGCAAGAGGCCTAGAATAGAGAAAAACCTAAGAGATGACTTCTACACATTCCTTGTTGAAGATGAACCCTTGACTTATGCTGAAGCAATGAAATCTAGTGATGCACCTCTATGGGAGGAAGCCATTAAAAGTGAGATGGAATCAATCCTTTCACACAATACATGGGTGTTAACCGACTTACCTCCAGGGTCTAGACCACTAGGATGCAAATTGGTCTTCAAAAGGAAACAAAATCCTGGTGGATCCACTGAAAAATACAAAGCTAAATTAGTTGCTAAAGGTTTTAGTCAAAAAGAAGGAATGGACTATTTTGACACTTATTCTCCAGTCACTAGGATAAATACAATTCGAGTGCTTATAGCATTGGCGGCATCTTATAAACTTGAAATCCATCAAATGGATGTGAAAACAGCCTTTCTTAATGGCGAGTTAGATGAAGAAATTTATATGGAGCAGCCAGAAGGTTTTGTAGTTTCTAGTCAAGAGAATAAAGTGTGTAAGCTAGTCAAATCCTTATATGGATTAAAACAAGCTCCTAGACAGTGGCATGAAAAGTTTGACCAAGTCATTTTATCATATGTCTTTAATATTTGTGACTTCGATAAATGTGTATATTGGAAAATATTTGATGGGTCTATTATTATCCTATGTTTATACGTAGATGACATTTTAATTTTTGGTAGTGAACATGTCACAATTTTTGAAGTGAAGAAATACTTAAGTGATAATTTTGACATGAAAGATCTAGGATTAGCTAAAGTAATCTTAGGAATCAAAATTAGAAGGACACAAAATGAGATTGTTCTAAGTCAATCTCACTATGTTGAAAAGGTGTTAAAGAAATTTGGGACGAAAATTACAAGCCAGTTAGCACCCCATATGATCCTAGCATAAAATTAAAGAAAAATGGTGGGGATAGTGTTTCCTAATTAAAGTATTCTCAATTAATTGGAAGTCTTATGTATTTATCTAAATGTACAAGACCAGATATCTCTTATGCTGTAGGAAGACTAAGTAGATACACTAGTAATCCCGATAAAACACATTGGAATGCAATAGAAAGGCTTTTTAAATATTTGAAGGGTACTATTAACTATGGGATATACTATTCTGGTTTTCCTACTGTACTAGAAGGGTATAGTGATGCTAACTGGATTTCTGATTCCATAGACACAAAGGCCACTAGTGGATTTGTCTTTACACTAGGTGGTGGTGCAATCGCTTGGAAATCTTCCAAGCAGACCTTGATTACTAGATCCACCATGAAAGCTGAGATGGTAGCCTTAGAGTTAGCTGGTGGAGAAGCAGATTGGCTTAGGGGTCTGTTATTAGATATCCCCATGATGGATAAGCCTATTCCTGCTATTTTAATTAACTGTGATAATCAAGCGACTATAGCAAAAGTGAAAAGTAAAAATCACAACTCAAAGTCGTCTAGGCATATTGAGCTTCAATATAAAATTTTAAGGAAGCTCACCTCTACTGGAGTTATAACTTTAAGTTATATTAAATCAGTGGAGAACTTAGCAGATCATCTGACCAAGGGCTTGCCGAGAGGACAAGTTCAATATGCTTCGAGGGGGATGGGTTTAAAGCCTATTTTTGAGTCACCGTCAGCGGCAACCCAACCTATCTGACTGGAGATCCCAAGATGTAGGTTCAATGGGACAAACAAGCTGATTGAGTGGCTGGTAGGAGCACCAAATTTAAAGTGAACTCAGTTCACTACCCATCTCTATGGAGCAGGTGCTCAATTGCACTAAATAGGAGGATGGCGTAATGCCTTAATGATATCAAGGCTATTATAGCAGGGTATAGAGTTGCAGTATATCCTTGGAGATATCACCGATGTGAGTGAGACTGTGGGGTCGCAATCAAATAGAGAATTAGGGCTTGTTCTCTAAGAGACACTCACAAAACAAGATACCTGCGCATGGCCGTAATGCGCTACCTCGATGGAATTCACATGCAGGGTTAACTCTTAGTTGTTTGGTATTTTCAAAATCTATACATAAAGTCCAAGATCAAGACTTTGTTCACTTCGGACCAGTGTGGATGGCGAAATACCAACTAGATGAAGGTTCAAGTCCGAAAGACACCTTTCATCGAAAACTAAGTGTACTGAATGTTCGTACTTTAAATTTTTCAAAATTTTTGACATTTTTCAAATTATCTAAAAAAAATCAAAATTTCAAAATGGTGGGGAATGTAAGAGGTTTTCAAATTTGATACGTTGCTCCTCATTTTGAACGGTCATGAAATCATCCCTCCAATTAAAGTAATATTTGAAGAGCTGTCCGTTGAAGAACTCAACGGACAACTCAATTAAGGTGGCCTTAAAGAGGGAGACGTTGGGATCCAACGTTCCTCTAGGGGAAGGGAGAGGACAGCCTCTTATTCTCAATTTTTTGGCTTTTCTTGGCCATCCTTTAAAAGAAAAATAGAGAGCTTCTCGGTTTCTTCACGGTTTGAAGAAATATATATATATATATATATATATATATATATATATATATATATATATATATATATATATATATATATATATATATATATATATATATATATATATATCCTTTAAGTCCTTCTTTCTTTTGTTTTCCCGATCTTCTCTTGATCACCCACCAAACTATTGGGTACGAGCATACAAAAAAGGTCCTGCCGAGTTCAAGAAAATTTGTAGTATTGTGCACGTCTACAAATTCAACGGTCCGTTGTATCTTGGGGAGGGATTGCCAGAATCCAGTGCATGTAAGGAGATGAATCTCTTTCAAAGATAGTGATTACATATCTCGGACCGATCTACAGGTATTATCTATTTTATTTTGGATCTAAAGAAAATGACATCAAAGAGGTACGCATCGGAATCAGTTGTTTCAGTGATATTAAATTATTAGTGTTTTATTTGAGTTCTTGAGTTGATTACTCCAACATATGTTGTGCTGCCTTCCAGATCAACTATGTGTATTACAAGGCGAACAGGACGGCCGATTGGGTCGCCTCTTATGTGGCTCAATATTCTGGTGATTGTTTATGAGATAGACTTAAGACTACCTTTTTTTCTTTCCGTCTTTTGTATCCTCTGACTTACGTGGATGTACTCATACTGGAGTTATATGATCTATTTGTATTATCAAAAAAAGACAGTCGATTAAGTCATCTCTTATGTAGCTCAGTATTCTGGTGATTGTTTATGAGATCGACTTAAGACTACCCTTTTTTTCTTTCCGTCTTATTGTATCCTCTGACTTACGTGGATGTACTCATACTGGAGTTATATGATCTATTTGTATTATCAAAAAAAAAAAAATAAGAGCATGATACGTCAAGCGACCCCAGCTTCATGCACATGTATATAATACTACAACAATATTGGTCAAGTTGGACATTTTCATGGAGTTGAAATCAGGCTCAACTCAATCAGAATTGCAGCTCAACTCAATGGGAGAGAAAGAGTCAAGTTTGAGCTCAACTCAAGCAAATTGGAGCCGTTCATGACTCATTTAAGGAATTAATTAGAGCTCGAGGTCCCCAATGCCCTGAACCATGGATGATATTTCATTGGGTTGGGTCTCTCTCAATGGGACTTGGACAAGGGAATTAGGCTTAAATTTGACCAAAATCCTATGTATCCAAGAACCTAGATCAACTCTAGGTAGCTACTTATGGCATACAAGGGTCAGATACAGATTCATGAAGATCCATGTCACTCATTAGGTTCGGGCAGGTGTGTTGGATTGGAGTCCAGATTCTTATTGGTATTTGCTATATTTCTTTTCAAGCTTTTCAATATTTGATACGATTTCTTAGGTGAGGTTGTCAAATGCTCTCCTAACAAACGATAGAACCCTATCCATAACAAAATATGAAAAAAAAAACTAAATTTACATTAAAATATAATAAAACACAAAAGAAAGAGCAAGAAATGGGCTGATTGGTGATGCAGAGGTCGATGATATGGTGGGGAGAACGAGGGATAGGGTTTGGCTTCTTACATTCGGAACAAGGAAGAGCTAAGAGAATTAGAAATTGTCTAAGTTTATTCTTTTATTTTTCTAAAAATAAATCACTAGTGATATAAAAAGGGTAGTATGATCTCTTGCTACTTAAGGCAAGGGGTGGGATTAATTGAACACAAGATGCAACCAGCAGGTACTATAGCAGGTACTATGATCAGCTAGACCATACCAAACTTTACATAAGCTAGTAGATTTTCAATATCGAAATTTAGTAAATATTTATAGTAGAATAATTCTAACATATTTTTTTATTATCGAATCCTACATTGAGTAAGATTTTATACCAAGATTAATACCTGAAATAGGTCATATCCTATATATACATCTAATACATTATATAAAGCAGCCTTTTGACATATTAATAAAATTTCTTAGAGAGAACATTTCTTACCAATTTGATTCTATTTGTGTATTGATCTTCCAAGCATAAATCTGATAATCAAATCTCTCACACACACATACACACACAAAACTCGCGCGTACACGCATGCGAAAACAGGACAAAAGGGTAGTTTTGAAAATATAGAAAATAAAGAAGCCACTTGAAGAAAGCTTGCAATCAAAGGTGTTCACAATATAAATAGAAGTATCTAAAAGTCATATTAGATATCCTAGTGATTTGCCATGAGTATGCTTTCGCTAGATCTAGATCACAACTAGCTTTTGACTCATGCTAAACCCAATGGGATCTATGGGTTATGATGAGGTTCAAGTAGGTCCAATCATGTACTTCTTGGTGATAACCCTACTTTTGTATATATCTTTTGAGGTATTGTTCATTGCCATATCAGTGGTTGAGATGTTTACTAATTAGTAAACATTGCAAATTCGTTTCAACTAGTCATGATATGCTATCTTTTTTATAAAAATATTTTAATATTTAAAATGTAAACATAAAATAGAGCTCAATTAACTCCATAACAAAATTGAATTAGATTAATTTCAAGCTAGGGTCAAATTATATGCTCTATTATGAGGTAAATTTAAAGCTTTGCTCTATTACACTATGCTCAGATTATATGCTCAGATCAAGCTTGTTTACAGATTGAATGAGCCTCTATCAAGCTGAGAAACGAAAAGAATTCACAAGCAGGTAACCTAACCACTTATTTGACAAATATTTGTACCATTTGTATGCGCATCAAGATTCTAACATGCAAATCTCATCTTGCTGATGGATGGTAAGGGGCAGTTGTATTAGAGATTTGACTTACCTGGTAGGATTGCTCTTATCTGTGCATCAACAATGTATTTCGAGAAGCAAACCAAGTTGCTGATCTTCTTGTCAATATTAGAAGCACACTTGAGGAAGTCAAAGTCTGGAAGTCCAATTTCCCTTGGAAAGTTTGCTCTCTCTCTCTCTCTCTCTCTCTCTCTCTCTCTCTCTCTCTGAGGCTGATACCACTGATTTAGCTTTTATTAGACACTGGGTTTAACCCCTTTCCCTGCCACAAGAGAGAGAAGAAGATGAATAGGAGATAGCTCTTGCACTCTCAAGTTAAGCCCATGCATTTGACATCAGAATGATATTACTGGATGATAGAAGTGAGATGGTTTTAATGGCCAGCAAAATTACAATACTTTGCATATTGTGGATGTAAATTTGCCTTCGATTACATTCTAAGGGAGACATGAGACCAAGATTTATCGTTCTTTCCTTGTAGCTAGCATGCATTTTAAGATATTTTTGTCTGCATCACAGGACAACTTAGATGTGCAATCAGTAAAAACTCATTATATTCTTGCAGACCAACAAGAGTAGCATGTTCTTGAACCATGTCTATGCAGTGTGCTAACACCGTTTAGGTGCTTTAATGCATGACAAACATGGCAATCCATTTTCAATGTATGATTAATTGTGTGGGCTTACTACAACTAACATCATCTACTGAACACACATCTCAAAATCTACCATGCATTGCATCACACTTCAATGAGAATTCTTTGTTTTGTAGTCCAAGAGACCTAGAGAGCATTTGTGTGGTAATGATATAGTTTGTTTGTTAGGTTTTTTTACCAAAGAAGGGCTATCCACAAACTAAGATATATATGAGATTTGTCAAAATACTCATTCGGTTGCGTTTTTTTACAAAATTTATCTATAAAGATGTATGATATTGAAAAATATATATTTGTTTTTAAGTAAAAAAATCTGTGAAAAAAATTACATTATGAGGAGAAGAGAATCAAGAGTCCAATTATGTTTGTTAGCCGGTCGATAGTCGCTAAGCCACCTGAAACCTATTTTATGTCCCACGAAACCAACGTTTTTGACATATGTAATAGAAAGAAAACCTTGCTAACTAAAATGCTCTTTCCATGGAGTATGAAACAAGGGACCAATTGGACCACTGCACGCGCTTCCATGACCCCGATTAGAGGAAGGGGCATCTGTAGTAAGGACCACTTCACCAAGCTCCTCTTTTCTCATGAAGTTTAATTAAAATACATCTCTCTCTCTCTCTCTCTCTCTCTCTCTCTCTCTCTCGGTTAAAATATATAAATAAAGATACTAATATATGAAAATTAACAACTTGTGGGTAATAGCAAAATCAAATCTAATGCAATATTATTGTAACAACTCAAGACCCTACACAAGTATCCAAGATCTACCCAGCGAATGACCGATGTAGGACTAAACACACGCCCGAACGATTCCTCACATACTCCCCCGTTCAAGCTCTGACGTTCTTGTCAGGCTAAGGGTTCAAATCCATTCAAATCTATTCACAAACACTACGATTAGCCCGTTGTCAGCCCTAATGAATCTGTGTTGCAGTGTCCTCTAGTCCACATAAATTATGGGTCAAGTCCGCTCTAATACCATTTGTAACAACCCAGGACCTCACCCAAAATGGTTAGCCGGAAGGTATTATTTGGGTTCCTTAGTATTGTATAAGTACCTAAGATCTATCCAATGAATAATCGATATGGGACTAAACATACGTCCACATAAGTCCTCACAATTATATTACAAGATTTAAGCAATGCTAATTCCTCCTGATAATAAACTTCATTTAGAACAATTATTTTTCATTGCAATGTAAATAATGATCATATCATCTTCCTAATCAAACATTTGACAGAAATCTTAGGGAAAATCTAATGGTTATTAGAAAACAATGAGCAATAATCATGTATAATATCAATATTATCTGATAATGTCACAATGCATAGAATAAGCTATTAGTTTTAAACAAGTATGGTGATTAAATTGAAAAATATTCTAATTTAGTTATGAATATCAATAAATATCATTGTTTCCATGATATGATACCTGTTATAACAAAATAATATAAATCATGACCATCATTAGTTTAATTATTCGATCATTATGTTGACAATACAAGGCTAGCTCCAAATAGTGGTCCAACGGCTGTTGCAAAGCTACAATGATCTTCCTTAAATTATATCATTTATGTCATAATAAGGTTGCCACTATACATTATAACACCGAAAACACGACCAAAAATTATAAACATGCTCAGATCATTGAGGACTAATGCTTCATTTTTCAATTGGTAACAATACATGAAGTAGGACAAAGGAGACATAGCCTTTGTTGCTATGTACTCGGATGAAACTGACTGGTTTAGAGGATCTGAATTATTTGATGTATTTGGAGAGCGAAATCACAACTAGAAGTGTGGAAATAATTAGGAACAAATTCGTCGTCTCTGCTGCATTTATAACACACCTACCTACCAATTAAGCTCCCCAAAGACAATGACCCAAAACAATGGTTCAAGAGCTAAAGTTTTCCATACTATGTATTAAATTGAGAGTTTATTGAAAAGAACTTTTGCAGGAAAAAAATGACGCGAGTGTAAATCTAGAAAAAGATTTGCATGAAATAATGATCATTCTATCGTCTGCTCCTAGATGGACATGAGAAGCTCATCGTCAAGATTAAAATGACAAGATTTAATATAATTGGATTTGTCTAGCAAAAATTATATTTGGATTTAAAGTTCTCGATAGAACTGTTGCTGCACAAGTATTGGATAACTCAATCATGACTTAACTGATGGGTTTTGAAGGGTTTCTTAGGCAACCAAGAAACACAGAAACATCTTTTTCATTTCAAAAAGCACCTTTTTAGTTACTGTTATGAATGCTCCTAACAGTATGGATTCATCTAGTGATTTTAGTCTGTTGGATCCTCACCATGTAGACCGAAAGGACAGAGCAACCAAGGTCCGATCGACACATTACCATGTTACAAGCACATAATGAATTATTTATTTATTTATTTATTTTCCAGTCAATATGTTAAGCTATGTGTGTGTTACTTTTGTTAGAATGAGATATTTGACATCAAATTAGATATCTAAGGATTATGTTTTCTACAAATTTTAGTCGATTGCTTGAAGTGTTTTTAAGGATGAGTTAGGATGACTCATCACTGCTTATGGTGATTGTAAGATGATCAGAACCCTTTTCTATTTGTTGGAAAAGTAATTTCACATAAATATAGTGTGTGGCAATCCTTTGGTTGTACATGATTGTTGCTAAGAATGTTTGAGATAAATATTTTTGAGATGTCCAAGTAATTCACTTCTTGATAGAAAGAAAATTATTGCTTAAAATATTATGGATTGCAGATCATTGCCATTAGTTTTTCAAAATAATTTTGATAGATCTACTTTATCTAAAATAATCCTATCATAGAAATATATTTCATTAAATTTTTCTTTTTTGGAGAAAGAACTTTTTAATATTTGAGGTGTACTCTTCTCAGTGGGATTTTTGAACAATGAGACTATGAGAGCACAGTTCCTGCAGGAACCTTCTGTAGCTGCTGTAGAGTAATTGGACTTCACCCTGTGGCCTATTCAATGGACAATTGGAAGGTGTCTCCCTCCCAAGATTGCAAATTTCATAGAGAAGTGATAGCAGTGTTCCTATAAATCTTGTGGGAGATAGATGACTCTAGGGAGGGTCCTTCATGGAGAAGGAGAGGAGCTTTTTATGGTTTCTAATAAAAGAACAAACAAGGCCTTAAAAAAACCAGCATTCTTAGGAAGAGGAAACAGAGCATGAACCAACTATACTGCCATTAAGTTTTCAATGGATCTTATATAGCATTTAGCTAAGATGGTAGACGACGGTGCGAAAGCTCAATGGATCACAAGGAACACAAGAATTTATGTTCATTCACATTAGCTGTGGAAGTTTTCCACAAAGAGTAGAAAAGAAATTACTACGAGGCTTTGCATTTTAGAAGATGATCACAATACCTGTCAGATGTAGCTACCATTTTATTCATTCCTATGTATCCATCTTCTTCTACTTCTGCATCGATGACTCATTTGAGTCCTTTAAATTTTTTCTTGCAGGCATTACTTACCAAGCATTATGGGAGCTTGAAATCCATCCACAATGCAGTCCAGCTAGCTCCTCTTTTATTTGTGTCTTGGTATTTCATGCCTCTCTTGCATTTTTCCACAAGAATCCAAAGGCTTGCTAGAATTGATAACAATGCACCCAGATTATCCTACTTAAGTTTCCTTTGATTCATAGCAATTCACCACTTAAAGCATTTGGTGCATTTTCCAACAAAAACCACTCGAGATACACTTCCTATTTTAAAGAGAAATAAAGCGAAGGAAGAAGAGGAAAATTAACTCTAATATACTAGTATAGCAATGAGAAAATACCTCAGTGGAGAAACCAGCCACCCAAGAAGAACTTCTTCTAGCTCTGCCTTAGCTTTACTTGTTCTTGTTGTGGCCTTGATTGCTGGAAAGCCAAAGTCTCCAAGCCCAACAACATAGCTATTATCTGCACTCTAAGTTTTGCGAATTGCCCCTTGTATTTAATTTCCCCCCCTCCTTGCTTTCAAGGAGCTTTTGCTCTCCTTTCCAAACATTCGACCTTTTGCCTTTGGGGTCCCGCACCTACCCTTTTACAGATGGTCACAGGCCATCTACTTTTCCGACCACCCCCTCTTTTCACAAACAGATACCAAATGTGGCATTAAAACCCCATGGTGGGCTCTTGTAATACTTTTGTTGAAGCCAGTGGAGTTCTTCCTCCGTGTCTCCATTGATCTCTGTTCTAAGTTCCCACAAAAGCCTCAGGTATCAGGCTTATTGTTTTTAAAATTGGATTGGTTTAATTGACTAGCTTGTTGGACGTGGTTGTCATGATGGTTGCCCTGCTTTCAGGGAAATATTTGGATGATCCATCTGTGACACTCAAATTATTCCATTATGTATCAAATAATATTTTTATTTGCTTCATATGATCAAAATGATTGTGCTACATTAGACGTTACGTCTGCGAGCAGCGTAAACTGATTTCTTGATACTGCCCACACTTTGAATGCATGGCAAAAGGGGAGAACAAGGGAAGCAAAAGGAAAAGAAAGTATTTTGCAATTGGATCCTAATTGCGTTCCAAATCTAAATAATTTTATAGAGTAATTGTAATGGCTTATTTAATAACTCATAAAGGATGCTGTAAGTACTTAATAAGCAATGTGCACAGTGTCTTCTTACATATATTAGCCCAACTTGACATATCTAACAAAAAAAAGAAAGGAGAACCTTCTGACAACATCAATATGAACTATGAAATCAGATTTGAAGCATGTTTGCTGAATAATTAATGAGATAGAGCAGCATCATGAAGGATGCTATCAAGGTTGCTCTCACTGACTACACTTGAGATCTTCAAAACTCATTTACCCCGTGGGCCTCATCAAGAACAAAACATGTAAAAATTCTGAAGTTAAGAAACTTGAACAACTGGAGAGCGAGAATGTAACAACCCAGAATCTCATCCAAAATGGCTAGTCGGAAAGTATTATTTAAATTTTTTGATCCTTTATAAGTACCCAAGATCTACCCAGCGAATAACTAATGTGAGACTAAACATAAGCCTGAACGGGGCCTCGCATACTCTCTCGTTTAAGCTCTGACGTCCTCGTCAAGCTAAGAGTTCAAATCCATATAAATCTAATGACAACCACCACAATCGGCCCGTAGTCAGTCCTAATAAATCCATACTATAGTGTCCTCTAATTCATATAGGTTATGAACCGGTCCACTCTGATACCATTTGTAACAACCTAGGACTTCACCTAAAATGACTAGCCGGAAAATATTATTTGGGTTTTTTGATCCTGTATAAGTACACAAGATTTATCCAGCGAAGAGCTGATGTGAGACGAAACATACGCCCGCACAAAGAGAAAGAGAAAGAGAGGATTTATTTGAGTAAGAAAAAGTTTCATGGCATCTGTTGGTATGTTGGATGCATCAAAACCCACAACATGATCCACTTGGCCACACCAAGAACCACTAAGAAACGAATGCCATGCCTTGGAAAAGTAAAAGCCCAGGGGTTGGTTGATTGAACGCACCAAATGGGAGGGACCCTCGAAACTTTAGGACTTCAATAATTGGAGGAAAATAACTAGCAAAAGCAAGAATAAAAGGAGTAAGAAGTCCAGTCTAGCAGTGGAAGGGTAATCACGAGGTTCACCACCTTTTCCACATTACAATCGATCATGTTTCCTAGTACAGCACATCAAATTAAAAATTATGATCCGAAATGATGTGTATAACTTATTAAGTGATGCAAAATACGGTCAGTGGTCGGGATACTCTCATGTTCATATTTGAATAGGAATAGGATTAAGAAAGAAATCCCATCCGTATTATAAATACCTGGGTTGAAATTACCCCTCAAGATCTTTTAAAACAGAGTGCTGTGATAACCTTCACTGCAGCTTTTTTGTTTATTATGAAACCGCTGGTGATTGGATGGGAGCATGATATACATGTCCTAAGCTCACTCATATTAACACCTATTTATTTGCACTAGACCACTTCAGTTCTAATGCAAATTGGAGAGGATTGCAACTCATTGATCATATTCATATCACAATTCCAGATATATTTTTGTGAAAGTAACATGCTATAAGGGAAAAAAATGCATGAAGGTTTCATGGCAATCTCAATCCTATTCACATTACAAACACCTATTTACATTACACTACATTACATTACATTATGTTATATTATATTTGTTGTTGATAAAAAAACCTACATTTGTAAATATCACATAGAAAGGCGTATATAGATGGATGTCCTAATTAGTTTGTTTAATTTTTTGCATACTTGTTTTTCACCTTAGAAATATGTTTAAGAAGCATGTTTATACCTTCTCTTATTCAATTTAATGGTCATTCTAGAACTTGTTTTCTTTACTAAATGACAAAGCAAACAGAAAACACTGCATGATGACGGAGTTTGGCTATGGCAACAAACTCAATGTTATGGCTAACTGTTATTTCTAATACTGTGAAACAGATAATTTTTAAGAAATTCTTCATGCAAAAGCAACTTAATATAAAAGCTTTGAAAATTTGTTAAAGCCTGGCTTCTAGACCAATTTCTTTACCCTCAATTAAGGTTTGATTCTTTGGCTACACTACTTAACCAAAACATATTCATTATGGAGCATATCAAGGACTTATACTTAGTACTCACTCATCATGTAGTCATGGTCCACAGCCCTCATTGAAAGCAATTGGAAGCTTGCAAGAATGATTATGTCTATGCTTCTCCTTATGAGAGACCTTTGTTGCAAATTTTACTATTTTTGAAAGGAATCGCATGGCCGGAGAGGGATGATGAGCTAAGGAACCCACTCTTCCATTGACAGAAAAATGGAGTAACCTAAAAGGTTTCCTCAAATTGAGGTATCTTTACGTGCTTGTGAATTCTTAAAATGGATTTTGATGTAGAAGTAAGCAAAGAGTTTACCATGCTAGGAAAGAAATTATGATGGTGATGAAGCAATAAAGGTTGTCTACGATAGTCATCGATTAGGGTCCAAGTCTCTCTCTCTCTCTCTCTCTCTCTCTCTAGTTATTGGACTTTACATCCGCACTATGGCATAATTAAAACTACATATGCACCCATTATTAAGTGATTGGCTTGCTTCACTTTCTTCCTATCTATTAATGTTGCATTAATTTTCTAGAGTTCAGATCTTCTGCACTGCACGGTTTGCACTGTAGAGTACTGTGCTGATTGCTATCAAATAAGTAGACTTTGTGTATCAGGCATGACACCTGTTTGATAGCTATCCATCTTTAGAATCGGACAGCGTGGTGGCCATCCAAAGTTGTACAGTTCTCTATGGTGCAAAACGTGCACTGTGGAGAATTCTAGATCTATTTTAGATTTATTTTCTGTTGTAGCATGCATGTCCAGCCCAGAAAATGATAGGCTACCTATGCATGCTAAAGAGAAGGTTAGTTAACTCAACAAATCAAGGACAAAAATGTTGATGATGCAGATGCAATTAATATCCATGGGAATGTTATCTTCGGTAATTTCATGAATTATATTACTTTGATATCTATCTTAGGATTTTTTGAAAATTATTTTCTAGCATAGAATTTTTAGCACATAATTGGCACTTGATATGGCTAAACCACGTGATAACACAATAAAAAGTAATAATTGCCACCACACTAAGATATTTATAAAACGTAACATAGTTTAGGCCTAATTGGTAATGCCCTGGAGTACAATCCTTCTTATAGTCAGGTCCAAACCTTCGGTCCCAACTTCAGTAGCTGAATATGGGATTCACAATGCCAGCTCTAGACTGTAATGTTAAAGCCAAAACCAAAAACCAAAAAATAGAAAAAAAAGGTACGAATTCCAGACTTTTTATCTTTCTTTTGTCCATGATAACCTTAGCTGCTGTAAAAAACTGGCTTAATCATGGTATACCATACCATACCAAATCATAAAGTATAGAACATACCTACCATACTGGTTCAGTACCAGTATAGAGTATAAGAGACGTACAAATACTTGGCACACCGAACCAGCCTATAACCGGGCATATCGTTGGCACACCGAACCAGCCTATATATCGGACATATCGACATAATGACAGGTTGGCATCAGTATAAGATCCGGTATCAAGACAGCATATCTTAACTCCAGCAGTCCCTCGTCACAAAATCAGACAAGAATGCAAGGGTACTCAGAAAAGATAAGAAATAAAGTGGGCTGTGAACCAAAGGGAGAGTTCTCCAATGCAGAGACAAAGGTTAGAAACTCCTTAGCCAAGTGCACGCGGAGACCACACCACCTGACTGGGGCGGAAGATGGCATTCTGAAATAAGTCTAGGTCATAGTCACCATTTCAGCGCTCCAAGGCTGGAGATAAAAGGTTCACAATTTGAAACATTTTCAACCTTTTCTTTGAGCAAATGCTGTTAAAAAAATTCTGACAAATTCATTGAATTTCGGAAGGGAATCGGATAATCAAAAAACTTAGAAATAGAATTGTAAAGCTAAAACGCATAATTTTTTGAAATATTTTGCATACTTATTGATTCAAAGACAAGTATAGGAGAGACAAGAAATACAGAAAATAACAAAAAATATCACCTCATTAATTTCTAACAATAAAGATTTATTAATTTGGTCATAAATAATTTATGATAAATTATAAAAACTATGTATAAGTTGAGCATAATTACACATAACTTTAGGAGAATAATTTAAGAATCATTAACCCAGGAGGATAATCAAGAATAATTTATGATTTTTTTTCAATAATCCCGTGAATGTTGTCACTATGCTCTAGGTTGCAAGCTTTCTAAACTTGCCAAGCCAAGCATACAACCTAGGTTTTCGGCTGGAGGTTCGATCATAAATACGATGAGAAAAGTCTTGTAGGATATCTCACCCTACTATTAGTGGACAAACTGCTATGCGGTGACGAAGGCTGCCACATTGGCTGAGCCGGAGCTAGGTTGATGTCTTTATCATCAAGACCACCCGTTGGACAAAGAAGTTGGCCTAAACCTCTGGCTAGAACTGATCATGGGCTGGGCCTTAGGCCTAAATTATATTTATATTTAATTGGATTTTAGATTGTGCTTATTTAAATAGGAGACATTCTGTGCCCAAGCCTTGGACACAGAGGAGCTAGCCTATGTTGGGCTGCGTTGCAGAAGAAAGACTAGAGACTAGGATGGGCCTCCACCTTTCAAACCCACCTCAATTGGGTAATCAGTGGTTTAGGTGTTAGCTTTGTAGACAACTAGCAATATCAACTTGAGCATCTTAGGGCCATTTGGTATTACTTTTGTTGTCTGTTTTTATTTTCAAAATTCAATAAAAAATAACTGGACGAAACAAATAAGTAACATGAGCCCTTTTGCTTTTTTTTTTTTTTGAATTATTTGAAAAGACCTTGAGAGCTTGTTGCAGCAAAGATTTACTGTTTTGAGATCATCGATGCCTCCATGTTCTCTTATCGGTGATTTACTGCTTTCAAAACCAAGTGAAAATAGAAGCAAAAAATGGCGGAAGTTCAAGGCAAATGTTGTCTCCTCTTCAACCCAGCATCATCTCGAAAAAGAGAAAAAAGATTTCAGATTTTATTGGGTATATCCGTACTAGTATAGTATGATGCGCCCGCTCTAGCAAAAAAAAAAAAAAAAAAAAAGATGTTGAGTTCCATGCTTGGGGTGGCTAGGGGGTGTTGGCGGTGGAACATATGGCATGAGAGGAGTTCCATGCTCAATTGGCCCAGCTTTCATGGCAGCCTTTGAGCTTGGAGTCCATTGTGCTCTTGGTGGTGTTCATGCCGCAGCTTCTTTCCTGAAAAAAGAAGCAATCTTGCTTTCTTGTTGGTATGTTGAAGTTATATTGAGACGGGAGCTTTTAAAATACCATGCAACTCTCGTGCAGTATCAGAAAACAAGCATGTTTATGGAATCCCCCCAAAAAGAAATGACTCAAATCAGGACAGACTCTTCCAATATCATCTAGGAGAAGCACACAATGACAATGCCAAAAGAGTTCAAAGGATATATTTGACCTGGAAATAATATTTCCAATGATAACCCAGCTGATTCCTATGAACAACGGCAACAAAACTACAAGTATTATCAGAAGGCTCGGTTTTAGAAACGAAGGGCGACCCTAACACTATGTAAACAAGAAGTCATATGCCAAGGCGTAGCTTCGGTGGCTTGGACTGAAAGAAGTACCTTCAGTTTTCTGTTCATAATTATTATGGTTATTACACCTTCAGCAGGCACAGAATTTTCAACTCCATGGCTTGTATAGGATGAATCTGCATTTCATTATAAATACACATTGAGTATATTGATCTCCGATAATCAGGTACCGAATATATACTAAATTAAAGCAAATTTATGACACATCTGATATTTTCCTTGCTCGATGTACATGCAATGACCAAGTAACAAAGTATCTGCAACGAGTAATGTCTTAGATTATTTAGTTTAAAGGCTTTCAAAAAATTAAAGAGTTAGATGGAAGATTGCTGTTATAATCTGTGACAACTGGGGTACTATATTTACCATATATTGAAGCAAATTGATGACACATCTGAGATTTGTTGGAATATAGGAAGAGAGATTTCTCTAGAAAAGAAAGGATGAAGAGGCGAAATACTTCAAATTTTTTCTATTCACTTTGGTTCTTGCCTCTTACCAAAAGCACAAACTTACATAGTATTTATAGGACTCCTAGGTACATGTATAAACCCAAATACATGAACTACTTAAATGCATATAGAAAATCCAAATACATGAACTACTTAAATGCACATAGAAAATTCAATTACATGAACTATTTAAATACATGTAGAAAATCCAAATACATGAATCACCACTCTTAAGGTGATCCTTCGCATATTCATGAACTTCCCAAAAGGCATTCATTGAATTAAGTTTATTTTTCCAACAAGATTTTTCCTATTCCATATACATGCAATGACCGAATGGAAGTATCTAGCCATAACAAGCCTCACATTTTATTACCCAGGTTTTGCTGCCCTTAGGTTAAATTCGTTAAATTCAACCACAAAAACAATATTGAAAAACTTTTAACTCAAAGAACATAGAATATAAATCTACGATCTGTTGCATGTCTGAGGGTCGATTTAAATATTTTGGGTTATCTCATCATCTCGATTTGAGAAAAATAGGTCTTGTCTTCATTCTTTTGCATCCGAATCGAAAAATTCTGAGCTTACCTTCTAAAATCTTATGCTCCAAAATCCATCTTGCCTTTTTTCATCCTCTCAGCACCAAGTTCACACTACCTATTAGCTAGTCAAGCACTGTTCTTAATTCTTAGATCCAAAGCTCACATAGTGCGAAAAGACCAATTCCCCAAAAAAGTAAACTGTAACAGATAAAAGGAATTCTGCAAATGAACCCTGAGAAGAGAACCTCGAGTTTAAGTTCCCTATCAAGCAAAACTTGGAATATGTTACAGTAAAACAACAAGTTTTGTCTAAACATCATTATAAACCATCCTTCATTGATAAAAATTTTAATCAGAGCTAACCAACCAATTTATCTAATATCAATTGTCCAAAGCAACTTTAACAAAAATATTTATGAAGATCTCATAAATCAAACAATTATCATAAATTCAGCCAATCTTCAAGAAATCATCTAAACATATGTACTCAGAATAGGAAGAATATAATACAATGGTTAGAGTTTCATAGATGAGTATATTTGTATCATAGCTCCCCACCTAACTTTCTACTTCTTGTTTTTTCTTCATTTTCCTTTTTCCCTTTTGTTTTGCGCGGATCCTCAACTGGATCATGATGACTGAGAGATAAAGTAAACAAAAACCTGCAGCTAAGAGGTGTTGGTGAATTGAAATATAGTGAGCCATGTACCAAGATCCAAATTAAAAAGAAACATAATTAAAATTTCTTTTAACAACTACTTGTTTACGTTACGCTTGTCAAAAGGAAACATGTTTTTTGATATTTGACCTAAATAATATGTTAAAGAAAGATTAGAAAACTGACACACGAAACAGGATAGAGACAGCCCTTCATTGGCTATGCATTAGGTAAATATTGGATACATCAAAAAATCTAAAGTAATAATATCGGTTAATCTTTTAAGGTAACGTCTTAGGTTATTATAAATAATATTAGAACAAATCCGACGCATGGCCTATGTGGATTATGGTACACTGCAGCACGAGCCTATTAAGACTGACCACAGATCTATCATGGTGCTTGTGTTTAGATTTGAATGGATTTGAACCTTAAACTTGGCAAAGACCGAGGTTAATTAAAATAGGGAGAGTATATGAAGACCTATGTGGACATATATTTTGTCTCACATTGGCTATACACTAGGTAGATCTTGAATACTTATACATGACCAAAAATTTTAAATAACACCTCTCAGCTAGTCTTTTTAAGTAAAGTCATGAGGTGTAACAATAATGCACATGAAAGAAATCACTGATCACAATAATTTTCACTATAGGCAAGAAGACTCCAAGCCTTTGCATGGAAGGGATCACATAAAGTTTTATTACTAAAGTTAGGAGTTGTTCTAAATGTGTTTGGAAGCATGGATGATTGTGATCACACAATCATGTGGGCCTCTTCCTACTATAAATATTGGAACTCTGATAATGGATAATAGTATTATTAGGCATGGGATGCACGGAGTCACCAGAGCACCTTTCTTTTTATTTTTTTATTATTTTGAGGGAACAAGATGGTGTTACCTAACCTTTTAAATTAAATTTCTTTTAAATTCCGATAATCCTCCAATCTCTCTTCTTGTTGCCAGAAAGAGTTCAACTATAGAAGATTTGGCCATTTAAATAAAAGATATCAATAAAAGGGACATGATCCTACCAAAAGAAAAAAGAAAGATAGAAGCATGATACAAAAATGATCAGCCTCTTAAAATGATCATGATGAATTGAAATTATTAAACTATTATGCAAAACTGATGTTGATGTTGCAATCGTTATCTTCAGCTTTTTGACCTTTACATTGCTTAAGAGAATGGTATTCAATTTAAATGTAAAGTAAGTTAGCAATGACCTTAAAAACCGAAAGGAGGTGTCTAAATGACCATTTGTGCTAAAACATGGACGACATGCTATGGCCAGCTAATCTGGCACGCTCTAAAGCTATTGGAGGAAAAGGACAAGACAGAAAAAAAAACTAGTCAGGAAGGCCAAGGTGCACAAACTTAAAAAATTCAAGGCATGTCATAAAAATTAAACCCTAAAATTGCCTATAGTCATGAGGTTAGAGACTCCTACCTAAAACTATTTTTTTTTTCCACTTTCTGAAAGAAATAACCTAAACTAAAGAGAGGTATCCGATACAGTGCTAGCAAATTTTGGCCTTTTTTGTCTCGTCGGATAACGTAGGAGGCAATTTCGATGTATTGGTCAGAATCATTAGCCATTTTGACCGATCCTCTGACTCCCCATTTTTGGTTAGGAATAAGTTTTCATTGTCTCACTTCTGATTGCGAGTTTCTTAGTTCCGAGTAAGTGAGATATGTACTTGCATTTCCGAGATAGGGCTCTCTCATGGCATTCTTCCTCTAGCATATCAAAGTCGAATTGGAAAAAGGTAAAAAAACTTCCAATTCTTGCCCGCCAGATAATAATAACAACAAGGCGGAGCCTCTCGTTACACATACCTATCGGTCAAATTTGATGTTCTACTCATGCTATTATTGTCACGTCCCAAATCTGGGACATAACACGGCCATGCTACCGAGAGATACAACCTACGATAAACACCAAGCCAACCATTACATCTAGCTTCCAAATCTATGTCCAATAAAACATAATAAATAAAATTCCAATTTGCATCACCCATTGAATAACAAAGTAAATATAGTTCAGAGCATCTAAATTCAAACATCAATACCAAACTTCATAATCTTCAATATTTAGAAATTACTAAACTACAAACTGATAATCAACTAAGAAACTAAAATTCAGCTACAAGTCGCCATGCTTGCTAGCGTGATCCCCAAGCCTGGATCATTCTTCGTCCCTACTGATCATATTCATCTAGAGAAAAAAAAAAATAAAAATAGAGATATGTGAGCGACATATCTCTATAAATTAAATGAACACTATCTTACCGGATCAAGTATAAATTTTTTCATGCTAGTGCATCATTTATAGAAAATAATAGTTATTGCAAAAATAAAGCATTTTATAGTACAATATATCAAAACTAGTCATAAAGCCAATCATACATGCATAAATCTTCAAAATTTTATTAACATGAGTACAAATAAATTTATATATCATTCTTCAATTATTTAATACATCATAGTTCAAAATATTTGCTCACAGATATTCGTGCTACGGTCACTTTATACCTATTGCAAAGTCTATGTTCGTAATCGACATAGATTTATATTTTATATGCTAACTTTATAGTCGCTATCAGAGCTTGTATTTGTATGGATGCTAAATCTGGGTGTCAATCCTTCCAATTCTAGGAATCATATATAACTATCTGAGAGTTTTTCAAATACTTATATCTTTTTCTTAAAATATATACATAAATAGATAAAAAAATACTAAATAGCATGATCAGATTCATATTTTATAACGTAGCTATTTTCATCATTCATAAAATTATTTTTCATAATAAAGCATGATTTTCATGACACACATGTTAATCTATAATTTTCAGAAAAAGATGATATTTTTACAAGCAAATCATATGCAGAAAAAACATGATAATTTAAAAAATAATAAGGAGTGTAAGACCTGCTTACATCTTTTGTCTTAGACTGTCAGACTTTGCTAGACGACTCTGCTAGACCTATTTAAAATATTAATAGTAAAATTAATTTCTATTTGATGACTATAATAAAATTTTTTAAAAAAAAAGACTTGATCGAGCATATAGTGGTTTCAGATGGATCGGGTCTAAACAATTTGCTCAATAAATCATAGGGAACGAACTCAATTAGAGCCAAGATCATTCAACATGGTTCGTCATCAATAGGTTTTAGGAAATAAAGCTAGGATGGTCAATCTGACAGATTGCCCGGGCACCGAGGCAATTCAAGGCCCCTTTATAGAAGTCAACCTAGGTCCATCAGATACGAGGGTGGGACCCTTCCCTAGGATCCAAAGGTCATTTAGAGAGAAAACAGAGAGAAAACAAAGGAGAGGAAGAGAGGGATGGGTTCTTTCTCTCCTCTTCTTCTTCCTCCTCTTTTCTTTTTCTTCTTCTTCTTTTTCTTTCTTGGACTAGTGCTCGACTATGGTGGTTCAGCCTACAGCTCGTGCCAATGGCAACAGCAGAGAGCAGCCAGTAGGAATGGCCGTGCTCGGCTAAAATAGAGAATGGGAAGAGAGGAGGGTTAACGCCTCTAGCTGCTGCAATGGCAACTATCTCGACCCAAGGGAGCGGCGGGGGATGGGGACTCAACAGTGATGAGTGGAGTCGGGGGAGTTCGGCCGGCAATAGCAATTTCCGGCATATCTTGGATAGAAGAGAGGATATAGCTCTCAGAACAGGGTACTCATAAAAGGGATGATTTGGACGGTGGCACTCAGTCGGGGTAGCACACCAGCCACCAGAGAAGGAGGAGGAAGAAGGAAGAAGCTGGGGAGGTGGGTGGTGAGGGATCAATCGAAGGGGAAGAGGGTTTAAATAGATGTTGAGGGAGAGGAGGATAAGTTCGGTCGAATGGCGGCACTGGCCTCCTGTTCGCTAGTTGTAACCACCCTAACAATTGCTAACCGTTAGCACCGGCCTTGGGGAGATTGTGTCGGTCGCGCCTCCCCCAGTTGTGCCTCCCCCAGTTGTGCCTCAACGGCTACCATTTGAACCATTTGGACAGGGAATCGCCATCCCTTGTTCCAATTTGCTTTTTTTTTTTTTGAATTTGAGTTTGAAGCTGGCTGGGTCTGCCGACTTTAGTCCAGGACAGGCTTAGTTCGTCTAGCTTTCACAATTATAACATGTAACGGCATCTATTTATCTATTAGAGTGACTTTATAGCACCTTCGAAGATTCCTCTAATTCTCTATTATGCAACTATGCAAACTGAATTAGATTATCTCCTACACTATTAGATGAATGTTGTGTAGTTTTTCTCTCTCTCCAAATGGTGAGCAATCCCAACCTAAGGCAAATAGAATGAAAGCAAACACAATAAAAAATATGGCTGTTAGTAGTATTCCCTAGCAAGCAACAAAAGTATTTAACAGTTTCACACATTTCTTTCCCACTTCCAATTAAATTTCCTATTCAAAATTCTGCCAAACAATATGTTTCCTGCTTCCATTACCCCGCCATCTCAATACTCTGTGGCATATAGGAGAGAATGTAACACCTTTAGCAATGATTGGGCAGCCATATTAGACCGTCATGCATGAACCAAAGAACAGCTAAAATACAGCCTCAAAAGGACCTCCCCTTTTAGCACAGCTCGACATCCAAAGCTATTGTCTTTAACCCTTTGGCTTACTAATCTTTTGGGTATACTGCACTCACATTAAGGTATAGCGCAGTTAACTAATGGTATATGGACTCCCTAATTAAAGAGGTGTATGGGTATCTTGAGCACATGCTCGCATTTCTTGCTTTCATTCTCATGTTCATGTTTGTTGTGATGTCTTTTTGGAAGAGAAGACAGTGCAAGGAAGCCAGAGAATTCCCCCTCGAGAAAGCTGAAGTCTTTTAGGTTAGCACGATGTCCTCTAGCCTTTGTACCTCAAGCTTAGGAATCCGCCTCAGTACTCTCGCTAGGGAATTAATATAATTCTCGTGTTGAACTTATGCTGTTCTCCTCATCTGCTTTCCAACAGATTCTTCTAATCTTCTTCTTGGTCTCCGTGTCCTTCAAGTCCCTGCAAATCATGCACCATATCATGGAATTATAATAACAAAGTAGCCAGCTTTCCATGCAAAGGCTGCTTTATTGTACCCTTAGTGGGGCGGGGGGCTTCCCCTTTTTTAGACTCTCATCACTTCAAACCAACGCAGAAACCAACGGGCTTCAACTTTTTCTGCCTTGTGAAAGTTTGACTAGGAGATTTTGATTCACAAGGTATGTTCACAAGCCATTGTTCTCATGCGAGAAGGTTTGGTGGGAGCAATGTGGCATAAGCCATGATCTCTTAATTTCTTCCACTGTGGCACATGAAGCAAACAATAAGATGGATGATGGTTTCGGGACCATCATGCGACAAGGGGATGTGTCTCCCAATATGGCACGGGCCATGATCTCTTCCTCTTATTCGTTGAGAAATATAGAGGACAGATAATTGGAGGTGACCACTGTGGCACATGAAGCAAACAATAAGATGGGTGATGGTTTGGGGACCATCATGCAACGAGGGGATGTGTCGCATAACTATGGCCATTGAACTTGGGTATATTGTGTGAGTAAAATGTGAGGTAACTTGTTCATGCAAGAAGGTTTGGAGGTGGATGATGCGAGTACAAGAGCCAGAAGCATCCTTTTGAAACTGCTTCGCTCCTGGAGGCTCATCTGAGTAGGTCCAGGGTTTGCCTTCCTACTAGGGCCGCTCACAGGCTCTCTGGCTAAATTGAGAGGTATAGGTTAATGGTGCAATCATACCAGCACTAATGCATCGGATCTTATTAGAACTCCGCAGTTAAGCGTACTTGGACGAGAGTAATACTAGGACAGGTAACCCCCTGGGAAGGCCTCGTGTTGCACCCTTTTTATTTTTATGTAAGGATCCGTGCGGGCGTGTGTTTAGTCCTACATCGGTTATCCGCTGGGTAGATCTTGGGTACTTATACAGAATCAAGGAATCCAAATAATACCTTTCGACTAGCTATTTGGATGAGGCCCTGAGTTGTTATATATGCACACACAATTTTCAGGCTTAATGCCTCTTTCTTAAAAATATAAAGTTGCATCATATAACCATTTGAGAATCAAAGGACCATAAACTTTTTTTTGATTTGAAGGATGAGAAAAGCACAAGTTGGGATCTCCCACTCTCTCTAGCAACATCGTGACCAATAAGAGAAAGTAAGGAAGAGAAGAAGATGATGAAATCTTTCGATTTGAGTATGAATTTCTCGTATACAATAGTATGCATAGGATGTATATATAAGTTTGACTATAACAGACTTACGTAAAACGATACGAGGTTTTGTTTCTTTTATCCTTGGCCATTAATTTTCCAGCGCACTTGATAGCAAATCATAACTAGCTACTTAGCCTTTTTCCAACTATTTAAGATCCCCTATTAAATTTTCTAGAAAATACAGGAACATTAGGCTAATCGGTGTATCACAAAAGTTTCATCAAGCGGTGAATAAAATCCATATCCGATAAATCTTATGATATTATGAGACAAGTCACAAATTTCTTCTACAGCCTCGTCTTTTTCCCTAGGTCTAAACTTTTGCTCGAGCACTTGTGTCAGGAAAAATTGTTGAACAACTGCTGTGGGTACCACAAAAGAACAAGAACAGCTATAGTAGTGACATAATTTTTACAGCCGCATGGACCACAAGAACTGGCACACCAGAATCGTCCCACTTGGAGACCATGCTTTGAGCAAGATGTCCTCTCACGCACGAACAAAAAGATCCAGTGTATCTCCCCACATCCTGGAAGTTGGGGCAGTGGAGGACGTATGGCATTTCCAAGTGGCAGTAGATTTTGGGAAAATTCAAATAATACCTTCCGGCTAGCCATTTTGGATGATGCCTTGGATTGTTGCAAATGGTATCAAAGCGGTTCTGGCTCTGATACCATTTGTAACAACCTAGGACCTTACTCAAAATGGCTAGCTGGAAGGTATTATTTGAGTTTCTTAATCCTGTATAAGTATCCAAAATCTACCAAGCGAATAACTGATGTGGGACTAAACACATGCCCACACGAGTCCTCACAGTGGCACAATCAAATTAGAAGACAGAATTTTTTCTATGATATCCTGAACCTCAGCCTAGATGAGATATGAGAGAGAGAGAGAGTGGATGGGATCCAAGGATCCTCTGTTATGAGGACATATGTGGGTGTTTGTTTAGTTCTGCATCGATTATTCGTCGAGAAGATCTTGGGTACTTATATAGGATCAAGGAACCCAAATAATATCTTGCGGCTAGTCTTTTTGGATGAGGTCTTTGGTTATTACAAATGGTATCAGAGCGGATCCGGCCTATAACCTATGTAAACTAGGGGACACTGCAGGACGGATTCATGAAGGCTGACTGCGGGCCGATCATGGTACTTGAGATTAGATTTGAATCCTTAGCCTGACGAGGATGTTAGGACTTGAACTGGAGAAGTATGTGATCCATGTAGGTATATGTTTAGTCCTACATCGGTTATTCGCCGAAGATATCTTAAATACTTATACAGGATCAAGAAACCCAAATAATATTTTTGGCTAGCTTTTTTTGGACGAGATCCTGAGCTATTACATATGTAGAGTGCTGTGCAGTGCTCGATGACCGTCTTGTTATTTGTTTTTTCTCAAAAACATGAGTAATGGAAAAAGAGCAAGATTGAACGCAAGATCTGATTACTAGGAGCTGAATAATTTAGAAAGCCTCGTATCCAGGAGCAGGTGTTGTCCGCATGGTCATGTCCATTCCAAATGAATGACAATATTAGCTGGGGAGCACTCTGGGTGATGTCGACATAAATTCCATGTCTTGTCCACCGACTTCTCGTTGGTTCCGTAGATCGTGTTAGACACAACAAAAAATTATATATGCATACAATTAGAAAAGAGAGAGTTGAAGAGTGGATCCCTTCCCAGAAAGTTTGCAAGAAAAATTAAGTGCTGGATGTATGTTTAGAAAGATGAACCTTTTTGGGATTTGGTTATGAAAAAGGACTGATATGTGAAAATTGAAACTTATAATTTGGAAATTACGGAGAGTGGAGATTTATCGTGATAAAATAATACATTATGGAAAAAAAGATGATGGTTGGTATGGTTAACTTGCCTTTGGGTTTTGGATTATTTGCATGTAAGCCTCTATATCAAGGCCATTTTACAAGCTCATGCTTGTAGATAGGAATTTGTAAGCTCAAAGAACCCACCGGCCCACGGCCACGAAAAGAGCAAAGGGTAGAAAAGAAACTGAGACAGAAGAGCAAGACAAGGCCTAAAATTCCCTGCTCAAATTCCTTATGATGGAAGGAAAATAGAGAGAGAGAGAGAGAGAGAGAGAGGGGGAGGGAGATCAGTTAGGAGACGATATAGGTTGTGGTGAAAAAGCATGCAAGGCTGGTTGTAGAGAGGGAAAGAGAGAAATAGAGGAGGTACGATTAGTAGGAGAGAGAATGCCGTAGTTGGGAGTCGTGTGGTGCTGTTGGTGTTTTATAGCATGCAAGAAGGCTTCATGAATGGGTATGGACTTGAAATGGTTTGAGAGCAGGACATGTCAAATGAGTATGGGAAGAACTTGTCATGGGGGCAGCGCACCAAATAGATAGATAGAGAGAGGCAGGCAAGGAATCTAAGGAGTCTTTGGGAACGCAAAATTGCTTGGTATAAAGCATATAACCAAACCATTTCATGGTTCGTCAACAGATGAAATGTATTCTGTGCGCAAAAGCCTAGAAGAACACAAACTATACAACTCAAAATACCATGAGATGGTCATAAGAATAATTGCATGCCCTCCTGTCTAGGCACAAAGGTCATAGTCGTGATACAATGGCATGACTGAGAATCTTTAAGATATGTCAATTCATGCAATCTACTGAAGGGGCTTAGTTGATTAAGCTGTATTTGTATCCATGTTGGTCGACTAAAAATTGAATTTGATATAGATATTACTGATATCGGACTCATTTTCTACCTAAATCTGATAATAGAAATGGATATCAAAGTTAAGACTGGCGGCTTGAAAAATGGCCAGCCTAAATAGGCAGTTTAGATCTAGTAGCTTGATATCTTAATACGAGTGGATCATCTTTTAAATATGGTTAGACATTTAGAGCTGATATAATATGGTTGCATCCTTTTTATCAGTTTCATATCTCAACTGATGTGGCTAGAAATGCCTATTAGTCACACATTCAAATAAAAAAAAAAAAATCAAACCTATTGTGCTATTTTGTTGTTGGTTATATTTCTAGCACTTTAGTAATATTATAAGTCCAAGTTCTCAACCAACAATAATAATACTATTTTTTTTCTTTATTTCTTTGAGAGTATATTTGGTGTCATTATAATTATTGATAGAGAAAGATGATTTAACAAATAATGGTGCCAAGCCAAAAAAAAAAAAAAAATCTCAACCAAAACTAATTAAATGCATATAATCTTTTATAAACTAGTGCCAAGCTAAAAAAAATTCTCAACCAAAACTAATTAAATGTAATTATATGACATTAAGTAGCACTCATGCCCTTATGGATGTGCTGATTAGTTGGACCAGATCCACCGCTCAGCCAGTGGATCAGTCCATCCGTAAAACCGCACATACAAAACTATTAATGAAAAAATAGGCAGTATATGCACGTTTATGCATGTTGCTTCATGATTGAACTAGTTTACCAGCTCAACAATGGATCTGATTCAACTAATCATTTATGCCACCCTCTGTAATTTTTCAAATCTTTTAACTCCTATTCAGGACCATCTCTCCACAGAGCTGCAATTCACATAAATGGTGTAGCCTGATGATGCGGGGCATTGGCACATCCAACTTGGTATCCTAGGCTGTATGGCAGGAAGAAATGCATTGGCGTCAGGTACATGAGATAGAGTGATTGCTATTTAGTGGAAGGAGAGCGAAGTGTGGGGATAAAGGATAGATAGATATTGGAAGTTGCGTAGATAATAACAAAAAGTCGTTGTCGACACCAACAAAGAAAAATGGGTGACTCACTAATGGTACCAACTCCGATCTAGCTATGGACCCAACTGAACTGACCAAATGATTTCATTATGATGTGGCTCGTGAGTCTCTCTCCCTACCGGACAATCCGCAACCTCATATGCAAGTAAGACTAAAAATTATATTCTACACTGCATGCACCAATATAGCCATATACTATTATGAGGATCCATACGGGCGTGCGTTTAATTCCACATCAGCTATTCGCTGGGTAGATCTTCGATACTTATACAGGATCAAAGAACTCAAATAATAACTTCCGACTAGCTATTTTAAGTAAGGTTCTGGGTTGTTATAAATAGTATCAGAGCAGATCCGGTCCAAAACCTATGTGGACTAAGGGATACTACAACATGGATCCATTGGGGCTGACCACGAACCGATCGTGGTGTTTGTGATTAGATTTAAATGGATTTGAACCCTTAGCCTGACGATGACGTCAGAGTTTTGAACGGGGAGAGTATGTGAAGACTCGTGCGGGCGTGTATTTAGTTTCAAATCGGTTATTCGCTGGGTAGATGTTAGGTACTTATGCAGAATCAAGGAACCCAAATAATAACTTTTGGCTAGCCATTTTAGATGAGGTATTGGATTGTTACAAGTATACCGATCAGCTCATCCCCTTGCTATGGACTAATTATTTAGCTCATGATAAATAAAGTTCATAAAGATATAATGCACGGTCATGTGATGCATGCAGTATAAAATATCATTTGCCTTTAAAGACCGAAAATAAATATGTTCAAGTCCCAAAAATTGTTAAATAAAATAACAAATTATAATAGAAAATAAGATTAGCACGATATATCAAGACTTAATATGGTTCATCGGAAATCTGAGATATGTCGAGCAGAGATAAGAGATCGACTATACCTTCTTACAAACTGAATCATTGGCCAACTGAACAGTACCTTCCTTTGCCTTAAAAGGAATAAAACCAATCTCTCGGAGCAAACATAGTGAGACCCACCAGAGTCCAAAAAAGAAAAGCATCACCACAAGTGCCCATACTTTCGAAGATGTTGAAGTCATTAAGTCTACGAGGAAAGCCAGAGTTTCACTATCATAAAGGTCATTTAAAAATGTTTACCGAGAGAAAATAATCCAGAAAAAGAATATATATATATATATATATATATATATATATATAATTATCGATTAATGTAGCAAAGAAAAACACGTCGTTGAGAAACTGCCAAGATGTCGGGATCTAAGAATATTTTGCTTTTCTTCATTATGTCTTCTCCTCTCTCTCTCTCTCTCTTCTTTTCTTCTTCTTCTTTTTTTCCTTGTTCTCTCTCTTTTTCTCCTCTCTCCACCAATGCCTGGAGCCGAGCCTCGTTTAATTACCACACGCCCCACCGTCCTTTCTCAACTAGAGAAGGCATCTCACCTCATAGTATTAACGTGGGGCCCAAGTGCCAAGTCCACACCGGACTAGTCTCTTGCTATTTTTGTGCCAATATAGGAGCCATTTTCCCAACAAAAGACGCCTCCCCCAACAACCAATCCCAATCTCCTCCCCCCCCCCAGCTCTCGCTCAGCCTCAACTTTCTCTGCCGCATTCTCTTATCTTCTATTCTATCAGCAGAGATCATCGGCACTATTGAGACTTCACCTACTAGATTGATCAGTAATATCTGAGGCCCCCATTCTGCTCTTGCAGCATCTAGGACGATACTGGTATCCTGGGTGCCCCCACTCCTTAGCTTTCTCAAGATGAACTTCAATGATAGTATAGCAGCAGAAGGGAGCTACGGAGATGTGGGATTTATTATCAGAAATCATGACACCAGACTTGTGGCAACAGGTGGGCGGAAAATTTTTGATTCGTCAGTGGTGACCGCGGAGCTTCGGGCAGCCTGAGAGGGTGTCTTCTATGCAAGGCGGGTACTATGTGCGAGTCGCATCCTTCTCGAAGGAGACTCGACCACGGTGATCGAGTGGATCCGAAAATAGGAGTACTCAGTTAAGAACCGACCGCTGCTCCACGATATCCGCAGGGCTTTGAGGGAGGCTGACTCCTACCAGGCCATGCACGTATATCGGAAGGCGAAAGGTGATGCAGATCGATTGGGTTACTTCCTTCACGGCTCATTACTCGGGAGGCTTTTTCTACATAGACTACACAGGACTATGCCTATGCTTTTGCGCAACATTTTGTTTTCTGATTTTGTTGGTCATCTTCACACTTTTCTAGTGTAAACCGCCGATGTACAAAAAAAAAAAAAAAAAAAGGGCCTTTACTGTTCCCGAGCCAACTTTAACTAGGTTTATGTTGTGGCTTTTCTTCCATTCAGTCCTCCTCTAAATCAAGGGTCATCTGTTGAACACTCTCTCATTCACACACACATGAACAGCTAAGCACCAAGCCCCCTTGTGCTATGTTATTTCTCCAATAAGCTAATCTTGTACCGAGGGTCATTTATTGGGTTCCTTCACTCAAAGACAACACTACCCACTTGGGGGCTTTGGGATGTACCATTCCCTTCCGCTTCTCTCCTCCATTGGAACAAGAACAAGAGATCCCAACATGCACACGCCTCCATATATTCTCGGTACAAATACCAAATCCACACATCTGGAGCTAGTCTTGTAGTTGTACTTGTGCCCCCTCTATCTCTCTCTCTCTTATCTCCCATGATGCAGTTCACTGAGAGTGCACCACCCCCACCCCCACTCAACCTCAGTGGTCTAGGCCTGTGCCTCGACCTGACCGCACCCAGAGCCCCCCTCCACCGGCCCCGGCCGTGGCCCGGCTTCCCGACCTCCGCCAAGTCACTCGGCAGCTTCAACGCCGCCGGCTGCATGGAGCAGCTGCTGGTCCACTGCGCCAACGCCGTGGAGGCCAACGACGCCACCCTCGCCCAGCAGCTGCTGTGGGTCCTCCACAACATCGCACCACCCGACGGCGACTCCAGCCAGCGCCTCAGCGCCGCCTGCCTCCACGCCCTCATCACCCGCGCCTCCAGGACGGGCTCCTGCAAGATGCTCACCGTCGCCGCTGCTCGTGCCGATGCCGACCTTTCCCTCCACACCCACCGCTTCTCCGCCGTCGACCTTGCGAGCTTCATCGACCTCACTCCGTGGCACCGATTCGGCTACTCCGCGGCCAACGCAGCCATCGCCGAAGCTGTTGAGGGTTTCCCCGCCGTCCACATCGTCGACCTCGGCACGACATACTGCATGCAGATCCCCACCCTCATCGATCTACTGGCCAGCCGCCCCGAAGGCCCGCCGATCCTCAGGATCACCATCCCGAGCCCTACAGCTACCACCGCCCTGCCGCCGCCTATTCTAGGCCTCTCTTATGATGAACTCGGTGCAAAGCTGCTCAATTTCGCAAGGTCCAAGAACGTAGCAATGGAATTCCAAGTCATCCCTTCGAATCCGGCCGACGCCTTCGACACCCTAATAGAGCAATTGAGAGTTCAACAGCTAGTCTCTGAAGGCGAGGCCCTTATCGTCAACTGTCAGATGATGCTGCATTACATCCCGGACGAGACCGCCTGCGCAATCTCTTCCACCATGAGCATGCCCTCGTCGATATCCCTTCGAACAGTGTTCCTCAAGGCGCTACGCAGTCTCGAGCCGACCTTGGTTACACTTGTGGATGAGGACGCTGACTTCACGGCGAGCGACGTGGTTGGGAGGCTAAGAGCAGCATTCAACTATCTGTGGATACCATATGATGCTGTGGATACGTTTCTTCCCAAGGGGAGTGAGCAGCGGCGGTGGTACGAGGCCGGGGTGCGCTGGAAGATAGAGAACGTGATCGCCCATGAGGGCTTGGAGAGGGTGGAGCGGCAGGAGCCCAAGGGGAGGTGGGCGCAGAGGGTGAGGGCGGCGGGGTTTCGTGGGGTGGGTTTCGGCGAGGAGGCGGTGGGGGAGGTGAAGGCGATGCTTGACGAGCACTCGGCGGGGTGGGGGCTGAAGAGGGAAGAGGAAGACTTGGTTCTCACTTGGAAGGGCCACAACGTGGTGTTTGCTACTGCTTGGGTTCCTTCATGAGGATATATTGGCTACATGGATCAAGCTTTTGTAAGTGCTTTTCAGCGTTGTTGATTCTTTTGTTACGTTTTAAGTTTAGTATCTCTCTCTCTCTCTCTCCCTCTCTCTCTCTCTCTCTCCCCCTCCACTTTTGGAAACATAGTTTCCATTCTAAGCACTGGCAGCGGGTGGGGAAGGCATGCATGAAAGAGGATCCCGTTTCTTCCAAATTTCTACTTAGGTTTTTCATTTAAGGACAATTCTTCTGGGCAAGGGTCCATTTGAGCACTTCAGGATTACATGAGCATAACCTAGTTATTATTGGGGTCTGGTAAAACGAAAGTGAAAACCAAACTATGCTAATCCACTTTTTTAAGAAATGTATCATGGAGTCTTATCTACTATGATTATGAAATCTAGAACTTCTACGTCCTTCAAAAAAAGAAAAAAAGAAAAAAAGATTTGTTTGTCTTCATCATTTTGTGGATATGGTTCAAGATTATAAAGAGAATATATAAATTGTTTGTTTCTTCTTTTTGTTTCTTCGTGCGTGCTTGTTTGATCTTGAGTGCCCCATCTTTCTTATTTTCTTTATTGGTAACTATTTGTTTCCCACCTCGTATATATAACAAAAAACCTTAATAACGATGCTTGCTTTATAGCATATATTATAGTTGCTGTGGAGCGAAAGAGCATAGAATCAGGAATTCCGAGACTAAGGATATGGTTGAAATGATGAGCATAAAGTTGATATCTAATACTGGACAATCTTGTTCAGCCAAATAATTTACTTCAGAGGCCCTTCTCCAGGTGGAGCTCGTCTCCTCTTCTCAAAATCTTTGCAAAGCTCCATCTCAACTACTTTCAATAGCTGAATATTAGCAAAAGATGTACTGAGACCTGAAGTCCTTGCAAGAAAAAAGAAGGCTCAGGTAAAATTGTTTAGATGGATGAAATCCATATAAATTTTCATTCTCATTCCTTAAGGATATAGGAGATTTGGCTCTGTGGAGACGTGGAGACAAAAATTAAATCGCCCATTTATATCTTTTTCTTTAATTAGGAAGAGATCTTTGAATGCTAGTAGGATCAAAAGCACTCAATTTTTATTTAAGAGAAATTGACATAAGCAAAGAATTCAAAAGATCAGTAGCAACATGAGAATAAAATGCCTCTCGCAGAAGTGAAATACTAGAAAAGACATAATAAAATATACTCAGATGAAGCACTAGAATAAGTGTAACCTTCACCTGAAATCTATGCAACACGCTTATCAAGGGAAGAATTAAAGGATGCATCTCTTTAATGAAGATGGTTGTGGGGATACTTGAGGGTAATCTTCAACACAATAACTATAAAGGCAAAATACAAGCAAAATAGTCACGGTAAAGAATCAATACCTTTTCTACTTCATGAAAAGAATGCAATGATCATGATGTTCGATTTATTCCCAACGCAACCACGAATGTTGTATAATAGATTATGCACTCAACAAGGATTTAAGTCAACACATTGAAACTATGTCTTACTGCCTACAACTCTTAGAACTAGTTTTTTTTTTCTTCTTCTTCTTCTTCTTTTTTTTTGTTTTTTTTTTTTGAAGAAGAAGAAGAAGAAGAACGAGACTATTTGAAGGCTTCTAATGCGCATATCTTGCCTGAACAAATGAATTCTTGACCATATTATGGATAGCTAAAAGTGGGATGTAAAGTTCATGGAGCTACAATATATACTATTTATTTTTATCAAGGAGGTACAGCAAAACTAAAGATCCATAAGACTACAACTTAAATATGTTGCAGTTCACAATGCCCTAGCGATCTTCTAAGATGGGATATTTTGTCTTCTGATATCCAATTTTGATGATATTCTACTCATTTAAAAGATTTTTTTTCGACATTTGCAGGCATCATTTTAGGAACCTTGATCGACGTCAAAACTTATGGAGGATATGTTGAGCAATCAAATTGTCGAGATATAATTCAATGGATTGTTATTTTTACTTTCGTTTTGTTGGAAAACAACATGAACTTTCAAAGGTGGGTGGTAGGCGATTTTCTAAAGACTTTGACATATCTTTATGGTTATGCTTGTTATGATACTAATGATAGATTCAACAAATCCCACTCTTCAATTCAATGTATCTATCTCATTCCTTAATTTCTTCTGCTGTGTTAGTTTATTTTTGTTCGAAGTATCCATGAGGCAACACCCTGTACTATTTTTTGCCATCTGGACTGAGTTGATACAAATAAGAAAAGCTCACAAATGGATTTATCTTGGAACTATACGTAATAGAGGAGGGAAGCTTTACAAAATTGCAATAATAGAACTTCATCCAACTACGATTTTGCTTAAACAGCTTATTAAATCAATGTTGGCATTGCATTGAGATAATAGCTGATGAACCAAAGAAAGTTAAAGTTGGAGGAGATCTTTGATAAAAACCAATTGAAGACGGTTTAATAAGACCTTCAATCTAATTTGGAAAAGAGTGGTCATTCTGTTTGTAGATGGTATGGGTTCAACAAACAATGTCTGTCAAGTTTTTTAGATCAATTACACTAATAATAGCCATCAAAATTGGCTGACTCCCATGTTTAGCTACCAACAACTTTGCTAAAAATTTGTATGTTTGTCTACAGCTCTACATTCCTCAAAAGTCTTCAGCAAGATCAGAAACTTCAAGCGCTTGTGAAAGCCAAATTGGTTCCTCATGATGAACCTAGGAGATGGAAGAAAAAGGCATCTTACAAGTCATATCTCCCATAATAGTGTCAGAGAGAGGAACAACATGAAACTAACATGATTGTGTAAAAGCATGTTACATGTAGTAAAAGATTTTCAAAATCAAATTGGACAAATGATGTTTCCATAATGGTGCACAGGTTGACCACCATTTACTCTTAGTAATCATACCCAAAGAAATTAAGGGTAAACTCATCCATTAGGAACAGCAGATCGATGAGTGTAAGATTTTGTCTTAACTGGGCCAAATGTGAGAAAGAAAAAAGAAAAAGGACAATTTGCGATCGATCTTACATGATTGATAGCGTGCATTAGTAGTTTAGCACATAGCTAGAAATCCAGAAAGGTTTAAAATCCTTCACAATAAAAGATCTTATGATCTAGATTATGGCCACTAAAAGAAAGACTATATAAGGTCTAGAAACAAGATTTGCTGCATCAGAAAGTCAAATAGCTCATCAAACATCTGGAGACCCTAACTTGCCCATACAACATCCAATTAAAGTGTTCTTTTCTTCTTTTTGAAATCGGTTAATTTTTCGAGCTCTACAATGTGGTGTTATACCGTAAGAGTACTGTGCAGCAAGCGATCAAATCTAAATTCTATCGTTTGGAGCTCAAAGGGGACTAGTCAATGCACAAAAAAAAAATGAATAGATTTTGACCGAATAGATCTTCAAAGCTAGAAAGAATTAGGCAAAATAGCCACAAAAATTTAAGTCAATATAAAAATCAAGATCTATCTCCTATAGAATTTTAGTTTTTTAGGATTATTCCCACTAATCATATCTCGGGAAAGCTATATCCTCTTTTAACTAGAAGACGAATCCAATTCAAATTATGCATGTGCAAATCTCACTAGTATAAATAGAAACTTTATAACTTAATTTTTTATTTATTAATAAAAAAATCTAAACCCTACTTTCATTATTTTTTATTTTCCAAATTTTTTAAGAAAATCAAGTTGAGAAAGTTAACGGAATTATTTTCTTCTTCTTAATCGGATTATCTAATATCCAGGAAAGAAACCAAGTTGCAAACAAGTTTGCAAACTTTGTCATAGTTCTAGTATTTAACATTTGAAAGATAATTCACAAGAGAGTCAAGAGGAAAAGCTTTTAATAATCTTTGCAAGATCATAAAAAGGATGGCGTAAGAGCCCCTTGGAGCATGTTATTACCTAAATAAGCAAAGTGGATAGGAATAGCTATTCCTACTTCTATTTGGTTAAATTTCAGGAATAATTCTATGCCGAGGATGCTTTTATCCATAAGAAAAAGGAGTCAGGAATATGTGAAGGCCTTATGCTAGGAATAATTTATGCCATTTATTCGGATAGTTATTCCTGGTATGAGCAGGTTTGACTAGAATAACTGTTTTTTAGTTGTTCTTATTTTCTGAAAGCTGCCTCAAAAGTAAAAAGCTCATTCCAAGTCTTATGCTTACTTTATCCCGAATTATCACCAAGTATAGATCTAAAACTAGCCGTGCCTTATAAAAAGTTTCCTAGAAAGTGAAAAGCTTATTCCAAGTCTTATGCCTACTTTATTCCCAGGCCTATTACCAGGTACATATCTAAAACTAGCCGAGCCTTGTAATGTATGTAAGCAATTATCATTTCCAGTTATTTTGTGAAATCATTGCAGTTATTGTGAGGACTAGACATATAGCTAGATTTTTACGTAGAACAAAATCAAGCAATGGTTCTAAGACAACACTAGATTTGAGGCAGATAAAATATACGGGAAGAAGAATTTGTCAGGAACTATATATGTTGTTTAGTATCATCAAGTTGGATGTATGAAATTGTATTATTTGTTATCATACATGTAAAAAATTTCGTTGCTGAAGTATGTCAAAAAAACAAGAGTTAAAAGATATCTTTTGGAGATTAAAAGAATATATCGAAGTACACATTATTGGCTCAGGTGACTTAATTAACCATGGTGATGCATGCTTTATGCTGTTTCAATGGCTAAGATTAGTTCATTCCTCCTTGATATTCACTAGTTTATCTTGTGCAATGCACATGATTTATTCAATAAGAAGGTGCCTCAGATAGAAGACTGCTATGACTATATCTATCAAAAGAGATTACAACAGATCAGATACGTGTATTTCCTATCTTAGTTTGCATGCTGATTGATATTCATACTATTTGAGTGTATATGATAGGTTATATTAATTTAAACAAAGTATATATTTATTTAAACAAAGTATATATTCCTATCTTAGTTCTAGGGTGCCACCTTCTCATAAAAGGAGGGTAACTATGACACTACACTAACAATTATGAGCTGAAGGATAACTAAAGATAAAGAAAAATAATTGAAAGATAAAATAAAGTAATGGCCATTTGATTGGTGAAAGGCTTCTTCTTAAAATTTGTAATTTGATATTTATAAGTGGCTTCTATTAACTACTAGGATAGATATCACTATTCTGTTTTGACGCTTGTCCTGCCCGTTTGTGCTAGGCAGGCTATAGGTAGTGGTAAGATAAGTGTCACTGCTTAGTTTTGATACTTAACCTTGCCGGTTTGCATCATGTAAATCACTATTGCCATGCATGTTAATTACCTTCCGTTACTCCTATATTCTAGATAGTGAAAGCTGCTAACTAGCCACCCCCTCGGCTCTGCTCTTCTAAAGGCCACGTCCTAAGCCAATAGCCCTCGTTCCGCTCGGTCTGCACACTATGGGTACTCAATCTACATCTTGATGCATCAACCTACACACTTCATATTTTAGCCTACACCTCTGGTATTTCAGCCTACACCCCTACTATCTATTTCTCTGGTGCTCGGTCCGAAATTAGCATGCTTCTAGTAGTATTTGGCCTGCTAGTTGTGTATTTTAGCCTATTGGCTACTATGGCCTACTAATCGAGTACTTTAGCCAGCTGATCAAATTTTTGATTTGCATCTCAGTACTTGATCAAAGGCTGACATTCTTTTAGAACCTCAGTTGGCCTGTGCAAGATGTTCTTTTTGAAGACCTACCACTCATAATCTATATTATATGACCAGAGATATATTATTAATCGATCTACGATTACAATCATAGGTGTGGATGTGATGAAAAAAAAAACCGCCACCCCTCTATTTCCATCTCTTTTTAACAAGGCTCTAATTTACCTTCCTGAAGGTATCCTAGGGATATATCATTTGATTGTCTTGACAAAAGGACACCCATGCCTGAGAATTTTGCTTTATATATTAAATAGATAAATACAAATGAGCTCATCGACTTTTAAATGCAAATGAAAACTGAAGAATGGGCATGATAGAGAGGCCACTGATCCATGATGCTGCAATTCTTTCCAAACCATGCATCAGTTTCCAATGCCTTGTTCCACATGTGGGCGTCACCGGAGATTCTAATCCTAAATAATCCCATCCATAATGCAGTGCCCCTAAATAATCATTGGGCCATCTCCTTCTAGTTCAGATGCCCAAGTATAGAAGACAGAGAGGGGCTTCCACGGAATCGGAAACCTTCAATTCTCTCATCCCAATGTTTAGGTATGTTACAACACGTTTCAAACTGTTTACATGATTTCGTAAAATCAGGATTAATCGTTCCAGTGGATCGCCCAATCCCTCCCACTTCTATCCCGTTTTAACTACAAACTCCGAACATTCCATCTGGTTGAAGTTTTAATTAGGGATGGTAATCGGATGAGGTCGGGTTAGATATCAAAAATTCATCAACTCAAATCCGACTTATTTATTAAACAAATCAAAATTTTAAATCTGAATCTAAATAATTTATTAAATAGATAATCCGACCTAACGTATGCAATCCATTTATTAAACAAGTCAAATCATATTAAACAGGTTAGATAGATTTTTAATAGGTTAAATGAACATATTTTTAATAGGTTAAATGAATTTAAATAGGTTAAGTAAATGATGTTAAATAGGTCGAAAATAAGTTCAGCAGATTTTAAACACATAAAACAAGTTTTAAATAAATTAAACGAGTTGGATCATAATCTAACCCAATTATTAAATAGATTAAATAGGTCAAACCTACCTACCCTATTTAATAAACAATTTTAAACGAATTGACCTATGTACAACCCAAACTCATTTATGTGAAATTCAAACCTGCTTAAAGGTCAGATTAACAAATCGGGTCATAAATTACCGTTCCTAAATTTTAAACAAGTTAAACGAGTCCAATCATAATCCAACCCAATTACTAAATGAGTTAAATTTGTCAAAAGTTTAAACCTACCTACCTTATTTAATAAACAATTTCAAACAAGTTGATCTATTTACAATCCAAAATCATTTATGTCAAATTCAAACCTGCTTAGAGTGGATCGTTGCATGTCAGATTAACAGGTCGGGTCATAAATTACCGCCCCTAATTTTAATTGAGCAGGACACAAAACCTGTTTTCAAAAAAATCCAAAACAACAATGGAAATTTTAAATTCCATATCGCTAATTAACAAAATGGCCTATGTTTCTCGGGGAATACCAAGATAAAATATTGTAAAATTAGCCTGAATCTTTATAGAATCCTTCTCACATCTCTCGTTGAAACTGAACAATATCACAAACTAATCCAATCCACGCCTATTTTTATGATTCATTAAACAAAGTTAATATAGTTTTGTCCATGGCTTCTTCCAATCCTGAAAGCCTGCAGTGTAGTTCTGCTGTCAACTGCCCACCATACAAGCAGAAGCTTAGCTCCCTTGGCATTTGCTTCATGTCTTAAAGCACGCTATGGCATCCATAGTCTGACTACAGAAAGTCCTAAGGATGGCAGCATAGCACACGACAGCATCAATTAAAACATCAGCATCTATCTATAATCCCTGATCAAGTAAACAAACGATACCATTTAAACAATAATAACCTTACTGGAATCTTTTGCTTTCACACAGCATAAACCATGACATCTAGTTATCTGGATCAGAGCCTGTAATGTTCAGCATGTCTACTGAACTATCACATTGCATGTTTTCCAAGGTGAAGAGCTGAATAATTATGACGCAAAACAAGAAACCAGTACTCGCGGGATCACATTCATAAGAGTGGTGATGCTGATTCAAATTCTACGGCACAACATGCATTCAAAATGGGAAGCCAGTTAATCTATCACTACCATCATTCATATCCATGCCACTTAGAAACCAGTCCTTTCCATGGTTACTAAAAGGCTATCTAAAGTGACTGAGGTGTTTGATTTTAGCATATATAATGTGCACAATTATTACAGTAATTTAAAGAAAGGACCACATAAAAAAGCAAATTGAGAATAAGACCAATCACCAATCTTTCAAAACTCAGTTCACTACCTAATTTGCTAAACCATGAAGTTTACCAGGTGAACAGATGAAGCATATCACATTGATACATTATAGCAAAAAAGACTTTCTTCAGAAACGAGGCAGCTTCATAAGTCCAGTCCCCGTGGGGATATAACATCTTTAGCGATACTGTTAACAAAAACAAAACAGCAAAGAGAGAAAGATAAAGAAAAGATGGAGATTAATTGTCTAAAGAAATAAGAAAAAGCATCATAGCTCAGTACTATATTAGTTAGACATTTGTAGGGAAAAAGGAACAGGAGAACAGCACCAATGGAGAAGCTAAATGTGATTATTACTTGGAATAACCATGCTATTTTGAGGACCCCTGAACCCAGGCCGAATGAACAATGTTTCAGTTTAGGCACCCAGCAGAATGCAATTATTCAAACCAGCCTGTAGCTTGCCCAGCTGAATAAATAATTCAAATCATCTCAATATATAACAAAGGAGCATATTTTCTTGGCCAGACCACTAAAAGGTATAGATCAAAGGTCCTGAATTTTGAAGTTACTTTGCTTCAACAGATAGTACCATACAGGTTAAGAATCAGATAACACTGTGGTACTTTCTCGATACTATAGAATTACTGGAGAATGTCCTAGGACACATGCCCCACAGTAAGAAGAATGACTAGAAGAAGATAAATCTCACTTTTTTCACCGGATCACATAAATTCCATGGTCAGTAATGAATATTTGTATTTGAGTGAACGCCATAATCTACTTTTCAGAAAGTTCTAATACTAAAGAATAATTTTAAAATTAAGAACCAGACATATATTTCAAAAATTAAAGCACAAGCAGTAGTCTCTTATGTCCAACCAGTCGAGTCAGAATAGTATTTAAAGGGTTCACAATTTTTTTGAGTGAAATTAAGTTATGAAGATGTGACAAAATGAATATAGGTTTAAGTCAGACTGAAAATGCTTGTGCTAAGATTCTCATTAATGACTCCAGAATATTTATAGTCCATATGGCTTGGATGCTAGTACCAACACTAGGTCAGAAATTTTGAAGTCTCTCCAAACTATGAACATACAACTTGATCAGCAATTTTCTATATATCAATTTGATGTGTACAGGTACATGTACATGCATTAGGACTAATACTGGATAGGGATGGCAAGGTATCAGTTCCAGTCAGGTAGACCACCACTATTAAGCCAAATAAACCAGTGCAAAATCAGCCTGATCCGCCCAGAACAATTTTAGGCAGGCCTAACGAAGGATTTGTGTCCGACCAGATTGGGCAGAATCCATATTTCAAGGTCGAATCAGAGTTCTGGTTGGGCTCAAGCTCACTTAAAATTATACTAGCCTGGCCTCATCAACAAAAACCGAAAATTATAAAAAAATGTATGTACTATATAAGTTAATTTTCCGACCCTACCCACTCAGAGCTGCAAAGCATTGGACCTATCTGCTCCCGGCTTCCCACCTCTCTCACTATCTAATCCATCCTTGAGAGGAAGAACCTCAGATCTAATCAGGACCTTTCCCTCCTCCTTCCTCCTCTCTCCCTCTCACTAGCCCCTGTCCATGCCTAGAGAGGCGGAGCCCTTAATCCCCTCTCTCCCTTGCTGAGCCACATAGTGGGGTGGACCACCACCACATACTGCCAATTCAATGGTTCCAACCTGCTACGCCACACCCAGCTCCTACGTCTAAGTCTCCATCCCAATTCATCACACTGCTACAACCTCCCAGCAACAAGTATTACCCCTCACCAACCCCAAAAGGCTCATTTTTCCTTCCTCAAATCCTCCCTCTTAATGTGACAAATTGATGGGATATAGCGCTTTGTTAGGTCAAATCTGGGAAGATTTGGACCCACATTTTAATGATAGGTTGGCTTCAAGCTACAGAAGCTAGGCCTAAGATTGGACCAAGATGGACTAGAACTAGCATGTTTATTCTTGACATCTATTCACCGGTTGGCCAAACATGGCCTAGCCTAAAGATATGCTTGAGCGTAAACCCAATTTGATATCAACCTAGAACCAGCTCGACCCACAAGTGAGTCAATCAATGCCACACCCAAACCCATTGGCAAGTCAAATATATTGACATTAACCCAACCCATTCATTCGGATCACTAGAATATAGTGCAAAATGAAAAATTGAAAGTGAAGAAGGAAGAAAATGGGCGAAAGGAAGGCAAAGCACTTAGGCCTGCTGGGCAAGATAGCTAGGCGAAGGTAGGGCTCGAGGATAGTAGTACGTGGTGGTCAATGCTGGGGACGCTCAACGATTGTAAGGAGGTAGCGTCAAGGCTAGGTGGCCATGCAACTCAAGAGAGTGGTCAAGCACATCTTGAAAGGATGGTTCCTAAGCAACTATCACATGGATGAGGTGAGCTAATGACGACGATGACAATTGGGCATGTGTCAGTACCCATACTGATACCCAAACAATACACCCATACCAAGTGTTGGTATGACACATTTCTTGGTATTGACACTTAAAACAGGGGATGGTACTAGGCACTATTATCTTCCCTACCAATACAGTATGGAACACCCAGTATTGACAGGTATGATTGTTACCGATAACCTTGGTTGGGCAAAGCCATGATTATGAGAAGAGGATGGTAGAGGAGAGAGGAGGCAAAAGGTGCAGAGAGCTTAAGGCCCCTGATACTTTGTCTATTCGTAGTAATCTAGATTAAATTGGTACTCTGACAAAGAAAAACAAATTATAGAGAGCGAGAGAAGTGAGAATGTATAAAGACTCCATGTCACTTAATATCGTAAGATATCATAGCTATCCTAAAACCTCCACAGAACAAGGGATGAACATGAGATAAGCCCTTACCTTGATAAAGCCAATATCTTTGGCATTGCTGCGGAAGCACTGCCTGCAGCACATCAATCCATATTTTCGGATCAGTCCATGAGGGTTCCCACAAACTCGGCTGCAACAAACAGTACAAGACTAAAAGTTATAATAAAATTTAGCATGATGACCATCATTTAGAACCTCCAATATTTGAAAAATGAAAAATATAAGATCGGTCACATCCAGATAACAATTTCGTTTCTTAAAACTATCAACTTTCTTCTTATTCCTGTTTCTTATTAGGGGTTTTCGGCATAGTTGTAATGATGAATGTCAAAAAGATGCATCATATTAATGAATTAATTGTTATGATGTTCATATATGAATGGCAGCCTCAGAGAGAGAAAAGCCAACTATTATAGCGGCCTATGGCATTCAAATATGTTTCTCGTAAGGATTACTGAAAGTCCAAACCTCTCACCTCTGCAAAACTCAATCCTGAAGACGGCTACAAATTGACGATAGAATTCAGAAATTCAGTAACTACAGTAATTTCCAACTAATATTCATATATTTAGAGTTCAAACATCTCCATCGAAATCAATGAGCATAATATAACTCGTAGCATTGGCCTGAATAATTGAAGAACGCAATTTAAGAAGGAAAACATTGTAAAAAAAAAAAGAGTATTCCTCACCACCCAGTCCCCCGTTTAGAAGATCCAATGAGCATACCACTCGAAAGATCTCAACTTTGGATTCTGAACAATCTCCGATATAATAATCAAACATCAAATATTAGGGGGAAAAAAAGGCTGTAAAATAGCCAAAATCCTTGTTAAGGGTTTCATCTTCTCTAAAACTTAACATTTTCGCGGTTTTCACTGGATTTGGGGGGAGGAAGAACTAATTTTGGAAAGAATAAAAACGGAGAAGAGGAATCGCTCACCAAGCCCGAGATCCAGGACCATAGTTCTTGGGATGGGAATTCCAGACATTAGAATGGCCCATCTCTCCCGCGCCGCTAGCTCTCAGATCGCACGCGAGGAACGGAAGTGCCGTCAATTATGTAGAAAGGTAGGGTTTTTATAGCATTCTTAGAACCCTAATTGTAGCCGGCTTAAGATAGACCTGACCACGGTTCGGTTCTAACCGGAAAACCGAATCGGAACCGAACCGGAAAGAACCGGACCAGAACCGGAACCGTGTCTCACGATTTTTAACCGAACCGGAACCTTGAGGAATACGGTTCGGTTAAGGTTCTAGGTTTGATGGAACCGAACCGGAACCGAAGCCTAATTTTTTCTTTTTTTTCATTTATAATAAAATAAATTAGTTCCAAATTTATTTAATGTAACTTATTATTTTTTTTATAATGTTATCTAGTTGTATTATTAAAATTTACTTTAATAGTTAATAATAAAATGAGGTACAAATTATCATTTTGTATTAATTACACAATCTATTTGTATTTATAATTTTTTTCCAAATTAATTACACAATCTATTTTTTTTTCAAAATTTTATAATTTATGTTGAAAAATCGAAATCGAAACCGTTTAGAACCGGAACCGGCGGTTCTAGAACCGGAACCGAACTGACTATTTTCGGTTATGGTTAAGGTTCTAGGTTTTTGTGGAACTGGCGGTTCCATAACCGTGATCAGGTCTAGCTTAAGACCCGGAGATACCCAAACCTAAGCACAATAAGTTTCCGTCGTGACCTAGGTTTTTTTAATCAACAGCATTCAATCGACGGCTCGCGGTAGACCTGTGCTTTCTTTTTTGTTTACGGTGAATTATACTAATTTAATATAAGTACAACCCAAAAAGTCGGGAAAAAAAGTTATTGTAAAAAAAATAGGGACAGCCTCATGGGTCTGCCAGAGGATCCCACCTAGTGCTGAGCAACCAAGGAGATAGCCCAGTCAGTAACCTTGTTTGCATTCCGGTAGACATGAGCGGCCTAAAATACGCCACAAACCCTCGTCAGCCTACAGATGTCTTGCAGTAGCAAGTGCTCATCGTCGGACCTGTGATGGCTCTAAATCCACTCGATCATCATGGCGGAGTCCCTTTCAAGATGCATGCTATCCACCCCCAAGACGACCCTCGCATAGTTAAGGTCTTCCCAAGCGGCTCTCAGCTCCGCTCTAAGGATAGACGTATCATAAATGTATCGACTCCCAGCTGCGACGAGTATAGAATTATGACACCTAATCACAAAACCCAACTTCTCCTCTGTTGCCGCCATCAGTCACACTGTCGTTGAAATTCACCCTGAGAAAGCTCGAAGGTAGAGAGTCCTAGGAGATAAAAACCACTCGGGTCACTATAAAAATTAAATAGGAGTCCCAGATGTCTTTTGCCATCCCAAGTGTAGCAAAAGAAGGAGGCTAAGTGATTTCAGCAAGTGCCCTATCTACCACGATCTTTGATGCAGCCTTCTATTTTCAAAGACGAAGGAGTTCTGTCCAGCCAGATGTGGTAAGCCACGTAAACACACTTGACACCCGAGACACAGCAGTGTGGCTCCTCAGAGATTCCTTCAGGTAGCCAAAGAAGGCTTCAACTACGTGGACTGCAAAAAGCTCGAGATAACCCGAGCCCCCCACCAAACCTGAACCCCGTAGGTAGCCAAACAGGACATAGATAATGGACTCCTCGACCTCTAGGCATCCATCATAGGTAAGACTGAACCTCAACCTCCGTCTGGCCAATATGTTCTTTGTCGGTAAGCAGCCCCATATCACCTTCCAAATAAATAGAGCAACACAGGGTAAATGCAAAGCCTCCAGATCTAGCCTCCGTCTATCCGCCGAGCCTCCTCAACACTGACCAAGTTATAAAGGTCTCAAGCAGTCACCTTTAACCTGACAGTCGATCTCCAGACCCTCCAGTCCGCAACCCCCCCAATGGGAATCGATAAAATCAAGGCTCTCTCGGCCAACTGCACCTCAAAGACTCGTCGGATGATAGCCTCATTCCATCTCCTCTCCCCTAGGATGAACAAGTCACAAACTCTGAGGCTAGCCACGCTCTCTAGATTGATCATGGTAGACCATAGACTAAGCAGTTACTATGTCATCCTTCTATCATCCATCATATCAATTGACTAGCCATCTTCCATAAACCATCTAATGCTAGAGAGCACCACCGAGGCATGAGCATAGATCTCCCTAATGAGCTATGTCGCCCAGTTTGGAAATCGAGTGCAGAGGTCCACATGCCATATTTGGCCCACATCGAGGTACTCTAAAGACTCTCAGGCTCGAGAAGATACCTAGCAACATGTCTAGCAGCAAAGAGCTCTCGCCTTAGAAGCAAGAAGTGAATTCCCAACCCTCCGCTATTAAGAAGCTGACAAACCACCTCCCAATCCCCCAGGTGAACTCCACTTCTACTCTCCTGTTTGCCTCAGATGAAGCTCCTAAGCATCTACTCCAAGATCTTCAACGGTGCCTTTGGCGCAATAGTATTGGACAACAAGTATACTGGAATCGAGGTAAGGACAAACTGCACCAAGGTGACTCTACCCATCATAGAAAGAGCATCTAACTGCCACCCCTCGAGCCTTTACCTGATGCTTTGTTCAATGGTAGTGTAATCTGACTTGCGGAGGCGTCGACTGGTGATGGGCACCCCCAGATATCTCAAGGTACCTTTCTACTCTCCCACACCCAGCAATTCCTTAATGGTAGTCTTGAGACGCAGTTGGATCTTTGGACTAAAGCAAATGGCTAACTTAGCCAGATTGACCTATTGCTCAAAAGCTGTACAATACTCCCTCAAGATCCTCCGGATCACCCATGTAGTCTACCTCATAGCCCGGGCTAGAAGCATACAATCATCAGCAAAAAGAAGGTGTTAAATCAGGATGGAAGTTGGCACAGGCCTATAGGCCTCCAAGACTTGAGACAGTGAAGCTTTCCGGAGGGCTCTGTATAAGGCGCTAGCACAGATGATGAAGAGAAATGGAGATAGTGGACAACCTTGTCGAAACCCGACCGTAGACTTGAAGAAAAGCGTGAGCGTGACGTTCACCAATATGGTGAAGGATAAAGCCTAAACACAACCCATAATCCATCTAATCCATAACTTATGAAAACCGAAGCTCTACAAGGAGTCAATCAAGAAGCACCAACTTATACAATCGTAGGCCCCCTCCATATCAAGCTTGATTCCCATCAAACTCCTTCAGTACGGAACTCTCTGGAGATCATACACGAACTTTTAGGTAAAAGGACATTGTCGGAGATACTACAACTCCTAATAAAAGCACCACGCTCAAAGTTGATGAGCCGGAGTAGGAGTCCCCTCAATTTGGACACCAGGATCTTCGCAGTGGCCTTATATCGTGTGGTGCATAGACTGATCGGTCTATAATGGCCCAACTCTGTAGCGTCCTACCTCTTCGGGATTAAAGTGATGAAGATCCTCTTTCTGGCCCTAGGCATCGAGGTCGTCCCAAAAAACTGCTAGATGGCTGCAGTCACCTCTTGTCGAATAATAAACCAATATCCCTTGAAAAAAAACTAGAGGAAATTTATCTAGTCCTGAGGCCTTGTCCTCAGCCAAGGACAAAATAGCTTTCTAGACTTCCCTAGCCATAATTGGATTGACAAGAATGGTGTTTTCTCCCCTGGCACTCTCTCCGTTGGTGCTAGCCCGAAAATGACCCACTACTACCAAGCTCAAAAAACTGTAGAAACTCTTAGCTGATAGTACCAGAGTTGTCTGCCATCTGACCTCTACTATTTGTGAGGCTTCTGATTCTATTTCTCTGTCTCCTTGTAATCATCGATTGGTAAAAAAATTTGGTGTTTTGGTCCCCCTTCGCATCCACTGCACCCTTGATTTCTTCAGCTATAAGACCTGCTACTGACGAAGAAGCGAGTGATGCATGGCTAACTGTCTTAAGCTCCACCAATTCCTCCTCAGGGCCACCACTCTAGTCCTCTATATATTGGAGGTTAACGATAGAAGCTTTTGTCTCCTCTATCCTCCTGAAAATATTGCCCACCTCCGCTTGATTCCACTTCCACAGTCAGCGCTTGGGCCACCGCTATACGCCAGGCCTCCTGCACAACATCCCAAGACTGCGGATAGGAGAGCCAAATCTTCTCAATCTGAAAAGGACTCCGATATGGGGTAGAGGACGAAGTACTAACCAAAATGGGGCAATGGCCCGAAGCGATGCATGAAAAGTAGCACATATGATTGTCCTAAAAGAGATGAACCCACCCAATTGTGGCAAAAACCCTATCTATCCTCTCCAAGACTCTTGCTCAGCCCATTTGATTATTACACCAAATGAATCTCGGCCTTATGAAACCAATATCAACTAGGCTGTTAGCTATGATGAAGTCCTAAAAATCTTTAACCTCAATCTTGCTAGTAAAAGGCTTGCCTCCCCCTCGCATTTCTCTTGGGGACTATCTATGTAGTTGAAGTTATCTGCCACTACAGCAAGAAAGCCCAGATGAACCAGGTTGGCTACCTCACCCCATAGCATCTGGCGCTCTCTATAGTCAATGCTAGCATAAATAGTAGACAAAATCCCAGGAGGCCCATTTTCTTCAGAAATCACCATGATAACTTGTTGGTTATAATTGTGGAAGATGTCAAAGTTACAGCTACCTAATCTCCAAACCACAACAATACCATCCGACAAATCTTGAGACTCCACTGCATAGAAGCTCCAAGAGGAAGGATGAACACCTGATGCGTTGAAGACTCAAGCCCGAGAGGCAAGTCTCCAACAATACACACACTTCAGGCTCATGCAGATGTAGTTCTGAAGACACATGAGGGTTTCTCAGCCCCCCTACAGTTCCACAATAAGATCTTCGTTATACAGAACGAAGCTTGCTGCAGGCCTCTCCATTGACCTTCATCTGTGGCTTACCCACCACCACATCCTCCCATAACTCATCTCCCAAATTCGAGCCCAGCATCGCCATTTTCAACCGGCGGACCCCTGGTCAAGTCCAATTCATCCCTCATGGCATGAGAGCTTATCCGCATCACCACACCCTTCATGTCATCCGCACCCGTTGCCGGCCCACCAATGACTGCGATATTTGGGGTAAGATGGCCTTGCACCTCCCTGACTTAGCTGCCCACATCATGCTCTGAAGCATCTTTGCTGGTAACCAGAGCTCCATTGAAAGGCTTTGGTGTCCTTGAATCAGCCGCTGACAATGGAGCAGGTATCAGAAGCAAAGATGGAGCTTCACTAGCCACGACCTCCTGGCCAGGGGCGACACCTCCTCCTAAGGCCCCTGAACCCCTGCGATCAGCTGTCTGAGATAGGGGGGTGGACTTGCATCGATGAGAATCGCTACCCCCCTTCACTGGTGAGAATCCAGAACGTGGGAGGGGAGCCGAGATGAGATTATGAGAGCCCAGACTTCACTGGCCTAGCGCAACCTTGCCCGGATAATAGGCTCCTGGCCTACTTAATTGGGCTAGAACTAGACTCGGCCTCCACCATGACGGCATAGGCTTGCTGCCCTTTAACTTAGCCTGCCAGTTTTACTACTTGGGACCGGCCCACGTCGCTACGCGGCTCAGGGCTTGACTTAGGGCTGATGCTCGGTTGACTCGCCCCTTCAATGATTTGCACCGAGTCTCCCACCTGAACCCCCTTCTCTGGTAATCTTTGTCGCGACACCTTAGTTGGCTTTTGCTAGCTGTCTGAATCTGGCGGTGATCCAGGCGAGCTTAGCGTGTTCCATGGGGAACTCAGGCCCGACTAGGAGGAAGCCGACCGAGATGCCGTCTTAGGGGTGGACTCAGCCATCTTCTATGGATGCACCTCAGCCTTGGAAACCCTAGGTTGTCAGATTTTAGGTATGGCTAGCCAGAAGCCAAAAATCGGGCATCGCTCCCCATCGACCATCTCCTCCTTTGCCTGATCTGAGGCATCCTGAATAGCCTTCACCACTATCGGGGTCAGTGCCTCCCTCCTTGATGCCCTCTCCATCGATGTCGTCACGAGATGAGGAAACTAACACTCTTTTTCTCTATGGTTGATTCTATCACATAAGTAGTAGAAGGCCGACGGATTCTCCAACACAAACGCTTGCCAGAACATCCGTGATCTCCCCCTGATTAGGACCCTCGGCTTAAGTGGATCATGAGCGTTTATCTCCACCTTAACCCTAGCAATCCGAGCTTCTGTTGCTGATCCGTGAAGCCATCTAGGGGTAATGGCCAAATAGTTGCTGCCACAATATCTAAGATTGGCTCCTTCTCCCAATACTCCTGAGGAAGACAAGGGAGGCAAAGCTAGACCACGACTCTGTTCACCACATTCGTGCCCGGAACAAAATCTGACACCCATTGCTCCCTTGCTAGTAACTGGCCTGCCACTAGCCAAGGGCCGCTGACCAAGGTCATATTTCAATCCTCCTCGCTCTTAAATCAGAACGCATGATGATCCTTCGCCATCGAAAATGTCACGACCCCCGCCCCGTTCCCGGCGGGCCGCCGCGACGGTCCTAGGGTGCGGGTAGGCATAAGGCCACCAGCCACCGCGTAGAACCCTACTACCTATCAATTATCAATAAATCTTGAAAAAAATTTGGCATGATGCATGCACAAAATGATCACTTTTCCTATAGTGACCTGTCAGGATTATCTCAATACATACAACACACTACCTGTCAGAGCAGCAATCACATAATCTGTCACATAATAAACCTGGACAATATATAGCAATACATTATCACGGCACACAACTGATCTGCACACATATATATACCTGCTTCCCAATCCATCCATGGTCAAACCCATATCCACAACAGGATCTATGACTGTAACTATGCACTATATACAATAGAAGGTTTATAATACACCAAAAGGTATAAACCTCTATCTACATTATACTATACTATACTATGGAGCGGCACAGCTAGCAGGCAATCTCTAACCCTGCTCTTCTCTATACAATACCTGCCCTGCAATCAAAAACACCAAACTGGGGAGTGAGTATATAAATACTCAGTGAGTGGAGTAGAGAGTACTATGCATATGAGACAAGATATAATCATGGCTCGAGGTGAAATCTCAAGATCAATAACAAGATGAACATGAACTCAACATAAAGAATATGGAGTAAATCATCAATATCACCACAATCACAATCAACTCATCTGAAGCATATATGGAATAATCGAGTAAACATATATACTACTCATGAATATGCTCAACAGATCATAATGCTGGAACATACAAATCAGGTGTCAATATGCTGAATCATCAACAAGACAGCTATTGGGAGGTGGGTTTTACGCCCCAGGCGAACCAGCAACAACTCCCTACTGTCACATGCATATGCAGGATAAGACACCACACTAATCATGTAAATGCTGGCCAGTATCCAGAACAGAAATCCATCTCACATCTACATAGTAAACGGCACCTCGCGGGAATTCTACATCCGCGGAAAGTCATACTGCACCTCGCGGGGTCTTACTATGCCCGGCGGCAAGCAGAATATAAGTCGTAGGACCGGCCGATCCTACGCCTAGGGCCGTGTCCCCCCTAGGAAGGGACTGGGCTCCGCCCACCCAGAAGGCTACTATATGCACAAAGGCTGATGTTCAACCCCATCGACTATAGGTGTCCTGCAGATACTGCCAAGCCATGCATAAATGCCATAATGCACCCTCCCAATACTCTACTAAAAAGGAGTATGATCAAGACTACCACTCACTCGATCATGACCCAATCATAAACTAACATCAGGGTTAGGAGTGAGGGTCAAGGAAGTGCAATACAACTCAATATACCACTAAGAAGGCTCTACAAATATTTGAAATGGAGGAAATGAAATCAATTTACAAAAGAAGTTATTTCACAATTTGGAACCAATTTAATTACTCATAAAAGAGTATAATCAAGCTACGACTCACAAGTCTTTAAAATAGAGGAAATGAAATCAATTTACAAAAGAAATCATTTCACAATTCGAAATCAATTTGATTACTCATCAACCCCTCGTAATTCCTCTCAATGTTCCCTCAAATGCATGTACAGAATAATCAAGCATGGAGAATCAAGATTATAGAGGAATCTACTACAATATCAATCAATATGCTCAAGTGGAATCAATTCACACTTGGCGACATTCATGAAAATGAATTAAGGATGCTCATAGTGCAAAGTACATGACTCCCACTCACCTGCCAATCCGGCACGGCCTTGATACGCCTCTAGAATTTTACAGTAGGCAGCAGGGGACTTCTTCCTCTTGTTCCCTAGCTTCTTGCCCAACTGTGACATGCATTTACAATACATTTAGTTTTGTATCAAGGGCTATAATCTACGTGCCAATTATAATATAGGAAACTTTAATTGATTCAACTCCTCCGTTCCCTAAATCTTTTCTTTTCTTTCTCTTTTTCTTTTTCTATTAATTAACTCATCATTTATGTGTATTAGGGACTCCCTTGCATGAGTACAAGGTCCCTTTTAGCTTGATCTAGGCTTAATACCCTATTATAGCATGAAATCCCCTATTTTCCACCCGGATGAACAGTAATCCGGACCGACAGCCGGTTACTTCATCCCGGGTTTGATCCACTTTCAGGACTCCAAATTTGATGAAATTTTTACCTAACATTCTACACTCATAGGGGATTCTAAAGAGGTAAATGCATTGCTATCCGAGGTCGTTTAGCCCCCTAAATAATTCGCCGAAGTTGGAACTTCGACATAGTTTTTCCGTAGTGCCGGAAAAATTTGTCAAAATCCGATTCTTCTTCCTTTAACCGCCTCTACAACTCTTATCCGACCCCTCTAGACTATATTCACCCTTTGTATAGCCTAATGTCATCAAAAGACTAGATAGGGATGGATATTTACCTTTTTCTTTTTGAAAATCGAGGTCCTTGCGTAGAGGGGAAGGAGATCTACACTTTTCCCTTCAGCTGGCAGCGCAACCGGGATCTCCTTTCTCTTCCTTTCTTCCTTTCCTTTTCTCTTCCTTTCTTCCTTTCCTTTCCTCTCCTTCTTTTTCTTCCTCTCTGTCCGTCTGAGACTCCCTCTATGACTCTCTCTCGGTTTCATTCCACCGACAGCACACTCAACCCACCAATTAAGGGGGTGGTTCTATATACACCCCCCTATTGCTAAGGACACCCCCCAAAAACCAAAAATAAAATACCCAAACTAACCTTTAGTGTAATTACCATATTGCCCTTGAAATTTTCTCAGTACACCCCCCCTTCCTCCTCCTCCGTTTCGTTTTGAAAAGAAAAAAAAAAACACCCCTCAAACCCCCCTTAAACCCCTCGATCCATTTACATCGTTTAGGCGATCTTTGAAGGAGATTTAAGCCCCATTCGAAGCATGGACAAGCAACTAGTGATTTGGGACGAAGAATCGGCCGCAAAGGTACGTGTTCCACCTTGTTTCAAAATTTTTTTTTTTTCACGGTTCGTGCTCCGTTCGGCACTGGATCGCCGAACAAAAGGCTTTTGTTCGGCTGAACAGTGCCGAACAGAAGCCTTCTGTTCGGCAACCCTCAACCGAACAGAAGCCTTCTGTTCGGCTGCACAGTGCCGAACAGAAGGCTTCTGTCCGGCACTGTGCAGCCGAACAGAAGGGTTCTGTCCGGCTCTGTGCAGCCGAACAGAAGCCTTCTGTTCGGCACTGTGCAGCCGAACAGAAGGCTTCTGGTGCCAAATCGCGTGCCGTGCTGAATTTTGTGCCGAACAGATCCTCTGATTCATTAATTCTTGGTGATAAATTATTTTATATGTAGGGCTATGCTACAACCGAATCGAGTATAATTGGATCAAAATTTGTACTGGATTACACAAGCGAATTTACAACTTACGAGGTATTATAATGTATTGTGCAATTTTGTATTAGTTTAGCGAGCTATTTTTACAACTGTGTACTTACATAAATTGTTTAATGTATAGATCTTCAAGAGTAGAGAGGACTTGTGTAATTGGTGTCGTGAAGCTGGGAGGCGAAATGGTTTTGTTGTTGTAATCAAATCATCCGATGCAGGTACCATTTCTAAGAAACCCAGAATTACGTTAGGTTGTGAGAGGGGTGGGACGTACCGAACCAAAAAAGAAAAGCGAATAAAGACTGCCTGTGGGACAAAGAAGTGTGGATGCCCTTTTGCATTAAGAGGAAAGAAATTGGATACTGCGGATGATTGGATATTACTGGTCGTATGTGGAGTGCACAATCATCCCGCTGCAGAGAATCTGGAGGGGCACTCATATGCAGGGAGATTATCTGAGCAGGAGACGGAATTGTTAGTGGATATGTCAAAGAGTTTGGTTCGTCCAAAGGACATATTATCCACATTGAAGGAAAGAGATGCCCTCAATGTTACGACTATCAAGACTATCTACAATGTACGTCAACGGTTTAAGGTTGTAGAGAAAGCCGGGAGGTCTGAAATGCAACATCTATTAGGTAAATTATCAGAGGCTAAATATATTGAGTGGCATAGGAATTGTACTAATACGGATGTTGTGCATGACTTATTTTGGCACACCCTGGCAGCATTGATTTGTTCCGTACATTTCCCCGTGTGTTGATAATGGATTGTACGTACAAGACGAATAGGTATCGTCTTCCGCTCTTAGAGATTGTGGGGGTGACATCTACTGACATGACATTTTCAATTGCTTTTGTATACTTAAATTCTGAGCGGGAAGAAAGCTATACTTGGGCATTAGAGAGATTGCGCAGTGTCATAGCTGATGATGTTTTGCCTGAGTTGATTGTTACAGATAGAGACTTGGCTTTGATGAATGCAATTCATAGAGTATTTCCTACTGCTAGACATTTATTATGTAGATGGCATATTAGTAGGAATGTTTTGGCCAAGTGCAAAAAATTTTTCGAATTGAAGGAGAAATGGGATAAATTTATTATGAGTTGGAATATACTAGTGCTGTCCTCCACGGAAGACGAGTATAATGATCGCTGGAGTGCACTGCAGAGAGAGTTCGGTACCTATCCAGATGCACTACAGTATGTGTCAGATACTTGGCTGAGCAAATACAAGGAAAGATTTGTTGCGGCGTGGACGGATACATGCAGGCACTACGGAAATGTGACGACAAATAGGTATCACAAATAAAGACTCATTTAATTTTAATTTGCCTCAATTGTTATATCTAACTTTCATTTGTTTACTAGGGTCGAGAGTGCACATGCAAAGCTCAAAAAGCAGCTTGGATCAAGCCAAGGAAGTTTCGAGTCATCTTGGACTAGAATACATGGATTGATTGAGTTGCAGCACAGCTCCGTTAAAGCCTCATTGGAGAAGAGTTTATTGGTAGTGCAGCACAACTTCAAGCCAGCTGAATTCAAAGAGTTGCGAGGTTTCATATCTATAAGTGCGTTAAATCATGTCCTCGCCCAATCGAAACGAGCCAATTCAGTTGGGTTTGATGATTCAAATTGTGGGTGCGCTATTCGACGCACACATGGTATACCATGTGCTCACCAGATTGCGCGGTACAGGGTGGAAGGTCGGCCCATTCCTCTCGACTGCATAGATCCTCATTGGAGGAAACTTGATATTGTGCCTACCCCCCCCCGTGCAGCCAATTCAGTTGAGTTGTGATGCAGAGTTAGATTTGATTGCGCTACGATTCAAGAAGTTAGATGGGGCTTCTCAATTGCAGATGATCAAGAAGTTACGAGAGATTGCAAGTCCAGATAGTACACCTCTTTTAGAGCCTGCAAAACGGAAGACCGGTTCACGTGGGCGCGCTTCAATGAAGGTTGATACGTCTACTCGACGTGACCCGTCTGTGTTTGAGTTGGTTCTATCTGGACAGGATAGTTATTCACCTGGTGTTGAGAAAGTTACCATCCGCAATCCATCTACTCAGATTCAAAAGAGGCGGCCCAAGCAAAAGGTAAGTACCAAATATTTATTTCCTTACAATAGGTATCACAACGTCTACGGGACGGTCCGTGCCGTGCCGGTATGTGATGTGCCGATACGGGACATGTCGGGACGTGCCGTGCCGAGATGTGCCGATACGGGACATGTCGGGACGTGCCGTGCCGAGATGTGCCGTGCCGAGATGTGCCGATACGGGATGTGCCGTGCCGAGATGTGCCGATACGGGATGTGTCGGTACGTGCCGTGCCGAGATGTGCCGATACGGGACATGTCGGGACGTGCCGTGCCGTGCCGGTACGGGATGTGCTGAGACGGATAACTATTTGGATATTTCTGCCATTGTTACATATTTTCTATCATTTGATATTATTTGCAGGTTTTTCGTACTAGAGCCCAGTCACATACGCCCATTATCTATATTGATGCTATTCCTTCTGCCTTGAGACCATACATCCAGCATATCAAGGATGTAAAAGCTGATGGGAATTGCGGATTTAGGGCAATAGCTGACTTACTGGGATTTGGAGAAGATGACTGGGTGCGTGTTAGGAAGGATTTATTGCAAGAGTTGCAATGTCATTCGGACCACTATCGCACATTATATGGTGTGGAAGGGACGATTGCTGAGATCACTCATGCATTATCCTATTATGATGATTGTCCACCATATGACAGATGGATGACTATGCCGGACATGGGTCATCTTATAGCATCCTGCTATAATGTTGTCCTATACCATCTCTCGTTGCAACAATGTCTGACATTCCTACCTCTCCGTTCTGTGCCAGTACCTCTTCTATCCCGCAAAGATATCGCTATCGGATTCGTAAATGGAAATCATTTTGTTGAGGTACTACGTTCACAACACTTGCGAATATTTAATTTTGCTTATTTAATTTTGCTTATTTATAATTTTGTAGCTATTAATATTTTCTTATTTCTAATTTTGAAGGTGTTCTTGTTGCCGGGACATCCCGTTCCGCCAGTAGCGACCAACTGGCGAAAATATCATCTTCCTTGTGCTACCGGATGGGAAAATTCATATGAAGCCCGGATTCAACAGTTCAAAGAGAGCATCTCACCTAATGTTATAATTAGCGAGACAGTAGAGTTAGATTGATTGTTTATATATGTACAATTTTTGAAAGTTGTAAATTTTTTTGGGCTCTTAGAGTCATGTACTGTGAAACTCCATCATCAATATAAATCAAAAAATATCTGTCTTCGCATTGTTAGATTGATTGTTATGTGCACTGTTATATTTGTGTAAAATAGAACGGGCCAGGCTTTACAAAGATTACACGTAAATGTACCAAAAATATATATTTTTCATTAATATCAACAGTTTCAAATTACACAAAAAAAAAAAGTCGAAGCTACATAATCAAAATAAAGGCTCCATCATCAATCCCTATGACGCCGTCGTCGACGCGTGTACTGCTGTACGTCCGAATGAGAGGGTGCTGGATCCGAATGAGAGGGTGCTGTACTCGGGCCAGGCTCATCACCCAGAAGTAACTGATGCATCTGACAAATAGCATGAAATAGGTGCCCGGCACCTAGTGACGTAGCCTCTGAGGGACCCATCCGTACAATGTCGGTACTGATACCGAGTGCATCTGCAATACGCCGCCGGTGCATGTCAGCATCATCATGACCTCCCCTAGCTCCAGAATGAGTACTCGAGCGCAGATGAGGAGGCTGAACTGCAACGTGCGTGATACGGAGATACCACTCCATGTATCCCGGTACGCTGTCTGATGGCCGGGTAACTGGGTGGCTCCTGCTCGCCTGGCTCAGCACGTGGTCCTCCCACCGCTCCCAAAGCTGATCCATATAGGAGTAATGTATTCGGTACGAGCCTGCTGTGGAACCTCTGTTGGCTCGCGTAGGGGCTAGTGGCGCTCGAGGGATGGTCTGAATACGACCAAACTGTCTAAGAACCCTTTCTGGATGATAGGGTTCTACGATATCAAGGCACTTGATGGAGCCACTAAAAAATGCGATATCAACATATGGGCGATCTCCCCGAAGCCGATGATGGGGATCCCAAATAACCTGCAAAACAAAAGGTCCATTTCAGTTTTATACTATATCGCATATTAAAAGTACTGACAAACACAAGCAAATGGTAATATGATACGTACCTCATCGATGCTCAAAAGGTCCAATGACTCACGTAGAACCACTAAATGGTCCATCGTGGTACAGGATGGAGTACCGGGCATCCAGCGGTGCACGCGGGGACTGGCATCAGTATACTCAAGCGACGGGTGAGGACTGAGTGCTGGAAAATGCTCATAAATCCATGCCTGCAGAAGCGTCATATAACCACTGATCTGTCTCACTGATGACCTCGACGCAATCCCCAACTGCCGATACAAATATGCTAAGGCAGCTGTACCCCAAGCATATGTGCTCACCCTATCCAGATCCCGCAGTAAACACAGATACGCTATAGGCACCCTGGTCCCACTCTTATCAGCAAAGAGTGTGCAGCCTAACAAAAATAACAAATAGGCTCGTGCTGCACACTCTATCCTCTGCTGGCTGTCTCTATCAGATACAGAGTAAAACTGAGTCCTCAGCCACTCCATCCTCACAGACTGACCGCGCGATGACAGTACCTCCTGACGCGCGTCTCCAGCTGACACCCCCAACAACTCCACAAGTAGCTCCTCAGCATCCCGATCACTCATCCTCTCAGGAGAAACTGCTACTGAGGCACCTGCGACAGGAATCCCTAAAATGGCGGATACATCATCCAACGTGATAGTGATCTCGCCAAATGGTATATGGAAGGTGTTCGTCTCGGGCTGCCATCTCTCTACGAAGCCCGAAATCAGAATCTTATCGATGAATCGATAAGAGCACTGTACTAACTCTGTGAGGCCCGACTGCCTCAATAGTGCTTTGAACCTGGTATTTGGTTGGTTTGAAGACCACCACTTCCATTCACCAACCTTGGCAGTATGGTTCATGCACTTTAGTGGAGCCCGTTCCTGTAATATAAATGTATAATTACTACTACTTTATAAAACATCAATAAACAAAATATAATGCTATAACAAATAAACAATACCTGTTGCCTCCAGATGGAAGCTGCTATATGCGTCCTGAAACTGATCAGGACGGACTCATCCTCTGGACCTCCTGGACATGGTCCAACGGACTCATCGTCTTCGCCCCTAGCGGGCATATCATCATGCTCTGACTCAGGAGAGGGCGATGGCATATGAGCAGGCTCGGGAGAAGCAATCCTAGCACGACGTCTCCTAGCTGACGCCGTAGGTCTAACTCTGGCGGGACCGGGATCCATGTCTGAAAATATAGAAATTCAATGTTAGGCTATATCAAAGAAAATAATTCAATTGCATACATAAATGATAAATGATAAAACAAGCCAAAAAAGAAACAAGTTACTTCTTGGAATCTACATGATTGGGTTTTGTGATAAATAATTCAATGTTACTTCAATTGCATACATAAATGATAATTCAAAAGTATACGACTCGTAAACTCAAGACATAACTCAATAAAAGTATACGATTCGGTTGTAGCATAGCCCTACATATAAAATAATTTATCACCAAGAATTAATGAATCAGAGGATCTGTTCGGCACAAAATTCAGCACGGCACGCGATTTGGCACCAGAAGCCTTCTGTTCGGCTGCACAGTGCCGAACAGAAGGCTTCTGTTCGGCTGCACAGAGCCGGACAGAACCCTTCTGTTCGGTTGCACAGTGCCGGACAGAAGCCTTCTGTTCGGCACTGTGCAGCCGAACAGAAGGCTTCTGTTCGGTTGATGGTTGCCGAACAGAAGGCTTCTGTTCGGCACTGTTCAGCCGAACAGAAGCCTTTTGTTCGGCGATCCAGTGCCGAACGATTTGGGGAGGCGGGGGGGGGAGCTACCTCGAGGTGGTCGTGGAGGCGCCGGCGAGGTGCTCGTTGCTCGGGAGATGGCCGGGGAGGTGGTTCCGGGAGAAGCCGGCGAGGTGGTCGGAGATCGGGAGAATGCCGACGACGAGAGGGAGAAGGGGGAACGGGGGGGTTTTGGGCGTTGGCGAGGTGCACTGCACCGACCGGCGACGAGAGGGAGAAGGGGGAGACGGAGGGGGTTTGGCCGCCGGCGAGGTGCTTGAGGCGAGGTTTTTTGGGCGGAAGGGAGAAGCCGGCGGGTGTTTTGGAGGGGAAGAGCGGGGTGGAGGGGGGTTTGGGGGGTGTAGAGAGCAATTTAGGTGAGGGGGTGGGGAGGGTGGGGGGTAATTTAGAAATTTTTAATTTTTTAGGGGTGTCCTTAGCAAATGGGGGTGTAGAGAGTATTTAATTTTTTTTTTATTTTTGGGGGGTGTCCTGAGCAATAGGGGGGGTGTATATAGAACCACCCCAATTAAGGCACATCAAACAAAACCAAATCTCCATTTTGCCCTTGCCACTTCGATATATCTGCAATTATGCCATTATCTTTTGATTCCTTCCCATTTTGCCCCTAAACTTCAACACATCTACTATTATGCCATTAACTTTTGATTCCTTCCAATTTTACCCCTTATATCAATTTTAAAGGACTATTCTATCCCTTTTTTATAAAAAAATTTTTTTTGGGGTTATTACAGAAAAAGATTCAACATCATAGTCGAGTTTTTCCTTCAACTTCAACTCTCAGGCAACACACTCTGCTGAAACTCTTCGGCCAAGGCTGCAAACGATGATCATCGTCGATTCCCGTGCCTTCTTGGATGCTTCCACTTGCTCCGCCGGCAACTCGAGAACCTCTGAGAAGTGTCGTTGGAGGTTGTCAAGCTTTTCCTTTGAGATCTTGTGACTGGTCCACACTGGCTGCCGGGAGGGACCGATTCCCGCTGCCAGACAGGCCTTTGGCAGGTCTCAACCGTCGATCCTCACTGCTGGAGAATTCCACCAATATCACATCTTCAATTGCCCATCTTTCTTCGCTCAGCACCCGTTCAAAAGAAAGCCCCAAACACCACATGAAAATTAAAGTAGAACCCTAGTTGGTCACACTAGGTTTCCCTTCTTGGTGTCCACTAGACTTGTGCCTCTGTTAACCAAGATCTATCTATTTCTAACATCTACTATTTGTGTTTTCTTTAGGAGGGCTTTATGCCAACCCAGATTTTTAATATTGTAGTACTATTAAGAATGACCGCTAATAATTCATGTGCAAATACATGTGGCTAATAAAATTTTAAGCATATGATAAATGTTAAATACAGTTTAAATATTGATATATTTTCTTTATAAAATTATTTAAAATTTGTTTATGATTTTATAATCTTTTAGTTCTGGAATTTTGCAGCACAGTCTCCATAATCCAGGAATGGCAATTTATAATCGGACCTATTTGTATCTAATCCATTTTAAGCATGATCAGATTTAACATAAATGAGTTTAGATCATAAATAGTCCAACCTATTAACTATTTAGATCTGTTTATTAAACGATTCAGATTAAGATCTAGATCTTTGACCTATTTAACATATTTTTACCAATTTAATAATTAATTAGGTTATGACTTGACCTATTTAACCTTTTTCAAGAACTTTTAAACCATTTATATCCCTTAAACTGACCAACGCGGTTTGTTTAAGCAATATAAATCCATTTAACCCATTAAAATTATTTGCATATTAGTATATTTAATCTACTTCGACTCATTTAGTAAATAGATTATGCGTGTCAGACCAAGCTACTTATTTAATAGAGAAGTAGGGTTCGACACTTCGACTTAATAAAATTTTGACCCAGCCTACATCCGATCCAACTTGTGTTCAACCCAAACCAACCCAGCCCAAGGGGAACGGAGTGGGAGGAAATCCTAATGGGATGGAAGAGACCAGCTCCTCTCTTTTCAGCCTAAGATTACAACTTAATTATGGTTATTCCAAGCAAATTTATCATTATGTGGTTGTGCATACCACCAACCACGGCCGCTTATTTGGGTAGGTTTTATTCATCAAATATATATTTTTGATGCACCGCTACAGAAATAATCTCCCCGTCAGCTGCTAAACTCCCGGTTTATCAGAAAACCCGGGGAGATTATTTGATGTAGCGTTGCATGGGGGAGCTGTTGGCAGTAGAGCTGTTGGAAGTAGAGCTGTCTGAAGTAGAGCTTTTATGAAAAGCTGTTTGCTGTTTGGTAACTATAATTCTAAAGTGCTGTGGTACTTTAACATGTGTTTGGTAAATAAACTGAGAAAGTACTTTTGTATGACAAAATTACCATAAAGGACATTGCATGGTATTATACAACAGAGCCTAATAAAATATAACATATATTAATATATAATACACGATATAGTATAATATTACTGTAATGTAAAATAATATTATTATAATAGAGTAATATGACATTGCATAGCTAGCATAATAGTAATATAATTATTAGAGTAAATTAATTTTCCATAATATAACATAATATTAAATTATTTAATATAACATATTAATGTATTATGATATAATGTAATATATATTATATTTATAGTATAATACAATAATAAAGATATAAAATAATATAATTATTAGTATAAATTAATTTCTCATAATATAACATAATATTAAATTATTTAACATAACATATTAATGTATTATGATATAATATATTATAATATTATATTTATAGTATAATACAATAATAAAGATATAAAATATTATAATTATTAGTGTAAATAATTAATAATGTAAATTTTTTATCTTATTTATTTATTCATTCATTCATTCATTTATATAAATATTTATTTATGCATTTATTTATTCTTTTTTTCTTTTCTTTTCTTTTCTTTTTTTCTCTTTTTTTTTCTTTCCTTTTCTTCTTTTTTTTTTCCTTTTCTTTTCCTTTTCTTTTTTTCTTCTCTTCTTCTCCTTCCTTCCTCTACCCCGTTCTCCTTTCTTCTCCTCCCGCACGGCCGGCAGTGCCGGAAGGGGGCCACGCCACGGCGGCCGCGGGAGGCGGCCGGGCCATGGCCGGCGGCGGCTGCGGCAGTCTCGGTGGCCACGGCTGGCCCCCTGGGAAGAGCTCTCCTCCCGCGAGGCCGACGGCGCCGGAAAGAGGCCGGGCCGTGGCGGATGCGGGAGGGGGTGGGTCGTAACCAGCGGCGGCCGTAGGAAGGGGGAGGGCGCCCCCTTCTTCTTCCTCTTCTTCCTCTTCTTCGACACCTCCCCACCGTAGGACCTCCTTGTTCGGCGCCTCCCCTTTCCATGATGGAGAAATCGTGGCCGGCAGCCGCCGTGGGAAGGGGAAGACCACCCGTCTTCCTCTTCTTCGGCACCTCCGCACCGTGGGAGAGGGAGGGGGTGCGGCGGCGGGGGAGAAGGAGAGGGTGCGGCGGCGGGGGAGAGGGAGTGGGGTTCGGTGGAAGAGGAACAGGCAGCGAGAGAGAGGTTTTTGGGAGGAATTTTTTTTTTTGAATGGGGGTATTTTTGTAAAAAATACAGCTTTCCGACAAAGCTGAAAACAGCGTTTTCGGAAAGCTCTAAAATGGAGCTTCTGCCAAAAAGCTGTTTTCAGCTTCCCGCAAAAGCTGAAACAGCTTTTCCAAAATTTTACCAAACACCGTTTTTTACCTAAAAGTACTTTTGGAGGGCCAGAAAGTGCTTTTTGGCCCTCCAAAAGCTCCCCCAAACAGGGCCTTAAACCATTTTCGCTAAAACAGGGCCTTAAACCATTTTCGCTAAAACCGGCTTTATTTGTCAAAGGCTCAATGCCGCTCGAACCGTCGATTAAACCGCTAATACATTCGAACCCTTATTGTGGTTCATATAAACCGGCTGCTATTAAAATGCAAAGTTTTCCCAATCTGATCGATTCGGAAGAGTTAGCGTTCTGGTTCTTCGTTTCCATTTTCTTTTCCTCCAACGCTCCACGATATCCGGCAGCTTTGATCCAGACGGCTTACGGCGGCTTCCAGGTGTGCCCCCTCCTCTCCCTCCCTTCTCTCTGGCCTCTTGCCCTCGGCCACTGGGATATTCTCTCTCTAGGCCGACCTCGAGCTCGAGCTTTGGCTGCCGGAGCTTGGCAATCAGACCCTCTCCCTTCCTCCGTGCCTCCCTCACAGTCTCCTGATCCCTAACTTCTGAGGTTTGCTCCTGTTTCTTCCCCTTTTCTTGTTGGATGAGCAGATATTGTTTACTTTGATGTCGGGATTCCCCAACCCCCTCCCCCTTGCAAGGCTGTGCTCCCTTTCCCCTTCACGGCTTCTTGATACCCTCGTCCATTACTTATTGTCTCTTTTGTATTTTTTTGCTTTTTTTTTTTGCTGAGTAGATGGGCTCTATCTTCTTTGATGTTAGGGATTTTTTTTCCCTTGCAAGCCTTTATTACGTGATGGACATGTCAATAGAAAATCCGATGTATATATTTTTCTTGTTTTTAACTTTTTAGCAGCAGCAAAGAGGATGATTTCAGATAACGGTGTGTTATGACTATTATTAATGGTTGTTATAATGATTTCGGCCATCCCTGTTATTATATTGAGATAAATAGCGCGAAAAAAAAAATATGAAGGTCATTATTTTTTCTTGCAATGAATCGTTATAATATAAACAATGATCATTGACTTTACTTATTCTTTCAAATAAAATAAATTTTCAAAAAATTCAAATTTTTATCATAAAATTCTCACCAAAAATGATTATAGCTTTGAAAATATTATTATTTTGTTTTTGAGAAGTGAAGGTTAAAATAATGCTGTTATTTTGTTTTATTATTGTCAATTTTTTTCATTATAACACCGTTATCATGACTATTATTTCAGTAATTATTTAATATTAAGAAGGATTGCAAGGGAGTCTAGAAGAATATTAATAAATATTTTTATATAATATATTTAGTATGCGATTATGATGATATCTCTTATTTTCTTTTGATTTAACCAGTAATTCGTGGCTCGGTCACTTTTCCAGTTCGATCAGCTATCCGTTTTTCAAAGCGTTATCTACAGCTTCCACCATTGATGGCAGAGAAGGGCTGCTCGACATCGGGGTGGGTAAGAAACGGGTCCATCTCTACTTCCTTCACCTTCTTCGTGTTCTTCTCTCTCTAAAGATTCTAAAACCTCCACCTTCCTGTTGCTTCTCAGGATGCAGAGGCAGAGGAGCTCTATGGGGCCGAGTCCGGATGGGTGGAAGCTCGAACATCGTGTGATCATTTGCCTTCGCTGTCTTCTGACCTCTCTCACATCCCCGTCCCCGATTCTCCTTGCACCAGGTTAGCGTTCGTCTCCAAACCTTGGTCGGTGTTTTTTATTTGGTTCCTCTTTTTGGCTAACCTAACTCGAAGTAGATCGAAGAGAATTACTAAGAACCTGTGATAGATCATGAATTAGGCATGGGAGGTCACTGTATGTGGAAACTTTGTGGGAAAAAATGAATTTTTGTTACTAATAATGATGACAGAGATCTGCCTTAACGGTTAGTATTTGGTTTGTCCTCTGTCCAGTAATTTGGAGACTTGATTCTTATGGGTAAAGGTGTCTTCTACTTTATACTTTTTGTTGTTTGCATAGATCTTACTCATGAGCACTGGATTATGTATGTTTAGAAATGATTTGAGTGCTGGATGGACTGGTAACAAATCCTTGTAAGTTATGGTTGCTTGTGGCCTTTTAGTAGAAAAGGCTGGTAATTGAATTGTGAAGATACAAAAAGAGTTTTGTATACTATGGATTAAAAAGAGGATTACTCAACCACTAATATAATGCAAAGTTTTCTTTTCTTTTTCTTTTCGTTTTTAAAAATATCAGACATGGAATGGTCAGAAAGATGGACCGATAAGTTTTCATCATATCATCTAAAACACAATGCAGAGTTACAAGCATGCCTGTTAATTCCAAATGCTAGTGTTAGTTATCCTATATTATGAAAATAAAGGGTGATTTTTTCCATTTTTCTTTCTCTTTTTCTAAAAAAATATATCAGTGATAATAAAGTAAAGGGAGAGGTTATGGGCCAAAATCATGTACTGACCACCAGCTTAAGGATCTTTAATGAATGCTAGCAAAATATCTTTAAATGGGTAAGTCTGCCGACTATGGTGACAACTTTATTTTATGGATATTCATGCATTTATTGTTACTCATCCAACACCCAAACTCTTAATGCTCCTAAATGACACAAAAGAGGTGGACTTCCATTTCTTTGCTTTTTAGTTGGACATCATAGAAACATGTTGTTCCCTGCTACGTGTCTCTTCTAAGAATATTTTGCTGCAAGACAAAAGGTTAAAACTCCAAGTCCATTTGTTAATGATGGAAGTCTGCTTCATTTCAATAACTTCTGTCTGAAGTTCATCCTAGCGTACCAAATGCCACATAATTCATATATCCCCAATGGATAACACTGGAACCATGCTTCATTGATTGCAATTCTTGTGCCTTTTATCGTCACGTGCAACCAAATCCATTTTCCTTTCTATTATTTGTTTTAATCATCTCTACTTTGATGTTGCACCTTTGCCTCACGAACATGTGATGCTATGCTTTCATTCAACATGGTGTATGACAGTATAAGCCCTCTTCCCTTGGCTCCATGCATTTTAATATCTCTAGCCAGATCCATATTAAAGATAATTTGGAGTTCGGTGACTAGAATTCTGTACTTTGGGCATTCATGCTGACAAAAAAACATAGTGCCATCAGAAGGCATGCTGAAAAATAACTTTTTCATAATAGGAAGATACCTTTGTTTCATGCTTGAATCTTGTCAACTAGACTAGCCCAACATGATACACTAGTTCATGCAATAATCTCATAACCATAATCATCCAATCTTGTTCCATCTATTTTGGATCAGCTTTATGGATCCTCATTTGCCCAGCATTGTTAGCTTACTATTTCAAGCTTTTTTTTTTTAATATCCCTTTTTACAATCTCCATCCGTGTTACCTTAGGCACTCTCCTTCTTTTTTTCAATCCTTTAACAAAAATTAACCCCTTTTATTGGATTCCTCTAAGATCTTCATTATACATGCCCATAGTATCTTGATTGTTTCTCTGTCATTTTATCTTTGATTTTGGAACTGATATGGCTCTCTATCTACTCTTATCTCGCTGTTTCCTTTCTAGTTTACCACACAATTTTCCCAATATTCTCATTTTTACTACATTCAACTTATGTTTATAAACTTTCTTTATTGTTCAGTATTTAAAGCCATATAACATTGCAACTCTTATTTCTATTTGATCAATTTTCCTTTAAGTCACCATGATATGCGACTATGAGTTGATCATATAGCTCCTGAGAGGCACTTCCTCACCTCACCCAACCAGTTATAATTCTCTTATATTTTCTCTCTCTCATATGATGTGACTATAGTTTTATGCTGCTCGTCAATCTCAACTAATTTGGAATTAAGGCTTGGTTGAGTTGAGTTGAGTTGCAGGACAAGGGTAAATCCAACCAAAATTGAATGAGGGCAGGACTTGAGTCCTGGTCATTGGTTCTAACCCCCAATGACTTCACCAACTGCACTGACCCCTCGATATGTTTTATTTATCTTTTCTCTATTTTGCATACCATAGCTATAACCAGCATTATTTTGTATAAGTAACCTCTCCATTATTTTGTATCGTAGATCCTATATAATAAGAAAATTCACTTCGCGATATCTCTTGTCCATCAATCTTAATTGCTGCCTCGTCTTCATTTCTATTTTAAATAAACTTGTGTCCAATATGCTCTATTTTCATTCTGCTGATTTTGAGCTCTCATGTTTAAATCTTTCTTCCATAAATAGAATTTAACATTTAGTCATGTGCTTTAATCATCAATTAATACCCTGCATATAACAGATACCACGGCACAGTTTCTCAGTAATAACAGCAGCTGTTGAAACCTTGTATATATTAGCCTGACATCTGTTGTTACATATCGTACTAGCCATGAACCAATAAGGTTGGGGACATACACACTGACAATGGGAAAACTGGGTTTGTCTTGCACTGACTCAAGGCATATTGGCATCTCGCTGACCTAATACTGTTCGGTGTGCTTTCTTTTCCTTTTGAAAAAATGTCTGCTCATTTGGAGCAAGGTGTATCAAGGCATATTGCTCTTGTATCAAAGATCATACCATATTGGCTGGCCATCTATACAATACCATTTCTTGAGATTGGAGTGTTTAATTAACCATAAATTCATTATGATTAGTTTAAAAATCTGTGATGCTAGTGTAATTGTTGGTGCAAGCCTCTTGTGAGTGACAATACAAACAACTCCAGCCCTTGTCAATGCAAACCGACATACATATCCTCCATAGTCTTCTACTTAATTACCTTTCTTGGTAGCCTATCATAAGCTTTGTGTAAGTCAATGAGAACCATGGGTAAACATTTTTCTTTTTATTTATATTGTTTATCAATTTCCTAAGTAAGAAAACAGCCTTCATTGTTAACCTTTGTAATTGCTCAATTATCAAGTTAATTGTAGATCGTTACATACTTTCCCTCTCGGTCTCCAAGCTCCTTATTATTGTTGTATTGCATTCATTTCCTCATCTTTCTTCGTCCAACGGGTAAGTTGGAACTAGTAAATTTGTTTCATCAAACTTAACCCTCATCTATGGTTAAACAAGTTTCATTGGGAAATGTCCAACATTAAATTTCGTAAATATGGTTTCCATAGTGCTATGCAGAAACATGTGAGAGAGTATGGGCATAGGCAATGCAGAAGAAAGTAGATCGCATAGGCATAAATTTATGTCATCTCTAAGAAAATTAGTTGTATTTGACCAAATTAATTACACAAAACTGAGATTAGCTCTAAAAGGAAAGCTATAATTATCTTTGTTTGATAGAATTTATCTAGATGATTAAACAAATTTTAAATTTTACAAATTAATCCCATGAAAAAGTTCCAGAAAATTATAGTCAAGTAAAACCGAGGCATGAACTTTAATAATACTAATTTACAAAAATAAATAAAAATAGAGGGAAAATTTTAGTTTGAAGAATATAGTTATTTTGACTATTCTAATGCTTTCCAAAACTTTCAAAATAAATCCAAAACTATATGTGAAATATTTACATGGTCTGCAATTCTAGCCTTATATATGTAAAATTCAAGCCTTATATGTCTATAAGAATCAGGTTAAACATAAAATTGATTTTCTTTTTGATCTACAAATTGTTTGAGTCGTTGAAAAAATTAATCTTGTGTGTGTATATGTGCATGTGTATATAAGAAATTTGGTTAGAAATAAAATTGATTTTCTGTTTGATCTCTGTATTTGTTTTAGTCATCGATGTTAGTCTTGTGCGTGTCTCTATAAATCTTAAGAATTAGGTTGAAAATAAAATCGATTTTCTGTTTGATCTACGTATTTGTTTTAGCCATTGAAAATCTTACTTAAATGCTATATTATGAGAATGTTTTTTCCTATTTGGGTTAAATAACCAGTTCAAGTTTTAAATCATAAAATGTCTCATTCCAGAAATATGCTTATCCTCCATAATGACTTGAATACAGGTAAGCTTTACCCATATTACTTGTGAAAAAATAATGTGTCCATCTCCTTCAAATGCACTGATGCCATTAGCTCATCAATCCAGAGTTTGGTTACTGCTATGTCATTTTGTCAAACAATAATGTAGTTCATGGGTTGCATGCTGGCTAGAATTTCAAATGCCTCCAAGTCCCTTATGGATCATTGATCACTCGCTGTTTTAGGTGTAAGTTTGGCAGGGGACATTGTTCATCATGCAGCGTAAAGATTTGATTGCAGTAGCTAAGTTCCAATTCTCACTGTTCTTTTATCAACCATCATATTTGTCCGGTTTGTTGTCCTTCGACAGTGAACCCGTTCATATGCCTGGTTAATGATTGTCGATTAGCCTTCTGGCGGTGAATTTCTGACTGTTCAAATCAGTAGCCATTTTAAGGTCTATGCAGAAACTAACTGACAAAGCAAACTGTAGATGTATGCACCATTTATTTCTCAGATGTTTGGTAATCTCAATTTGCTTGCACATGTGCATGTGTCAGTGGTTTGACGGGTGGGAGAGTGCATGCATGCGTGTGAGTCTATAAACCCATACACCTGAACTAAAAAACTCGAACTGCATCAAGCTTAGGTTAAATTTCTAACTGAAGCATCTTATGCATTTCAGATGCCACCACCCTGCTGAAAACTGGCTGTGTTTAAGCTGTAAAGATGTTCTATGCAGCCGCTTTATCAACAAACACATGCTCAGTCATCATCAAGAAACAGGGCACTGCCTAGCTCTCAGCTTCAGGTATATTATATCAGCATTTCTTTTCTATGCTAAATTGATTTCAGTAAACATTCATATTGTTTTCTCTGAACTTGTGACAGTGATCTGTCAGTATGGTGTTTTGCTTGTGAAGCATATCTTGATGTTCAGATGATTTGGCAGTTGCGACCTGTTTATGAAGTTGCCCATCTGTTAAAATTTGGACAGAGCCCACCTTTTCGTGCCCTTGAAAGCCTGCAGTTTAGCACTCAAAGTGAAAGTTCCTCCTCAAGATCTTAATTTTCCGGTATGTAGCTGCCACGGCTCCTGTTGAGGTGAAGAGAAAAGTGGGTTCCATCCATGTCTTCATCCGTCTTCCGTTAAAACAGGGATTTATGGTGTTTTTATTCCAGAACTATACCAGACTGTGGGGTGACAGAAAGATGTTAGAAATAGCAGACAATTTGAGTTCTGTTGGAACGGAGATGCCAGCAACTGAACTCTAGATTTGTTTCTTCTTTTCTTGTGTTTTTGCTTTGTCGGTGACGGTAAATTGATAGTGCAACCCTTAAACGAGTGAAGCCACTAGTTTCATTCCCCATGTTTGAATTGAAATTTCTTCCTGAGACGATTGCCCTGCGAAAGGACTACTGGAGCTCATATTTCTCTAGTATATGCTTATCAGCCTTTCAGCTAATTGGTTACAAGTTGGCCAATTGTTTGTCTTTTGTCCTCTCAGTTTGCAATCAATCTTTTGAGGTGCCTATATTTGATGGCTAAAACGGTGGTTCCATCGTACCCTGATACTTTTTCTTGCTGGTTGCCCTTTTTCCCCTTAGCTTGGTTTATACTGCTTCATCTAACTCCTGGCTAATTGTAATACAAGATTCTTGAGAGGTTGCATGTTTGCCTGGCCACCATATCGTTCCGATTCTGTGCTTTATTCTGCCTCCCCTCCCCGATCAACCCAGAAATTGTGATATATTTGACACCATTGAATGTGATTAGAATATGATAAAAAACATCATTCAGCCTGTGGGGTTTGTTTGGGTGCATTCCGGTTCATAATTAAATTAATGGTTTAACATTTTAAGATCCGGTAGTGTACTTGGTTTCATAACTTCAAATGAATCGATTCGATTAAATCTCATAATCACTGAGTCAAAATATTCTGTTACCCAATCAAATCAATCCAGAGCAGAGCCAAACTCTGTAATAAATTACCAGTTTATTCGATCATAGCATGGTCATACAACTACTATTCGTCTTGTTCTGGTAATCATCCAACCATAAGAGTTCAGGACACAAACATCGGTACAATAATAAGAAAGCCAAACAAGGGAAGACACACACATGTATAAGGAAAAGAAATACAAAGTATCATCTCGATATAACTCGAGTGCATGTGGGATGTCCAACTCCTAGTTGCTGCCACTAATTCTTGGCTCCTGGTTTGCCACTCTTGGCCTGCTTGAGATTAAAATCAAAATGATTAGAACTACATCATAGAAACAAACTCCTATTTCTAACCATCTACCTAAATATTAAGCGAAACAATATTCCCTTTAAAACTTTGCCGTCAAACATATCATGAGGTTGCCTTCTGAGTCCTATGAGACTGCTAAAAACCTTGGTTTTGGAAGGAGATAATGAAATCCGGGTTACCTTCTTCTTGGGCTCCCGGGGCTTACGCTCGGCCTTTTTGGGGGCCTGCTTTGAGGCCGGAGCCTTGGGTGCACTCTCTCCTGCCTTGGGCTGCGACGTGAGCCCAGCAGGCTTCTCGGCCTTCAAGGATGCCATTCCGCTCGCAGTTCTTCTCTCACACAACAGAAGGTAAGAAAAGCTCTTAGAAGTGGTGCTTGGCTTGGGTTTGTCACTGCCAGGGGAGTGGTATTTATAGCAAAGCCCCATGCCAAGCATGGAATTAGATTCAAAACCCAGAGAACAAAGCTGGCTTGAATAATTGTAGCATGAGGTAAGGGAATAATGGCCGGCTATTGGAAGCTTTTCCATGGAATTAGATGCATTTTAACGCTTTTTAGCATTGGTTAGATGCGTGTTTCGGTATAATGTTGAGTATGGTCTGGAGATGATTTGATGAAATGTGGACATTCATGGATGCTTTTCACATTGAATCCATTATTAGGAAGCCAGCTAGGAATGCTAAAAAAGATTCATTGATGCATATTCTAAAAGCCAAATTATACGAGGACAAACGTCTATACAATGACTGATAAAGCCAGAAGCAAGTGTCATGTAAATCTAGTTGATAGAATCAGAACATATGAGTCGCGTGACTCTTGCTAAAACTAAATAAAGTTCAACTAAAGGTATGAACTAGGTCGAACAGATAGAATTCAGCCACAAAAAAGAAAACTAGGTTTAATAATTAAGTTTCGAGTCAGTCTAATAGAAAATTGAGAAAAAAAATACCAATCTTAGATTCTCAAGAACAAAAGACTATATTGTAGGCCGAATAAATGAAGACGACTAACACAAACTACGTTAAGGCTAATAAGGTATGACTACCAGTCTGATAGTTAGTTGCAGAATGATCGTGCTTAAGTGTAGTTAGAAGACAGTTGACAACAATTACCAGAACTACCAGAGATGGAGATCAAACGTGGGAAGCAACCGTTAAAGTAAAGAATTATCATATTTGTGGGTAGTTAACTTATAGTAGTATAAGTACTAGAATTGTGCTCTATATTGAGACTCTTCGACCCTTCGACAATCAATTAATCCATTTCATTCATTTTATGTTTACTTTATCTTTTATCATAAGAGTAACCGTAACTTAGTCTTTCTACCGCAGCTCCACACTACATCCTTACCATAGCCCCATACTACAACTTTTTGAGAATAGATATGAAGTGGATATATGAGGAAAAGGGATCAATCTTCTTCAATCTTATTCATTGGGGATCGTCCCATTATAAAGAATACAAGCAGCTCTACCAAAAGCCAATTTGGAAAATGTTGCAATTAGCTATTACTATACATATACACTTGCCATGTTTAGGACAACAAATAAGAAAGTGTGAGCTATACAATATTAGCATAATGGAAAAACAATTACAGAAGGTATATTAAGGATATTCTATTTACACTCCCCCTCAAACCAATGGTGGCTCATCATTAGTTGCTAAGCAAGTAGTTATGATGATTCTCTGGTTGCATCTTCATAAGGATATCGGCAATTTGTTCATTTGAAAAAACATGTGGTAGTGAAACAATGCCTTGTTCAAATTTTTACGAACAAATGACAATCCACCTCTATATGTTTTGTCCTTTCATGAAAAACGGGATTGTTGGCAATTTTTATGGCACTTTCATTGTTGCAAAATAGTGGAGTGGGAGAAGTAGAAGCATCTCCAAAATCACCAAGGAGTCGTCGAAGCCAGAAGATTTCACTACACGTAGAAGACATTGCTCGATACTCTGATTCTATGGAGGACTTCAAAACTGTGGCCTGCCTTTTTGATTTCCAAGAAAGTAATGAGCAACCAAGAAAAGTACAATAGTCAATAGTTGATCGTCTCATATCTGGGCAACCGGCATAATCTGCATCCGAGAATACTCGCAATTCAAAAAAGGATGATTTTAAATAGGATAAACCTAAGGTTGGTGTAGAACGAAGATACTGAATAATTTGATGGATTGTTGTTAAGTGCAACTGGCGAGGATCTGAAACAAATTAACTTACAATATGCACGACATGAGCAATATTAGGACGTGTCACTGTAAAATACACAAGACTACCAACTACCTTCCTATAGAGTGTAGGATCAGCAATGGCATCTCCATCAGTCCTCTCATATCTGACATTTAGCTCCAGAGAAGTGTCTGCAATTTTATCATCTGTGAGCCGAACTAGATTGATAATATCTCTTGTGTATTTGCCTTGGCTAAGAAAATATCCATGGGGACATTAAGAAATTTCTAGCCCAAGAAAATAGGTAGCTAACCCAAAATCTTTCATTTGAAAAGATTAGTGAAGAATGTCTTTTATATTCTTAATAGCTTGATGATTATCTCATGTTATCGATATATCATCTGCATAGACCAAAATGAAAACTTTTCCGTGAGTGGTTTTGGAATAGAATAAAGAATAATCATTGCAGCTTTGCTTATATCCAGCACTATGAAGAACTGCTTTTAATTTAGAAAACCATGCCTATGGTGCTTGTTTTAAGCCATACAATGCCTTCTTCAACTTGCATATAAATAGTTTCGGAGAGCTCACCATTAAGAAATGCATTCCTGATATCTATTTGATAGATGTCCCAATTAGAGGTTGCTACAATAGCAATTAAAGTATGAATGGTGGTCATTTTAGCAATCGGAGCAAAGACCTCATCATAGTCAATTCCATGTTCTTGATTGAAACCTTGGACGACAAGCCGTGCTTTGTAACGATTGAGAGAGCCATCAGATATAAGCTTGATTGAATAGACCCACTTGCTGCCTATGATAGGGTGATTTAGAGGAGCAGGAACCATGTCCCATGTGTGATTGGCTTCTAATGCTTCTATCTCTTGCTTCATAGCTTGATTCCACTCCATACTTTCTGATGCATGATTGTAGGATCTAGGAATGAAAATTGGATCTAGAATAGAAAATAGTGAAAGATAATCTGGTGGTTTAACATTCCGACATGAATGCTGAAGTGGTAAAGCAGTGACGGAAAATGTATTTATGGTGGAGGATCAATTGAAAAAGTAGTACCTACATCGTGAGTTGATGTTGGGGGAGGCATATCAAGGAAAACTGCATTGCTTCTTTCAGATGTTTCAAAATTTTGCATGGTGTTAGAAAATGATGACAGGGAGCAATTAAAGAATCAGATGAAGTAGAAGTAGAAAACTGAGAAAGGTATGAGGTACTTTTGAAGAAGACTACATTTATGAAAATTCTCCATTTTTTGTTCACCCAATCAAAGCAACGATATCCCTTTTATGTTTCCTAATATCCAAGAAATATGCACTTAATTGATTTGGCATCCAATTTCGAATATTCAGAGGATAGGAAGCAGCACATAACAGGTGCACCCAAAAATTTTGAGCAATTTGTAATTTGGAGAATGCCCAAATAATTTTTCTAATGGAGAAATATTATCCAACACAGTAGTAGCTAATCAATTGATCAAGTAAACAATAATCGAAATACTTTCCATCCAATATATCATTAGTAGAGAAGCATGGAGATGCAATGCACATGCAGTTTTCACGATGTGCCGGTGCTTTCGCTCTACAACTCCATTTTGTTGGGGTTTATGAGGACAACTCTCCTGATGAGTAATTCCTTTAGTAGCTAGATATTCAATAAAATCTTTTGACATGTACTCACCCCCTGAGTCGAAGCATAGAATTTTGATTCTCTTATTAAATTATGTATGTACCATGGCGTGAAAATACTTGAACACCTGCATAACTTTAGATTTTGCCACAAAAAATATACCTATGAAAATCGACCAATCGTCAACAAATAATACATAATAGTATTTTCAGATAATGAGCCAACACGAGTAGGTCTCCAAACATCGGAATGAATAAGATCAAATGCAGAAGCAATTTGGTTCACTTTTCTAGTAAAAGGCAATGTTATGAGCTTTTGCAAGGGCACAATCATCATAAGTTTTATTAATTTCAGATTTGTGAGTAAGTGTATCAGGTTAAAACACCAGATGAAAATAAGAAATTCAAACTTAAAGCATGAGGATGGCCAAGATGATAATGCCAGAGTGTGGAGTGATTGATTATACCCCTATTTGATTTTGATGAGCTCAAAACATTTGAGTATATTTCATGTTGTACTAATGAATTTAATCTAGTGTTTCAGGCAAATATATGTGAATTTATCTTTAAGAGCATCGAGCTTTGGTTCAAAAAATTTTGGCTAAGTGTTGAACTCAATTAAACCAAAGTCTGAATCTCGAGTCAACTCCGGAAGATTGCGAGTCA